>NW_004443976.1:7953602-7970022 GCF_000243295.1 Trichechus manatus latirostris
AAAAAATTTTTGGCTACGACAAATCTGATCAGCGTCTAACCTCTAAAATTTACAAGATACTGCAAAACCTCAACAACAAAAAGACAAATAACCCAATTAAAAAATGGACAAAGGATATGAACAGGTGCTCCGCCAAAGAAGATATTCAGGCAGCTAACAGACACATGAAGAAATGCTCAGGATCATAAGCCATTAGAGAAATACAAATCAAAACTACAAAGAGGTACCATCTCACCACAACAAGGCTAGCATTAATCCAAAAAACAGAAAATAATAAATGTTGGAGAAGTTGTAGAGAGACTGGAACACTTATACACTGTTGGTGGGAATGAGTAATGGTACAACTACTTTGGAAATAGATTTGGCACTTCCTTAAAAAGCTAGAAATAGAAGTACCATAGGATCCAGCAATCCCACTCCTTTGAATATATCCTAGAGAAACAAGAGCCGTCACACGAATAGATATATGCACGCCCATGATCATTGCAGCACTGTTCATGATAGCAAAAAGATGGCATTAATCTAGGTGCCCATCAATGGATGAACGGATAAACAAATTATGGTATATTCACACAATGGAATACTACACAATGATAGAGAACAATGATAAATCCGGGAAACATAACATGGAGGAATCTGGAAGGCATTATGCTGAGTGAATTTATTCAGTCACAAAAGGACAAATATTGTATAAGACCACTATTATAAGAACTCAAGAAAAGGTTTAAAACATTCTTTGATGGTTAAGAGGGTGGGGAGGGAAGGAGGGGATTATTCACTAACTAGATAGTAGACAAGAATTATCTTAGGTGAAGGGAAGGACAGCACACACTACAGGGGACGTCAGCACAACTGGACTAAACCAAAGCTAAGACGCTTCCTGAATACAATCAAACACTTCGTGGGACAGAGTAGCAGGGGTAGGGGTCTGGGAACCATGCTTTCAAGGAACATCTAGGTAAATTGGCATAACAAAGTGTTTAAGAAAATGTTCTGCATCCCACTTTGGTGAGTGGCGTCTGGGGTCTTAAAAGCCAGTGAATGGCCATCTAAGACGCATCAATTTGTCCCAACCCACCTGGAATAAAGGATAAAGTAGAACACCAAAGTCACAAGGAAAGTATTAGCCCAAGAGACAGAAAGGGCCACATGTACCAGAGAATGCTTCAGCCTGTGACCTGAAGAACTAGATGGTGCCTGGCTACCACCAATGACCACCCTGACAGGGAATACAACAGAGAGTCCCTGATGGAGAAGAAAAGTGGAGTGCAGAACTCAAATTCTAGTAAAAAGACCAGACTTAATGGTCTGACTGAGACTGGAAGAACCCCAGAAAGCATGGCCCCCGGACTCTCTGTCAGCCCAGAACTAAAACGATTCCTGAGGCCAACTCTTTAGACAAAGATTAGACTGGACTATGGGACATAAAATGATACTAGTGAAGAGTGTGCTTCTTAGCTCAAGTAGATACATGAAACTAAATGGGCAGCTCTTGTCCGGAAGCGAGATGAGAAGGTAAAAAGGGACAGGAGCTGGTTGAATGGACACGGGAAATCAGGGGTGGAATGGAGGAGTGTGCTGTCACAGTACAGGAAGAGTAATTAGGGTCACATAACAATGTATGTATAAATTTTTGTATGAGAGACTAACTTGAATAGTAAACTTACACTTAAAGTACAACAATAAAATAAAATAAAAATAATTCTTTGATGCCATTGTTATTGCGTGGAAACCCCAGGTTTTTGCCTTACAAAAAAACAAACAAAAAAAAACCAAGATGGAAGGAATACACAGAGTTACTGTACAAAAAAGAATTAGTCAACGTTCAACCACTTCAGGAGGTAGCATATGATCAAGAACCGTTGGTACTGAAGAAAGAGGTCCAAGCTGCACTGAAGGCACTGGTGAAAAACACGTCTCCCAGAATTGACAGAATACCCACTGAGATGTTTCAATAAATGGATGCATCACTGGAAGCACTCACTCATCTATGCCAAGAAATTTGGAAGACTACGATACGGCCAATAGACTGAAAGAGATCCATATTCATGCCCATTTCAAAGAAAGGTGATCCAACAGAATGCAGATATTATCGAACAATATCACCAATATCATATGCAAGTAAAATTTTGCTGAAGATAATTAAAACACTGTTGCAGCAGTACATTGACAGAGAACTGCCAGAGATTCAAGCTGCATTCAGAAGATGAAGTGGAATGAGCGATATCATTACTGATGTCAGATGGCTCTTGGCTGAAAGCAGAGAATACCAGAAAGGTGTTTACCTGTGTTTTACTGACTGTGCTAAGGCATTCAGCTGTGTGGATCATAACAAATTATGGATAACATTGCGAAGAATGGGAATTCCAGAACACTTAATAGTGCTCATGTGGGGCTCATACATAGACCGCGAGGCAGTCGTTTGAACAGAACAAGAGGATACTCTGTGGTTTAAAATCAGGAAAGGTGTGCATCAGGGTTGTATCCTTTCACCATACTTATTAAATCAGTATGCTAAGCAAATAATCTGAGAAGCTGGATTATATGAAGAAGAACTCGGCATCAGGGTTGGAGGAAGACTCATTAACAACCTGCGTTATGCAGATGACACAACCTTGCTTGCAGAAAGTGAAGAGGACTTGAAGCACCTACTGATGAAGATCAAAGACCACAGCCTTCAGTATGGATTACACCTCAATCTATAGAAAACAAAAATCCTCACAACTGGACTAATAAGAAACATCATGATAGATGGAGAAAATATTGAAATTGTCAAGAATTTCATTTTGCTTGGATCCACAATCAATGCCCATGGAAGTAGCAGTGAAGACATTAAACAATGTATTGTATTGGGCAAATCTCTTGCAAAAGAACTCGTTAACTGATAGAGAGTGGAGAAACCCCGAGAGTATGGCCCCTCGACACCCTTATAGCTCAGTAATGAAGTCACTCCTGAGGTTCACCCTTCAGTCAAAGATTAGACAGGCCCATAAAACAAAATGAGACTAAATGAGCACACCAGCCCAAGGACAAGGACTAGAAGGCAGGAAGGGACAGGAAAACTGCTAATAGGGAACCCACGTTTGAGAAGGGAGAGTATTGACATGTCGTTGGGTTGGCAACCTATGTCACAAAATAATGTGTATTAATTGTTTGATTCAAAACTAGTTTGCTCTGCAAACCTTCATCCAAAGTATAATAAAAAAATTTGAAAAAAAAGACTTATTTAAAGTGTTGAAAACCTAAGATGTCACTTTGAGGACTAATGTGCACCTGACCCAAGCCATGGTATTTTCAATTGCCCTCATATGCATATGAAAAGTGGACAATGAATAAGCAAGACCAAAGAAGAACTGATGCCTTTGAATTATGGTGTTGGTGAAGAATATTGAATATACCATGGACTGCCAGAAGAATGAAGAAAAAGTATACGTGTGTGTGTACATATATATATACACATACATACACCACTGGTTCTGTTTCTTCATAGAACCCTGACCAAGACAAATCTAAAAGTTAGAAGTCATTGAAAATTATAGGAGGCTCCCAGAGTGACTAATTACCCAGATGCTGACTTGTATTTGCACACCTCAAACCTGTGTCACTATTGCTTTCATACCTCCCACTCACGGAGGTAAGCCACTAGTAGGCTCTGAAGTCTCAAAAGGATAACATAGCTGCAGTCGACTTCTTTTGGAGAAACATTCTCCATCACTTATATCAGAATAGGGCAGGGGGAAGTGGAGATAGTAGTGACAACTGCAATATGGAAGACAATTGGCCTATGCAAAGAGTATGCGATGAACACTGACATAAGCAAAGTTTAGTTTCTGGCTTAGGGAAGGCTCATCTCTTGGGATTTGGGGTGGATTAGGAGAGTTGGTCTATGCTAAGCAAATAATCCAAGAATATGGATGATATGAAGAAGAAAGGGGCATCAGTATTGGGGGAAGACTCATTAACAGCCTGCGATATGCAGATAACACAACCTTGCTTGCTGAAAGTGAAGAGGACTTGAAGCACTTACTGGTGAATATCAAAGACTACAGCTGTCAGTATGGATTACACCTCAGCATAAAGAAATAAAAAATCCTCACAACTGGACCAATAAGCAACAACATAATAAACGAAGAAAAGATTGAAGTTGTCAAGGACTTCATTTTACTTAGATCCACAATCAATGCCCATGGAAGCAGCAGTCAGGAAATCAAAAGACGCATTGCATAGGGCAAATCTGCTGCAAAAGACCTCTTTAAAGTGTTGAAAAGCAAAGATATCACCTTGAAGACTAAGGTGCGCCTGACCCAAGCCATGGTATTTTCAATTGCATCATATGCATGCAAAAGCTGGACAATGAATAAGGAAGACCGAAGAAGAATTGATGCCTTTGAAATCCTGTGTTGGCGAAGAATATTGAATATACCATGGACTGCCAAAAGAACAAACAAATCTGTCTTGGAAGAAGTACAACTAGAATGCTCCTTAAAAGGAAGGATGGCGAGACTACATCTTACATACTTTGGACATGTTGTCAGGAGGGCTCAGTCCCTGGAGAAGGACATCATGCTTGGTAATGTAGAGGGTCAGAGAAAAAGAAGAAGACCATCAAGGAGATGGGTTGACACAGTGGCTGCAACAATGGGCTCAAGCATAACAACTATTGTGAGCATGGCGCAGGACCCGGCAGTGTTTCGTTCTGTGGTGCATAGGGTTGCTATGAGTGGGAACCGACTTGACAGCACCTAACAACAACAGCAGAGTTGCAACTGGTAATATAGTTGAAGAGAAGGAGTCCTATGTCTGAAGCAGACTCTTTTGCATTCAACAAGGGAAGAGGGGTGGAGAAATTCAAACAAAGAACACAGCCAGAGTTCAAGATAACGCTTCATTTGATTATCTGTTTTGGCTGCCCCATCCTTAACCCTCTTGCCAGACACAGAAAGGAGCAGGCTTACTATTAGTAAAGGGCAGCAGGGCAACGTCTAACTTGTGGCACATTCCCCAATCCCTTACCTATATCTTCTTGCCCTACCTATGTAATGAGTGCTTTTGTACTCTTATCACTGACATCTCCAACCTGCCCTTCCAGCTCAGAAACAAGCATGGCAGGCAACCCTCCCTAGATCTCTCCTACACGTGCACATTCCAGGTTCCACTGGGGACACTCTGTAACTCTTCATCTGGCCCCTGACTGGTGGAAGTGGAGCACCCACAAAGTACTTGGGGATGCCAACAGGATGTTTTCTGGGCCATGCCCTGGACTAGCTCCAGGCCATAGGCAAAAGGCATGTGCAGAAGTATATTTTATTTGCAGTAAGTAATATTTTAAAACTACTATGTATGTTTTTATTGACCTTTCCCTTCCCCAATGAAGAAAGGCTTGACATTACCCCTGTTGTTAGCTGTCATTGAGTTGGCCTCGCCTCATGGCGACCCCATGAGAACTGGGAATGTGCCACAATTTAGAGGTTGCTCTGATGTCCTTTACTAATAGTGAGCCTGCTCCTTTCTGTGTCTGGCAAGCAGGTTAAGGATAGGGCCAGCCAAAACAGATAACCAAATGAAGGGTTATCTTGAACTCTGGCTGTGTTCTTGGTTGAATTTCTCCACCCTTCTTCCCTTGTGGAATGCAAGACAGTCTGCTTCAGACATAGGACTCCTTCTCTTCAACTATATTGCCTGTCCCAGTTCTCCTAACCCACCCCAGATCCCAAGAGCTGAACCTTCCCTAAGCCAGAAACTAAACTTTACTCATATGTCAGTCTTCATAGCATACTCTTTGCATAGGCCAAGAGTATGTTACAGAGGAGATCTGCTCCAAAGGGTTTTCTTGACTGTAATCTTTACAGAAGCAGATCACCAGGTCTTTCTTCTGCAGAGCCAGTGGGCGGGTTCAAACTGCCAACTTTTCAGTTAGTAGTCATTGCAAACCGCTTGTGCCACCTGGGCTCCTACACTACCCTTAGGACACAGATAAAACAAAGTGAACCAGAGAGTCCAATTCAGGGCTTTCACCCCTTTAATTATGTTTTGTAAATCTATAGGAGGTATGTTGTTGCTATTAGCTGCCTTTAAGTCAGCCTCCAACTCATGGTGACCCCATGCACAATGTGACAAAATGTTACCTGATCCTGAGCCATCCCCATGATTAGTTATAGATCAGATAGTTGTGATCCACAGCATTTTCATCAGCTGATTTTTGGAAGTAGATGGCCAGGCCTTTCTTTCTAGTCCATCTTAGTCTGGAGGCTCCTCTGAACCTGGTCAACATCATAGCAACTCGCAAGCCTCCGCTGACTGATGGGTGGTGGCTGCACATGAGGTGCGTTGGCAGGGAATCCAACCCAGTTCTCCCAAATGGAAAGTGACGTTTCTACCGCTGAACCACCAATGTCCCCTATAGCAAATACAATAATCTTGAAAGTTGTACATCTTTATTACAAGAATCATGTGCTTGAAGAGAAAAAAATAAGAAATGTGTAAATTCCAGAAAGCTTGGTTAAAGATCAAGAGGTGAAATCTGAAGAGAGAGAGCAAAGTTTATCTGTAGACAGTAGATTACAGAGGTTCTGCAGCCTGCCTCAGGAGGTAGAGCAGCTGAGTTCGAGGGGAGAAGTTTCAAATCAGCCTAGCTCCCCAGAGGTCTGCAGAGCAGAAATGCTTTGAGTGGAGTGGTAACAACTCAGAGGCTACAGCAGAAGGTTCTGGAGGATCAGGGGCAGGTACCTGAGGCTTGCGAGTATTTATTAGTTTCCTAGGGCTGCTGTGCTTTGTGGCCCTGGTGGTGCAGTGGTTAAGAGGTACAGCTGCTAACCAAAAGCTAGACAGTTCAAATCCACCAGCTGCTCCTCGGAGACCCTTATAGGGCAGTTCTACTCTGTCCTGTAGCGTCACTACGAGTCGAAATCACAATAGGTTTAGTTTTTTGTTTTGTTTGTTTTTGATTTAGGGCTGCTGTAATGCACAAGCTAGGTGGCTTAAAACAACAGAAATTTATTCTCTCACAACTCTAGAAGCTAGAATTCTGAAATCTAGGTGTTGACAAGGTTGGTTCCTTCTGGAGGGCTCTGAGGGAAAGTGTGTTTCATGCTTCTCTTCTAGCTTCTGAAGGTTTTCCACAATCCTTGGTGTTCCTTGGCTTGTAGGTACATCACTCCAATCTCTGTCTTTGTTGTCACCTCCCTGTGTTTCTTCACATGGAGTTCTCCTCTCTGTGTGTCTCTCTCTGGCTCTGTATCTCTTCTCTTCTTATAAGGACACCACTCGTATGGGATTAGTGCCCACCCTACACAGTATGATCTCATGTTAACTAACTACATCTGCAAAGACACTATTTCTAAATAGATCCTCATTCACAGGTACCAAGGATTAGGACCTCAACACATTTTTTGGTGGAACATAAATTAACCCATTACAATGTGACTTGTAATGAAGAACCCTCACTGCTCCAGCATCATTATCATTGTCAATTATGCACTTCTACTGAGCATTGCAAGACTCCAAGTGCTATGCAAAGTCTGATGATTTAGAGGTGAAAAAGACTTCATTTTGTCCTCAAGTGTATCAGTATCTAGAAAGAGGACGTAGAGACTTGTTTAACTGTGGCCGCAAAAGAATATGTCCACATCTTAATCTCTCGAACCCGTGATTGTGACTTTATTTGGAAAAGGATGTAATTAAAGATTGCAAGATGAGGTCTTCCTGGATTATCCAGATGGGCCCTAAATCCAATGACAAGTGTCCTTGTAAGAAACACGCAGAGAAGAGACATGGGGGAGAAGGCCATGTGAAGACAGAGGCAGAGAGTGGAGCGATGTAGCCACCTGCCAAGGAAGGCCTGGAGCCACCAGAAACTGGAAAGATTTTCCCCTAGAGCTTTCAGAGGAAGTATGGCCCCACTAACACCTTGATTTCAGACTTTTGGTCTCCAGAACTGTGAGAGAATAAATTTCTGTTGTCTTAAGCCACCAAATTACAGGTTTGTGGTAATTTGTTACAGCAGCCCATAGGAAGCTAATACACAGGAACAACACATCTGCAGGTAAACATGTTAAAAATATAAAATGGGAAGTGTTTTGTTACATATATATTTACCACCACCACACACACACACACACACACACACACACACACACACACACACACACACACTTACATGGAGCACATGCTGGGGGCCACACAGACAGAACGCCCTTGAGATCAGAGGAGAGGACAGCCTCTGAAGCCTGAAGCATGTCTGTAAGGTTTTCCAGAAGATGTGGGACTTGAGATGCACCTTGAAGAATGAGTCAATTTCATTAAGGAAACGTTAAGTGGATTATAGAACATCAACACCACGGAATATTACATGGTCATTAAAATGGTAATCAGAAAAACTGTGTAATAACCAGAAAAAAATTTAATGGTCTACTATTAAGTGAAAATGGCAGATTAAAAATATCTCTGCTCTGATTATGAATACGTAAACTTTCTATACTTATGAATATAGGATGGAAAGAAACCTGGAAAAATAAAAACAAATGATGTGTTTGTTCTAGTGGTACAATTCTGGGCAAATTTGCTTTTTAATTTTTCATTTTCTTTATTTCTTCCTTTTTTTTTTTTTTTTTTAATGCAATAGCATTTTTAGAGTAATAGAGGTTTTAGAGCAATAGAGGTTGGGAAGGAGATGAGTATTCCTGGCGAGGCAAACAGCCTTGTCGCAGACTTAAGAATTTGAAAGTAGTTTGTATGTTAGAATTTCTACAGTTGAATGTTAGTCTGTTGAATAACTATATTCAGACAGTACTGCTGAATCAGAGACCAGGACTGTTTGGACTGGATGCGCCAGAAAGACACAACTTAGGCAAGCAGCCCCACCTCTTAACTTCCAGTTGTTCTTCAGCTCACTCTGACTCATGGCTACCCCATGTGTGCGAGAGTAGAACTGTGCTCCACAGGGTTTTCAATGACTGATTTATCCGAAGTAGATCACCAGGCCTTTCTTCCAAGGCACCTCTAGGTGGACTTGGCTGTGCAGCCTTTCTTTAGCAGATAAGAGTGTTAACTCTTTGCACCGACTCCATGCATTGACTTAGAGAAAACCAGTTGCTTACCAAGTTCTGTCTACACCTGAGGGTAGGGGAGGAAGAGAGGGACTTTTGGACTTGAGGGTAGGAGGTGTTTGGGTGAGATTTGGTGGGTGGTGTGTTTAGGGGCCCAGGAGGATGTGGTCAGAGGTTACCATACTTTCTCTGGTGGTTTTAGCAGTCACCCGTGTGTCCAGCAGCATAAAGTGGAAAACTGGGGAGTGAGTAGCTGTCTATTCAGCGACCACCTAAGCTGTGTTCATTTTTACTTTAATTGGCCCAAATCTGGCTAGCTAGACATGGAGCTGCTTCCTCTTTTAGCATCCCAAGGCCCAGTGACAGCAGGCAGCCGAAGCGACCCAGCGATAGTGCCCAGCATGTGAACGGCATGACCAGGGTGCCCAGCAGCAATCCCGATGAAAGAGATAAGCAACTTGTGAGGTGCTCTCACTTTCTTTCTTATGAGAGCAGCCTTGGTAAGGCTTCGGAGTGGTGGGAGGGGATGAAATTAAAAAGATCTCAAGCACGCAGGCTGCCTGACTTTCCTGGCTTACGTATTTAATAACGACTTCAAGGAATAAGCACACTTTCTCAGTCCCTTGCATCTGCCCCAGGTGCCATGACCTGTGGTTGAAAACGAGATTGCAAGAGGGCAGTGGTGGTTCAGTGCTAGAATTTTTGCTCTCCATGTGGGAGAGCCAGCTTTGATTCCCGGTCAATGCACCTTATGCTTAACCATTACCCATCTGTCATGGAGACTTGTGTGTTGCCATGTTGCTGAACAGGTTTCAGCAGAGCTTCCAGACTAAGACAGACTAGGAAGAAAGGCCTGGTGATCTACTTCTGAAAATCAGCCAGTAAAAACCCAATGGATTAGAATGGTCCGATCTACAATCAATCATGCGGATGGCACTGGACAGGGCAGTGTTTTGTTCCACTGTGCATGGGGTCACCATAAGTTGGGGTTGACTTGACGGTCAGCTAACAATCTTTGTGTAGCTGTGATATATGGTTTTATTTAAGTATTAACTGTTGCACAGTCTACATTCTAGCTCTGTAACCTGTAACTCTACGTGCCCAAGAGGATTAAAACTAACAAAAACACAGAGGTTCAAAGCTTAAAGAGCACTCCAAACCACAGTAGAACTTCAGTGGTAATCTTGAAGGAAGACAAGGCCACCAAAGGGCAGCCCAAGGAGAGTGTGGACAGAGAGTGGAAGGCAGGTTATGTTGGCTGGAGGGTGTGGACTAACGGTCTATGAATTGGCAACAGGCCTCATCCCCCATTTGCTGATATACGGAATCACTAACCAGAAGTGAGTAGCCCTCCAAAGGATGGATCTTGGGTCCTGCTGACTAGTCCCTGAATCGCTGGTCTCAGGGTCATCGACTTGCAGTGCTAGTTCCTTCAAGACAAAGACGGCTTGATGTAATGTGATCGAGATAGGCTTGAGTTGCTTTCCATCTCTACAACTCACTAGCGTCCTTAGTAACGCTCTGCACCTCTGTTTCCTAATCTGCAAAGTTGAATGATAATATCGCTGTTGTAGGGTTGCTATGAGAATGCAATAAGATAAAGCATGTCAAATGCCTAGCACAAAGCCTAATACATGGTGATGTTGTTGTTAGTTGCTGTTGAGTTGGCTCTGACTAATGGTGACCCCATGCACAATAGTCCAAGACTTTGTCCAGTCCTGCTCCATCTTCATGATTGTTGGTATGTTGGAGTCCAATATTGCAGCCACTGGGTATTTGGAGTGCCTTCCAACCTAGGAGGCTCATCTTCTAGCTCTATATCGGACAATATTCTGTTGTGATACATAGGGTTTTCATTGTCTAATTTTTGGAAGTAGATCACCAGGCCTTTCTTCCTAGTCTGTATTAGTATGGAAACTCTATTGAAACCTGTCCACCATGGGTGACCTTGCTGGTATTTGAAATACCAGTGGCATAGCTTTCAGTATCATAGTAACACACAAGCCACCATAATATGACAAACTGACAGACAAGTGGTGGAAGGCATGGTAGGGGCTCACTAATTATTTTCCTCTAATTTTGACATGAAAGAAAGGGGTCTATAAGCTGGCCTTTTCTCATAGAAATTCTTGAAAACACCAAGCAGCAGAAAGTGGAACTTGGGTTCTTTTAGCAAGACTCAAGGTCCTTGAGGCCACCACAGATTTTAGACCCAAATCAGGGATTGGGGAAAGCGCTTCATGGAATCATTCACTGAACCTCCCCTGGTGAGACTCATAGTGATTTGGAAATAGCAACTCAAAGTATTTGTTGACATTCCAATCCTACTATACTTTTGAAAACAGTCACATGTCATGGACACTAAGGTGGAGAAGAGGTGGTGTCTGCAACACCATGTAAAAACAACATGTTTTTTTCCACCTAGAAAAGGATTCTGATCCCTGGCTACAGAAAAATGCCAATAAGAAGGAAGTCAACAGAAGCATGAATTCTCTGAAGCTCTCTGGGGAAGAAGAATGTTTTCTACTGTTGGTCGGTTATTGGATTTTGATACAACACACCACCACCCAGGAAGGGAGTTCCCTGGGGTAGGGATCAAGCTCCAGCTCCACCAGTAACTGGCTGTGGAAACTGGGGCAAGTACTGACTTTCCTGGCCCTTGGTTTCCTTCAATCTGTGTTTCCAAATGTCTTTGTTTCCTGCTGTCTGCTGTGGCTGCATTCAGAATGGTGATACTTCCCGAAGTATCCAGGTAGGACCTGGGATCCTAGGAAAACTTTAGGCAGACCAGAACAGAGTCTCAGGAATCAAAGGAGTGGAGTATACTCCAGGAGTGTGAGACATTCCAGGAACAATGAGACACCCCCAACAGTATTGAAAAACATAAGGAGCAAGAGACACCTAGGAGTGGATGCTGTCCCAAAAAACATCCTGCTCACCATCGGGCAAGCTGAAAGGTGAATTGGGAATGAGCAAGGAAAAATTAGAGTAAGTGAAGGGTCAGGACTGGGAAGAGACTTAGAGCACAGTAGTTGCTGACCATCTCTCCCTATAGGGACAAGCAGGCCCCAAATGAAGACAGGGTTGGAGACTAATCTGGACAAATACCAGGATGCAGGGTTTCCAGAGATGATGTACATCTGTGTTTGTTAACCTGGACAGATATTTCATGAGAGAATTTAAGTGGAAAAAGGAAGTTTCAAAACAGAAAACATGTAGAATATAGTATGAATATATGTAAGTATAGAATAACAGGTATCTTTTCTACATCATGGATTTCATTACGGGAATTGTATGTAAAACAATCTCCATCAGAGACTTCCTTTCTCTTTATTTTTCTCCCTCACTCTCTCCTTTCTTTCCTTCCTCACACTCTCTTTTCCTTCTTTCCCTCCTCCCTCCCTTCTTCCCTTCCTTCTACAGGTATATATTCAGTGTCTAGTATGTTTCGAGTACTGGGCTGATATGCAGAGTGAACAGAACTGATAAAGTCCCTGCCCTGTTGGGGAGCTTCTTAGGACTTTCATTTCTTTGATAGCACTTATCACTATCTGACATTCTACACACTCTGTGTCTTGCTTACTTGTTTCCTGTCTTTCTCTATTAGAATGTAAGCTCCATGACAGCATCTCCTAGGGGTGCAGACCAACCATTCCTCAGCCCCTTGGAAAGATGGGATGAACTATAATCCTTGCAAAATTACTAAATCAAAGGAACAAATAGTACAGCCCATGAGAATCCTGGGTGTGAGGACTGAAGAACAAACATGGAACCACTTAGTTTGCTTTTGTCCATTTTTATCCATAAATTCATTCTTTTCATCTTTCAATAAAAATAGATTTATACTATGGAAATTCTTTTATTATTAAAACTGCTGTAAGAAAAATAAATTTTTTATTGTCAGTCTGGAGTTCTCTAGTGCATAACCACTTTATTTTTTGCATTGAAACAATTGTCTTATAAACTTATATTGCAAAATATAGCACTTAGGGAAAAACGTGGAAAAAAAGAAAAAGGAAAGATAGCTTAAAAATTTATCACAAAGTGAGGCAGGGACAAGATGGTGGAGTAGTCAGATGCTTCCTGTGGTCCTTCTTACAACAAACACCTGAGAAAACAAGTAACTTGATTATATATGACAATCTAGGAGCCCTGAACATCAAAGGCAAAGTTGAGAAATCAGACTGAGTGGCAGGGGGAGGGAGAGATGGTTCAGAAGCAATGAGGAGTTGCCAGACCTGACATAGTGGGAACCAGCACCCTGCAGGCTGGATCGGCGGGCATGTGCAGTGAGGTAAGCAAAGGTGCTCAGGATGCATTTTCCACATCGGGAGAGACCGAGCAGCAGAGAGTCTCCTCAACCCTCCAGAACCAGTGAGAAGCAGTGCTCAATTGGCAAAAGATAAGTACATGCATCTAACTTATCACATAGATAAAAAAACACTGCCTATGGGAAGAATCTCTCTCCCATTTACCTGCCCTCTCACCCCCCTGCACTGGGTCCAGGCTGGATTCAGTGTTTGCCATGTCCCCTGGGCCAGAAGTAGGACCCATAGCCCACCCTGAGCCATTCTCCCAGCTTTGAATAGGAAACGAATTAATAAACAGGAAAAAATATTCTGCCAGCTCCCCTAAGCCGGCAACTCAGGGAAAGCACAGCTCCTTCGCCTAGGCACAGGCATAAGGGGTCCATGGACTTTGAATGCCTTTCACTGCTGCATAGACCTGTGTGGGCCCATTTCAACAGTGTAGGCCCTCATTATTACAGTACAATAGGGTATATACCTGAAGCCTAATTTCAACTGTATCAGCTATAAGGTGGAGTGGCAAGTTCATGACATTTGACACCACTCTGCCCATTAAGCAGGGTCCTCACCAACTCACATCAGGGGTCTGAGGACTGGTGGCTTCGCCCACGCCACATAGCCACCTTCAACAGGGGTCCAAGAATAAGTGGTGCCTCCCAGTCTTTACAGCCAACAGCATTGGGTGCCCATAGTCTGTCTGCAAAACCCATCTACCTACGTGCTTTAGGGAACAGGGACACACTTTCCTCCTAGACACTCAGGGGCAGCTGTCAGCCCCCTGCCTTGTTCAGTGCATGACCCCCTACTGAAGCCAGATACCTGTGCCTACTCCAATCCCCCTGACCATCTAGAACTGTAGGGAAGAGCCTGCACCACACACTTAGTGACTGACTACCTGGACACCTGAGCTGAATCCATACAAGAAAAGGAAACAGACTCTTGGGCTCACATACCTAGTAACAGCTCTAACCACCTGGTGACAGGATGTGAGGGCTTCAAAGTCACCAATAATCAAACTAGTTCAAATAAGCAGCCTATTTGGGCATAACAAAACAAAACAAGACACAGGACACAGTAAGCAAATATAAAATAAATAAATATGATAACTTAATGATGGCTTGGAGAAAACAGTCAATATCAAATCACATAAAGAGGTAGACCATGATGGCTTCAGCAAGTGACCAATACAAAGAATCAAGAAACCTTCCAGAGGAAGAGAACTTCTTGGAATTACCAGAAGTAGAATTCAAAAGATTACTATACACAGCTCTTCAAGATGTCAGGAAGGAAATCATGCAAAACGTGGAACAAACCAAGTAACACACAGATAAAGCAACAGAGGAACTTAAGAAGGTTATACAAGAGCATAATGACAAATTTAACAGGCTGAAAGAATACATACAGAGACCTCAATCAGAAATCCAAATGATTAACAATAACATTTCAGAATTAGACAACTCAATAGAAGGCCATAGGAGCAGAATTAAGGCAATGGAAGTCAGAATTAGTGAGACTGAAGATAAAGCACTTGACACCAATTTATTTGAGGAAAAATCAGATAAAAGAACTTAAAAAATGAAGAAACTCTAAGAATTAGGTGGGACTCTATAAAGAGGAATAACCTACGAGTGATTGGAGTACCAGAACAGGGAGGGATAACAGAAAATACAGAGAGAAATGTTGAAGATTTGTTGGCAGGAAACTTCCGTGATATCGTAAAGATGCTCATCAAACCCACACAAGTTAGATCCCAAAAGAAAGTCACCAAGACATACTATAATCAAACTTGCCAAAGTCAAAGATAAAGACAGAATTTTAAGAGTGGCTAGGGATAAAAGAAAAGTCATCTACAAACAAGAGTCAATAAGAATAAGCTCGGACTACTCAGCAAAAACCATGCAGGCAAGAAGGCAATGGGATGACATATATAAAGCCTTAAGGGGAAAAAAACTGCCAGCCAAGAATTATATATCCATTAAAACTGTCTCTCAAATATGATGGCAAAATTAGGTCATTTCCAGATACACATAAGTTTAGGGAATTTGTAAAAACCAAACCAAAATTACAAGAAATACTAAAGGGATTCCTCTGGTTAGAAAACCCATAACATCAGATAATAACACAAGACTAGAACACAGGACAGAACAACAAGATAGGGAAGTCACAAAAATAAGTCAAAGCTAAAACACTGTAAATAGGGAAAGAGAGATGTCAATATGTAAAACATAACATTAAAACAAAAAAGAGGGACTAAAAACTTTAGTCATAGATTTTTTCATATGGAGAGGAAGTCAAGGCGATATAAAGAAATAAAAGATTGGTTTAAACTTAGAAAAATAGAGGTAAATTTTTAGATAACCACAAAGAAAACCAACAATTCTACACATCAAAATAAAAAACAAGAAAAACATAGATTCAGCAAATACAAAATCAACAACAATGAAAAGGATGAAAATAAAATACATAAAGAAAAACAACTCAGCACAGAAAATTAAGTGGAGCAAAGAAACTGTCAACACTACAAAAAAAGGCATAAAAATGACAGCACTAACCTTATACATATCAATAATTATGCTGAATGTAAATGGACTAAATGCACAAATAAAGAGACATAGAGTGGCAGAATGGATAAAAAAATGATCCATCCATAAGCTGCCTACAAGAGACACACCTTAGGCTTAAAGACACAAACAAACTACAAGTTAAAGCATAGAAAAAATGTATCAAGCAAACAACACTCAAAAAAGAGCAGGAGTGGTAATATTAATCTCTGACAAAATAGACTTTAAAGCAAAATCCATCACAAAGGATAAGGAAGGACACTATATAATGATTAAAGGGTCATAACCATAATGAATATTTACGTACCCAAGGACAGGGCTCCAAAACACATAAAACAAACACTAACAGCATTGAAAAGAGAGATAGACAGCTCCACAATAACAGTAGGAGACTTCAACACACCACTTTCAGCAAAGGACAGAACATCCAGAAAGAAGCTCAATAAAGACACAGATCTAAATGCCACAATCAACCAACTTGATCTCATAGACATATACAGAACACTCC
>NW_004443976.1:7971692-7972916 GCF_000243295.1 Trichechus manatus latirostris
GTTGGATTCCTCTACACCAACAAAGAGAACTTCGAAGAGGAAATCACCAAATCAATTCCATTTACAGTGGCCCCCAAGAAAATAAAATACTTAGGAATACATTTAACCAGAGATGTAAAAGACCTATACAAAGAAAACTACAAGACACTACAGTAAGAAACCAAAGAAGACCTGTATAAGTGGAAAAACATACCTTGCTCATGGATAGGAAGACTCAACATTGTGAAAATGTCAGTTCTACCCAAAGCAATCTACAAATACAATGCACTCCCAATCCAAATTCCAAAGGCATTTTTTAATGAGTTAGAGAAACAAATCACCAGCTTCATATGGAAAGGGAAGAGACCTCGAATAAATAAAGGATTACTCAAGAAGAAGAACAAAGTGGGAGGCCTCACACTACCTGATCTTAGAACCTATTATATAGCCACGGTAGTCAAAACAGTCTGATACTAGTACAACAATGGATACATAGACCAATGGAACATAATTGAGAATCCAGACATAAATTCATCCACCTATGAGCAGCTGATATTTGACAAAGGCCCAAAGTCCATCAACTGGGGAAAAGACAGTCTCTTTAACAAATGGTGCTGGCATAACTGGATATTCATCTGCAAAAAAATGAAGCAAGAAACGAACCTCACACAATGCAAAAAACTAACTCAAAATGGATCAAAGACCTAAATACAAAATCGAAAACAATAACGATCACTAATGAAAAAATAAGGACAACGCTAGGAGCCCTAATACATGGCATAAACAATACAAAACATTACCAACAAAGCACAAATACCAGAAGAGAAACTAGATAACTGGGAACTCCTAAAAATCCAACACTTATGCTCATCAAAAACTTCACCAAAAGAGTAAAAAGACAACCTAGGGACTGCGAAAAAATTTTTGGCTATGACATATCTAATCAGGGTGTAATCTCTAAAATCTACAAGATACTGCAAAACCTCAACAACAAAAAGACAAATAACCCAATGAAAAAATGGGCACAGGATATGAACAGGCACTTTACCCAAGAAGATATACAGGCGGCTAACAGATGCATGAGGAAATGCTCACGATCATTAGCCATTAGAGAAATGTAAATCAAAACTATGGTGAGATACCATCTAAGCCCAACAAGGCTAGCATTAATCCAAAAAACAGAAAATAATAAATGTTGGAGAGGTTGTGGAGAGACTGGAATACTTATACACTTTTGGTGGGAAT
>NW_004443976.1:7992345-7994845 GCF_000243295.1 Trichechus manatus latirostris
TAATTCTTTTATCTGATTTTTCCTCAGATAAGTTGGCATCAAGTGCTTTATCTTCAATGTCACTAATTCTAACTTCTACTTCTTCAAGTCTGCTCCTATGACTTTCTAGTGAGTTGTCTAATTCTGAAATTTTATTGTTAATCTTCTGGATTTCTGATTGCTGTCTCTCTATGGATTCTTGCAGCCTATTACATTTGTCATTATCTCCTTGAATAACTTTATTAAGTTCCGCTACTACTTTGTCTGTATGTTCCCTGGCAGTTTATGCATTCCTTTCTAATTTCTAGAAGAGTTCTGTATATCAATCTTTTGTATCTGCCTCTGGTAATTCCAAGAAATTATCTTCCTCCAGAGAATTTATTGATTCTTTATTTTGGGAGCTTGCTGAAGCCATCATGGACTGCCTTTTTATGTGATTTGATATTGATTGTTGTCTCCGAGCTATCAATAAGTTATTATAATTTTATTTTATATTTGTTTAGTGAGTCCTAGCTTTTTGTTCTGTTCTGTTTTGATATGCCCCAATGGGCTGCTCATGTGTGCTAGTTTGATTATTGGCACTTTTGAAGCTCTAAAGTCTTGTCACCAGGTAGTTAGTTCTGTAACTAAGTATGTGCACACAGGAGTCCATTAAATTTTCCTATATGGGTTCAGCTCAGGTGTCCAGGCAGTTGGTCACCAAGTGTGTGGTGCAGGCTCTCACCTACAGTCCTATAGACACGTGGGTGATTGGTGCAGGCACTGGACTCTGGCTGTGGTAGGGGATCACACGCTGAGCCAGGCAGGGGCTGATGGCTGCCCCTGAGAGTCTGAAAGGAAAGCGTGTCCCTATTCCCTAGGGTGGGTAGGTAGGTGAGTTTTGCAGCCGGACTATGAGCACCCCACTCTATTGGCCATAAAGACTCGAGGGCACTACTTTTTCTTGGACTCCTAGCAGGTGACTAGGAGGTTTACGTGATGTCACCAGTCCTCAAGCCCCTGTTGTGGATCGGTAAAAGTGCCTACTTACAGGGCAAGGCTGTTTCGAGGGTCACAAATCTGCCACTTCACAGCTGAAACAGTTGAAGTTAAACTTCAGATGTTTGCTCTGTTGTCCTGTGGTAGTGAGGGCTAACGCTGTTGAGATGGTCCCCACAAGTCTATACAGGGGTGTAAGGCACTCAAAGTCTGCAAACCCTTATGCTTGTGCCTAGCAAAGGAGCTGTGCCGACCTTGTGTTCCTAGCTTAGGGGAGCCAGTAGCTTATTCCCTCTCCAAGGCCAGAAGAATGGGTCAGGGTGCCTTTTGGGATCTACTTCCGACCCAGTGGACTCCGGGTGCAGAGTGGGGAGGGAGGAGGTAAAAGGGAGAGAGGTTTTTCCCAAATGGGCTTTTTTTTTAAAAAATCCCTGCGAAAGGCTGCATGTATGTTCTTATCTTTAGCCACTTGGGAGCTGCTTTTCACTGGTTCGGAGTGTCCAAGCAGAATCTCTGCTGCTGGATCTCTCTCGATGTGGAAACTCCTTCCCGAGGGCATGCACAGCTGTTTCCTGCTTCACTGCGGACCAGGCGCAGCTGAAGAGTTGCAGTCCCACTGCCACCGCTCTTGTGCTGCTGACTTCTTCTGAACCGTCTCCCTCTCCCCCCACCACTCAGTCCAATTCCTCAACTTTGCCTTGTTCAGGCCTCCTAGATGTTCATATATAACCAAATCACTTGTTTTTCCGGATCTTTGTTGTAAGAGGGACATAGGAAGTGTCTGACTACACTGTTGTCTTGCCCCCCCTCCCAGCCAATCTCTTTTGAGATATAAAAGAGAGAAGAGAACTGAGAGAAATGGGGACCTCATAGCACCAAGACAGCAGCACCGGGGGCAGAGCGTGTCCTTTGGACCTGAGGTTCCTGTGCAGAGGATCTCTTAGACCACGGGAAGATTGATGACAAGGATCTTCCTCAGAGTTGACAAGCAGAAGAAAGACTTCTCCTGGAGCTAGCACCCTGAATTTGGACTTCTAACCTACTAGACTGTGAGAAAATAAATTTCTCATTGTTAAAGCCATTGACTTGTGGTATTTCTGTTATAGCAGCACTAGATGACTAAGACAGCCAGTTAGCAGTTTTCCAAATTTCTTGGCATAGATGAGTGAGTACTTCCAGTGCTGTGTCCATTTGTTGAAACATCTCAATTGATACTCCGCCAATTCTTGAAGCCTTGTATTTCACCAATGCCTTCAGCTCAGCTTGGACCTCTTCCTTCAGTACTATAGGTTCTTGGTCATATGCTACCTCCTGAAACGGCTGACTGTCCACTAATTCTTTTTGGTATAGTGATTCTGTGTATTCCTTCCATCTTCTTTAGACGCTTCCTGCGTCGTTTGATATTTTCCCCGTAGAATCCTTCAATATTGCAGCTCGAGCCTTGAATTTTTTCTTCAGTCCTTTCAGCTTGAGAAATGCCAAGTGTGTTCTTCCCTTTTGGTTTTCTACCTCCAGCTCTTTGCACATGTCATTATAATACTTT
>NW_004443976.1:7999845-8003057 GCF_000243295.1 Trichechus manatus latirostris
CAGTGGTTTCATACATTGACCCTTCCACTATGCCCAGCCCTGTCTGAATTGGTGACCTCATTTTAAACTACTTTCTGTCTCAGTTCCATGATCCCAAACCCTAGGCACATGTCCTCCATCTCCTGTGACCCACCCTGGACGCCACAACACCCCTTCTAACTCTCCCACAACACCACCTGCTCCTCTGGAAGGGGGAGAGGGAGACACTATACAGATTTGTTAATAAGAGAGAGTGCTCCAGTAAAGGAAGGCTCCCAAACCATGTGGATGGTGTCCCCTGATTTGTGCAGCATGATGGTGCTGAAACAGGTTGCACTGCTAGGAGAGAAAACGAACTGGAGATTAAGCGAATGGATACAAAAGACAGAAGAAGAAGCAATGAAGCCGGAGACAATTTACCAAGACCCACATGGTAGCTTTTAGACTTTTGAGACCCCTAACACACTCCATTTGCAGGCAGCAAAATAAAGGCACGATGATAGGTTTCTCATTGGTTGTTTCAATGAATATCTGGCTGTGGGGGGAGGATGACAGTGAGACCCCTGCATTCTCACCATTGTATCTGGAAGAGCCTTGTTTCTTTTGATCATTTTCTATTTCATGTACTATGTTTAGCACTTTCACATTTCCACTTACGCCTACGATCTTTTGAAGATCTAAGCACACAAATTCCTGTAAAGGTCAAAGAAATCTCACCTAGTGTCTATAATTTGTGGGTGATTTTCTTCATTTGATAATAAGGATTTTGTGTTTTAAAGTAAGAAGTATGTCTTTGATTTCCTAACTTTAAAAACTCCTTTCAAATATACTTTTCATGTGTGCATATATATTTATGTATTTCAGACTTGGTAACTTGGAGTGTTTTGCACTTACGGATTCTGATGTGTGCATTCATGGATGTGTGCCTCTGTACATACTTACATGTATATTATGGTCAGAAACCCTGGCGGCATAGTGGTTAAGAGTTTTGCTGCTAACCAAAAGGTCGGCAGTTCAAATCCACCAGGTGCTCCTTGGAAACGCTATGGGGGCAGTTCTACTCTGTCCTATACGGTCGCTATGAGTCGGAATCGACTCGATGGCAATGGATTTGGTTAACATTATAGGTTGCTATTATGAACTAATATTTTTGCAACATTAATGCACAAATCACAAAATTTGCAAACATCTCAAGCAGTGGATCTCAATCGGGAGTGATTTTGCTACGCAGGGAACGTTTGACAACGTCTATCTAGACATTTTTGGTTGTCACAACTGGGAGGGGAGGTGTGCAGTTGGCCATCTAGTGACTGGTGGCCAGACATACTGCTGAATATCCTACAGTGCACAGGACAGCCCGCCACAACAGTTATTCAGCTCAAAATGTCACTAGTGCTGAGGTTGAGAGACTCTGATCTACAGAAAAGAGGTAGACAGATTATTAATTGAAGAAATGTTTACTGGGCAACTATAATACGTAATACACTATTTTAGCCATGGTTTAAACATAAACATAATTCAAGCTTATATTATGCTCTCAATTTGTTTATAGTATGGCAGGTCCCAACAGGAAACATTTGACATACACCAAGTAAGAGGAGTTGAAGAGCTATTTATGAAGAAATGGATATAAGGGCAGCATAAGGATAATGAGGCTTCCCGGTCTGGTAGTAGCTGAGGTGTTGCCATCTCTAGGCCCTAAGGGAATGAGGCATGTAGTGGATACTGGAACTTGGAAGGAGAAAGAGCTTCATACTGTCAGCCACCTTGAGAGGAGTTACATTCGGTTGAAAGACATAGCTAACTTGAGGTGACTTCTCAAGGAAAACACTGTTGCTTTGTTAGCTGCGGTCCAGCTGGCCCCCAACTCATGGCAACCCCATGCACAATGGAATGAAATGCTGCCCTGTCCTGCACCATCCCCATGATCAGCCGTCGATCAGACTGTTGTGATCCATAGGCTTTTCATTGGATGATTTTTAGAAATAGAACACAAGGCCTTTCTTCCTAGTCTGTCTTGGTCTGGAAGCTCCACTGTAACCTGTTCAAGATCACAGCAACACACTAACCTCCACTGACAGATGAGTGGTGGCTGCACATGAGACGCATTGGCCAGGAATTAAACCTGGGTCTCCTGCATGAAAGGTGAGAATTCTACATTGAACCACCACTGAACTAGGGAGCTAAATATATGAACCTCCCTCCCATCTCCTATAAGAGCTCATCATGGGTCAAACCCAACAGAAGCCAGAGAGCATGGGATTGTGTTGGTGTCCTGCATCCAGGTCAGCTTCCTACTGCAGGAAGCAGGATGGAGAAGAATGAAGAGCAGATGGGGGTGAGGAGAAGTGGAGGCAAACCGAAGGTATCTGGACAAGGAGCTACTTCACAAAATAACTCATTTAAGGCAGAAATTAATAAGTGCCATAAGGAAAGTCCAAATCAAGGGCTGTCGACTTTCAGAGGAGTGAGGGAGTCTTTCTAGCTTGGATGAGACCAGGGAAGGCTTGGTGGGGTAGATATGAGAAGCTGCCTTGATGAGTGAATAGAGAAACCTACAAGGCAGCCTCTTCCCACTTTGGAAAGTCACCTTTTTCTCATATATGCAGGGTGAGAGGAGGTCTCTGTGTGCAGGCCTTCCAAGCCTCACCACCCAGGTCTCTTTCCCACCATTCCCAGCTCTATCTCTGGCCTCTGAACATTTTCCCACTGGTCACTGGAACTCTCAGGAAGCAGCTCCTGTCAGGAGTACTTTTTCCACTGCATGTAGTAACTGAAAGAAATTATACTATGGGAGCTCAAATATTTAAAACTCTACACCTATTATGACTTTCACCATAGTCCAAGGGAAAAACGTTGACAGTGTTTTATAGGCTCCCCCAGATCTTAGCTATGTGCTTCTGATTTGGGGTCTGCTTCTTATTGTGAAGGTCTCTCCTTCCTCTGCCTTCCTTCCTACAACTCTTTGCTCATATTTCAGGAAGCCTTTCCGCCTTCCTTCAGGGACTGGTATCAACCCAGTTACTACCTCCCTCCCTGCCAGCAGAACACTTACCAGCGCAGAGACATCCTGTTTCACATGACAGCCCAGTGGAGCCAGGTAGGAGAGTCAGTGGTGCCTTTGGCATCCCAAGTCCCACAGAGCTGTCCAGGGTAGGCGTGGACACTCCTAGTCCCACAGAGCTGTCCAGGGTTGGTGTGGACACTCCTAGTCCCACAGAGCTGTCCAGGGT
>NW_004443976.1:8003157-8021600 GCF_000243295.1 Trichechus manatus latirostris
ACAGAGCTGTCCAGGGTTGGTGTGGACACTCCTAGTCCCACAGAGCTGTCCAGGGTAGGTGTGGACACTCCTAGTCCCACAGAGCTGTCCAGGGTAGGTGTGGACACTCTAGTCCCACAGAGCTGTCCAGCGTTGGTGCGGACACCCCTAGTTCCACAGAGCTGTCCAGGGTTGGTGTGGACACTTCTAGTCCAGTCCCCTTGAGGGCTTCACACTGCAGTGAGTTGCAGACAATCTTCCTTCTTTTTCTGATTGCTCACTGCAGTTCTTTTACATACATACATATACACACGCATACTCACCCTGCCTCCCAAACTCGCCTGCCACACATCACACGTACATACATACCTAATGAGGACAAATATTAATTATCAGAGGCATTACAATCTAAACCTATAAAGTGTAAAAGAAATGTTTTTCCAATGTCCCCATAGTTTGCAAAGTCTCTTCTCTACATGTAATCAACACCTTCTATAATTTACCATGGAAACCCTGGTGGCGTAGTGCTTAAGTGCTATGGCTGCTAACCAAAAGGTTGCCATTTCGAATCCACCAGGCACTTCTTGGAAACTCTATGGGGCAGTTCTACTCTGTCCTATAGGGTAGAGTCAGAATCAACTCGACAACAACGGATTTTTTTTAAAATTATAATTTACCATCCAACAGTGTCGGTGCTCCAACCCTTTCAAACTGTGACCCCTAGGCCTGTTGGCAATAAGCAATGGGCCCATTTGTCAGCTTTGCGCCTCTTAAGAACTGCTCTCGTAACTACACAAAGACCGAACAGAAGCTTTGTAATTACTTCTTGAAAGAGCTAGGTTAAATTTTTAGCCAAGGGCTGTTCTCTTCACCAGCCTCTCTGAAGAGAGAGGGAAAGGATAGTTTTGTTTTTCTAGTAACATAAGATTTTAAGTTGAGAGCTACGAGTGGAAGCCGGAGGACTGGTTGGTATTGAAGGTGGAGAGAACAAGGTGAGCATAAGTACAGAAGTTTGAAATAATGAACATAACCTATAGATTACATTAACATTGTTTTAAAATGTGAAAGCAATTAATTGTGTGTGTATATACTGCTGTTGAGTTAATTCCGACTCACAGCAACCCTATAGGTTAGAGTAGAACTGCCCCATAGGATTTCTGAGGCTATAATCTTTATGAAAGCAGACTGCCGTATCTTTCTCCTGTGGAGCAACTGGTGGGTTCGAACTGCCAACCTTTCAGTTAGCAGCTGAGTGATTTAACCACTGTGCCACCAAGCCACATACGTGGGAGCCCTGGTGGCGCAGTGGTTAAGCATTTGGCTGCTAACCAAAAGGTCGGCAGTTTGAATCCACCAGCCGCTCCTTGGAAACCCTATGGGGCAGTTCTACTCTGTCCTGTAGAGTCACTGGGAATTGGAATTGACTTGATGGCAACAGGTTTGGTTTTTTGGTTTTATATCTATATAAACCAAACCCATTGCCATTGAATTGATTCTGACTCCTAGCGACCCTGCACAACAGAGTAGAACTGCCCTGTAGGTTTCCAAGGCTGTAAATCTTTACGGAAGCAGACTGCCACATCTTTCTTCCGTGGAGCAGCTGATGGGTTCGAATTGTTGACCTTTCAGTTAGCAGCTGAGCACTTTAACCACTGCACCACCAGGGCTCTGTATATATGTGTGTGTGTGTGTGTGTGTGTGTGTGTGTGTGTGGTACCAAATTATAGGTGATGTTTAATCATTTTATTTCATTTTCTTTAAAGATGTTTGGTATTTAAAAAGTTATCTGTACCTAATTTAGTGAAGGACATCAACTCACTGGACTAGAAACAAAAATCATTTTTTTTCCAGTCTCTGCTATTACTTGTGTTGTATTCAACTTCCTCCCACCCACACTTGATGGTGGAGTCCGTTCATGATATTGCAGCTGAAATATATTACCCTTCAGTCCCTTTTGGTTATTGTTGTTGCTATTTGCTATTGAGTGGGCAGCAACTCGCGGCGACCTTCTGTATAACAGAAAGAAACATTGCCTGGCCCTGCGCCATCTTCCTGATCGTTGGTATGTCTGAGTCCATTGTTGTGGCTATTGTGTCACTCCGTCATTGAGAGCTCCCCTCATTTTCAGTGACCCTCTGTCACCAAACATTATGTTCTCTAGTGATTGGTCTTTTCTGATGAGATACCAAAGTCTTGCCATCCTTGGGTCTAAGGAACATTCTAGACGTATTTCTTCTAAGACAGATTTGTTTGTTCTTCCAGCAGTCCGATATTCTTGGTCAACGCCACAATTGGAATGTATCAATTTTGGTTATTAGATCAGTCTTACTCCCTTTCTTTTAGACTCAGTGCTGTTTATTTTATGTTGTTTACTTCATATTCATTTCAAAGTCTTCCTCACTCCTTCCCCACCACTACAAGGGGTTAGACTTCTGGCTTGTGGATTGGAATATGGAGGATGGAACATACCACAGTGATGCTGGGGCCCAGGAGAGGCAGAGGTGTGGCATGTATCTCCTCGCTGGCTGCCTGGTGGTAAAGTAGCTTCTCTCTGTTGGCTGCTGTTTCTTCTCTAACTGAGTAACCAGTAACCATTGATTGTCCCTGTGTGTCAGGTGTCCAAAACAATGCTGATTATTTCAGAGAGAGTGTTTGTTGATGAAGGAGCCCTGGTCTTGCAAGTGGGTAATTAAGCACTCGACTGCTAACCGAAAGGTTGGCGATTTTAACTCATCAACTGCTCTGCAGGAGAAAGATGTGGCAGTCTGCTTCTATAAAGATTTACAGCCTTGGAAACCCCATGGAGGCAGTTCTACTCTGTCCTATGGGGTTGCTCTGAGTAGGAACCGACTTGACAGCAGTGGGTTTTGGGTTTGTTGATGTTTCAGAGGGCTCTAGGGGGCAATGCTTCCTGCACATTACCTTGGATTGGTCTCTTGGCTTCAATGTCTTCCTCTTCCTCCTCCTCCCACTGCCCACTAGAGACTGTCTACCCATCATGTCTTGCTCTGGGTCCCCCACTGCAAGCTGACAACCTACAAGCTGAAGTAGTTTCAGGGTGTCTAGAGCTATTACCCTTTTACGGTCCATACTTCTCAGCAAACTTGGACATCTTTATTGTGCAAAATGGTGCCGAACTCTGCCTCCCCCACTGGCATTCCTATTCCAGCCATGTCTTCTCTTCTCCCCACTTTGACATGCCCTAGCAGTAGCCATTCTGCCAATCCATTAGTTTGTCAGCTTTCAGACATGATCTCTAGTCCTCAACTTAGTGAAGGGGGAGGAGGCTTAGGAACCCTCTACTTTATGTTGACTCCCTCCCTTAGTTTTGGGGAGAAAAGAGAGGACTACTTTTCATGAGCATGACACTCATCTGAGATGCCACCTCCTCTACCTCTCTGCCCTTCTTTTATGTTGAAGTTGTGTGTGGGGAGTGGGCAGGGATTACTAACTTTGCCCAGTGGTATCATTCTACATGCCCTGAAAGAAGGGAACTGACCACAGTAGCTGGTGATCCTTTCAAGTGAGAATGTGAGCTACTTAGCAACTTTCAGTTTCAGACCTAAGTTGGTAACTAACGGCTCCTAGGTGGCATAAATGGTTAAGCACTCGACTGCTAACCAAAAAGTTGCAAGTTCGAGTCCACCCAGAGGAGCCTCAGTAGAAAGGCCTGGCCATCTACTTCCAAAAAATCAACTATTGAAAACCCTATGGAGCACAGTTCTACTCTGACACACATGGGGTCATCATGAGTTGGAGTCAACTCAATAGCAACTGGAAAAAAAAAATTGTCATTGTTGTGGCCATTTGGTAAAACATGATGGATGCCTCCCAAAATTTGGTTTGGATGTCAAGATTGATGATGTCCCACATTCCCCAAAAGAGTATTAAAATATCTGTAACTCACATAATTGAGATCTCCGGGGAGAGCAGAGCAGGCCTCTCAAGCCGGTCCAAAGTGATCTGAGACCAAGGAAAGGAGACTGGCCTGGGTTTTCATTGTGGTTAAGGGATAGGGCCAGGACAAGAGCTCCCACGCACAGGCAGGAGCTCGTGTGGCTTGAATCTCCTGCTACCACCAAGAAAGGAGCACCCTAGACTCTCTTATCAGCTTTTCCAGTTGTGGGGCACAAGGGGAAGTGGGAGGAGTCAGGCTTAAAAACTATCAGCAGTCAAACATCAAAAAATAGGGTCAAACTCTATTACAATAATATAAAACTAAAACCAAACGAAACTGATTGCCATCGAGTTGATTCCGACTCACGGCAGCTCTATGAGTTACGGAGTAGAACTGCTCCATAAGGTTTTCTTGGCTGTAATCTTTGCAGAAACAGATTGCCAGGTCTTTTTTCTGCAGAGCCACCGGGTGGGTTTGAACTGCCGACCTTTAGGTTAGCAGATGATGGCAAACTGCTTGCGCCACCTGGGGACCACAGTAACATAGACATCAGAGAAAACAAAGATGTGCTGTTGTTTGGAAGGCTAGGCCAGCTCCTCCAAGAAGCAGAAGCCAAGATGGGATTAGATGTCCAAGGTTTTTTAGGGAAAATGCCTGTAAGAGAGAAAATAGCAACGGTGCCAGGCAAGCTGGGAGAACCGGCAGACTGTGATACAAGTATGACCTTGAGTGAAGGAGAGAGGAAGAGGAGTTTTTATGGATAGATTCTGGACTACCTTGTAGTCTACAGAAGGTTCTGTAAAGTTTTGGGATGTCCTTGAGCCAAAGTTGGCCATCAGAAGAGTCCCCTGTCTCATAGGAATGGGTCTCCCTTTGTTCTCTGCTACAGTCAGTCATGAGCTGGGGAAGCCCATGAGAGTCCTGCCCTCAATATGAACAGATGGACCCCTGGTCATCTATACTTCCTGTAGTTGGAGAACTGTGAGGTATGTCCTCATGGCCACCACAAACTTATTCCAATGATTTTTTCGTTCCTAAAAATATTTTGCAGTACCTTTCCAGCAAAACTTCTTCACAGGATAGTCTAGAAGCAATGAAAGGGCAAAAAAAATTCCATGGGTTTTAAAATGATTCTTTATTCTTGACCAAGAATGGTATCCTCTGGCTTGACAAACTTTCTTAGGACTTATCAGGTTTGGCTGTATTTGGCTTTGGCTATTAAAAAAAAATTAAGTCTGCCTTAAATGGTCAAAGTTACCATCACTAGTGGCATTCAAAGGAATATGCCAATAAATCTGAAGGCAATTCCAAAGAGCTATCCCAGATGTAATTTAAACCATAGTAACATCATAGCAATAAATGTATGGCTTTCCAAGGTGATTCCACGGACGCAGACCATTGTCATTGGATATAAAACCAAAAAGCAAACCAGTCACCATTGAGTTGATTGCAACTCATGGCAACTCCATGTGTTACAGAGTAGAACTGAGTTCCACAGAGTTTTCTTCGTTGTAATCTTCATGGCAACAGATCACCAGCCCTTTCTTTTGTGGTGCTACTTAACCAAACCCGTTGCTGTCGAGTCAACTCTGACTCATAGCGACCCTATAGGACAGAGTAGAACTGCCCCATAGAGTTTCCAAGGAGCGCCTGGTGGATTTGAATTGCCAACCTTTTGGTTAGCAGCTGTAGCACTTAACCACTGCACCACCAGGGTTTCTGTGGTGCTACTGGGTGGGTTCAAACTGCCAACCTTTTGGTTAGTAGAGAAGTGCAAACCGTTTATGCCATCCAGTCATATTGGATTTATAAGGACACCAGTCATATTGGATTTAGAGCCCACTCTGTTCCAGTATGTCCTCATCTTAACTTTACTGATGATATTTACAAAGACCCTATTTGCAAATAAGGTCACATTCTGAAGTTCTGGGAAGGACATGAATGTATGGGGTGGGGAGCACTGTTGAACCAGTGTGAGGGGTTATAGTAATAAATTTAAAAAGCTCCACTTTAGACCTTCATTTCTTCTCGTATGTGCACAGAATATGGGTATGTGCAAGGAGCATTCACTGCAAAGCTAGTGAACAGGACCCTTCCAAGGCTCTGTACCAAATTTTGTATGTGGACTTTTATATTGTCTTTATCAGAGAGCTTCTCAAATTTTATAAGCTCAGGCCCCACAAAGCTTTGGTTCACATCAGTGGTGTATTTTGCGTGTGCCCATCCTGGTGTGTTTGTGTTTCTATGGCTTCGCCTCCCCCACCCTCAGATACGGTTCTCCATATGGGGTAATGCTTTTCTTCACTCCTGTTTTTAAATATCTTTGAATTGTTGAATAAAAGAAGTTAAATTTATATCTGGAGGAAAAGTCTGGTTAGAAAAGTCTCTGAACCAGAGAGAGACATGGAAGAAGACACTTTCTTTCCCTCGCAGAGGCTCAGGCTTGAGGTTCCCACACTGTAGTCAAGTTTTGGAAAGAGGCTCTTTTTCTTCACACCACTAGAGGGCATTAGTGTGCAGACAATTGCTGGGTTTGGGCAGGGTGCTGAGCTCCAGGGAGCAAGAAGCAATGTGACTCTCACGATTGCTAAAGCCCCAAGTCCCTTTTCCTTTTCAAAACATATCTTCCTACAGTCAGGATGTTTCTTCTTGGCTCGGAATCATCCTTGTATTCCCTCTGTACCTCCCACTCCCGATGAGGTCACCAGCACCTCTCCTCTAGATTCTTTGCTTTCATGACTATTATCCCTGTGAAAAGGTTTAAAGGATCCCCATTGATGGTTAAAGGACCAGAGAGACATATGACCTAACCATTAGAAGACCTGGATTCAGACCCCAGATCTGTCATTGGCTGTGTGATCTTAAGGAAATCACTGTACCTCTCTGGGCCTCAGTGGCTTATCAGAAAAATGGGAGAGAGAATCCTCTAAGATTCTATGTGTTTATAAGAAAAAGGACTGTATTCTGCTAAACATTCTCATTTGAAGGTAAAAACCTAGTTATTTCCATCATTCAATAAACAAGCAATCAAAATGTTTCATTTTAAAATTCCAAAACCTATCTCATTATTATTTATAAACTCCTGGTGAATAAAATTGCAAATTAAGAACTTCTACCCACACCTACCTCAACCACCACTATCTGCATCAACTCTACCACCTTACCCTGCAAAACCCTGAGATGAACTAAGAAACTCCAAATGTTGCCAAACCTTATTAAATTATCTCTTTAAAAGAGGAAAGACTTCCAAGGAACAGATGAAAAATTGAGGAGGGGAAAAAAGGCTTACCCAATCTCTCTATAATCTCAGAGGCCTCATTAATTGTTTGTGTGAAGCCTCTTCCACCCTCTCCCATGTTTTGAATTCCCCTACTTCTCAAAAGAGAGCTTCTTCAAATCATTGGGCTGTGACCAGTGAGATCTCAGAGCTCATATTTCTTCATGGTATAAACTGGAAGGTCTTATTCCACTTCCAACAGAGCTTTGGGTTCAGCTGGAGAAAGACTGGAACGGAGAGTTTGAAGTAGCACGTGAGGGGATAGTCTCCTTGCTGCGCCTCCAAGAACATAGTCTGGCAGTCTCCAGACTATACGCGATTCTTCTGTTACATCCATTTCTCTTTATTTTAATCACCAGTTGCTGCCAAGATCCCTATTCATGGCGACCACACGTATATCAGAGTAGAACTGTCCTCTATAGGATTTTCAATGACTTAATTTTTGGAAGTACATCACCAGATCTTTCTTTCAATGTACCTCTGGAGGGACTCAAACCTCCAAACTTTAGGTTAGCAACTAAGTGCATTAAGCTTTTGTACCACCCATGGACCCCTTAATCACTTTTATTATGAATGTTCTCATAAAATGCTTGTCACCTTCCACCCTCATTCCTACAAGCCCTGTCCTATTTGTACCACTTCTTGAGAGCGACACTCAAAGCCGTCTGTGACCTAGTGGAATGATCTCCTGCTACTTCTCTCACCCTGTCCTCTTACACCAGCCTCTATATTCCTGCAGCACCGAGCTATTTGTAGTTAACGAAGCCCAAGGCATCCTCTTGCTTCCTTGTCTTTACATATGTTTTTTCTTCAGCTTGGAAAGATCTCTCCCCACTCTTTGGACTGAGTAATCAACATCTATGCTTTAAGACTCAGCTCAAGTGTCACCACCACCAGGAAGTCTTCCCTGAGAAGCCAGTCCAGGTTGCATGCCTCTCCTAGATGCTCCCCAATAACATGGGCATACCTTGACTACTAAATCACTTATTGTCCTAGACTAAAATTACTTCCCTATTAGCCTTCAAATGCCTTGAGGGCAAAGATGTGTTCCTTTTTGTAAACGTGTTGTCTAGTACAATGCATGGAGCAAGGTTTGTTACATGAATAAAAGTAGGAATGAATTAATAAATGCAAAATATCAAATATATGATGTGAAAAGAAAGTAAGTGTGGATCCTGAGGAGCAGGAAAATAATGTAGAAGAAGAGAAAGCCAGAAAAGCCAGAGGTCAGGAGAATCCTATGTACTGCTGTAGACATAAGAAACGGGTGAGTTAATGTTCCTGTTCTGATTCTGGCAAATTAGAGACACGCAGCTTAAGAAATGCTTTCTGAAAAAAACTTTAAGATAAGAATCAGTAGGCTTAAAACAGGAAACATGTCTCTGAAAATACTAAATCCATTTATCAAAAGTCAGAAAGCAAAGGAAACGTTAAAAGGCAAAAGACGGAAGAAAGACTAAACGTAGCCGTTCTATCAATAGAAGAAAATGAATCAAGACTCTTGATTAAAAGACAGATTGGCTCAAACCGCCTAGACTGACTATCTGCTATCTACAATTTCCACACCGAAAATAAAATGATGCAAATAGATTAAGACAAAAGAACGGGCGAAGACATAGCTGAAACATTTAAAAGAGAATAACATAAAAAACAGAGGTTGCCATACTAATAGAAGACAAAGGAAAGATCCACAGTAAAAAAAGATTATATGAAACAAAAGGTTATATTGTTTTACATTTTGACTAGTTTATGATTTTTATCAAAAAAGTTAAAGATGTGCCTAGTTTAAAAATTACATAATGCTAAGAAGACATAGCAAAAATATTGCCTTCCCCCTTATCCCCATTGACTATCCTAGAGGCAACATCTTTCTTTTTTTTTTTTTTTAATATTATTGTGCTTTAGGTGAACGTTTACAGTGCAAATGAGTTTCTCATCCAAAACTGTATACACGAATTGTTTTGTGACATTGGTTGCAATCCCCGAAATGTGTCAGCATCTCCCCCTTTCCACTCCAGGTTCCCTGCGTCCATTCATCCACTTTTCCTGTCCCTTCTTGCCTTCGGGCAGGAGTTCCCCTTTTGGTCTCGTATACTTGATTGAACTAAGAAGCATGCTTCTCACGTGTGTTACTGTTGTTTTATAGGCCTGTCTAATCTTTGGCTGAAAAGTAGGCTGAGGCAACATCTTTCAACTCTTTTAGTTGTTTCTTACATGTAGCTCCATGTGAAAATTAATGTATATAAACTGACCTCTCTTGACCAATAATACTGGCTTTCTGATAATGCTAGAAAAGGATTTTGGTTTTATTTTACATCTACCTAACTCTCTTCTCAAAACCCTGATGGCATAGTGGTTAAGAGCTACGGCTGCTAACCAAAAAGTTGACAGTTCGAATCCACCAGATGCTCCTTGGAAACCCTATGGGGCAGTTCTACTCTGTCCTATAAGGTCATTATAGTCAGAATCAACCAGAAGGCAATGGATCTCTAGGCTTGCTGCCAGCTTACAATTTACCTTTGTCACCATTCTGGAAATTCCCTTAATCCTCCTCTCCCACTTTCTCATGTCTTCTTTCTTTTTCTTGAATTACCATCTAATTTTGTTGGAACACATCCTTTAGTTGCCGTCTGGTAGGGGAAAAATAAAAACAAAGAGCGGCATGGTGCTTTTTTTTTAGACTTTTGCATTTCTACCCTAAAACCTAATGGAAAATTTTTTGCAGGTAATAGGATTCTAAGAGGATAAGTCTCTCTCAGATTTTTGAAGTCTTTGCCTCATTGCTCCTGAGCTCCTGCTATTCTGAAGCAAAATGCCATTCGGACTACTGTTGCTTTGTTTGTGACCTGTTTCCCACCCCACCCTAGACATTTAATACCCCTATATTCTGAAATATTGCTATGATATGAATCAATGTGAGTATTTTATCATCCATTGTGCTGGGCGCCTGGTAAATACCTCTGATCTGGAATCTTTTATCCTTCAGTTCTGGGACGATTAATTGTATTGTTCTTTTGATAATATCTTCCCCTACATTTCCTTGATTTTTTTTGTTCTCTGAAACTAGGATGAAATTAGGAGTTGGATTCCCCTTCTTGTCTATTTCTTTAATTATTTAGTTCTAATTTCTTGACAGTTTCTTCAACTTTGTTTTCCAATCTCTTTACTAAACTTTTAATTATGGCTATCATATTTTTAATTTCCAGAGGATATTTATTGTTCTCTGATTGCTCCCCTCCTTTTTCAAAAACACCTTTCTGTTTGTTTCATGGAGCCTTGTATTTTAATATCTCTGAGGATATTAATAAAAATTTCTTTCAAGTTCATTTTGCTTCCTGCATTGTTTTCACTTCTGCTGATTTTTTGCTGGTTTCGGTTCCCCTCCTTCATAACAGAAGTATTCCTTCATAAGTTTAGTGATTCTCAGCTGTCCATTCATGTTTAAGAGTGAAGCACTATCAAACTAATTGAAAGCTACATAAATGGAAGTGGTTGACTTCATTGTATGGCAGACAAGTGGCCAACTAGCTTTTGCATTGAGAACGCAAATGTCAGTGTAGTTAGGTCTTTTCTTTGGTTGTGTGTAGAAGCGTTGAGCTTCTCCAGTCCAGCTCCTGGAATTTTGAAGCTAGTAAGAGGTGTTCTTATCACTCAGTATACAGATTTCACCTAATTCCCCTGTTTTCAGTTCTACATCTGATCCTGGTCCTGTTGTTAGTTGCCATTGAGTTGGCTCCGAACCATGGCAACCTTACATATAACAGAATGAAATGTTGCCTGGTGCTGCACCATCTCCATGATCTGTGATATGTTTGAGCCCATTGTTGAGGATGTTGTGTCAATCCATCTCATTGAGGCTTTTCCTCATTTTTGCTGACCTTCTGTTTTACCAGCTATGATGTCTTAGTCCAAGTTCTCTACAGGAGCAAAACCAGTGAAACGTATATAGATATATATGGAGAGAGATTCCCTTAAGGAAATGGCTCACACGATTGTGGGGGCTGGCAAATCCAAAATCCATGGGTCAGATGACAGGTTGATGATCTCCACTGGCTCATGTGGTTGCAGGGACTGACAAACCCAAAACCTGCAGGTCAGGTGACAGGCTAGAGGCCTCTGCTGGCTTACATCGTAGGAACCAGAGTCAGATGCTGAGAAGATAGCAGAATTGGAAAGAGAGTGAGCTTTGCCAGAACATTTGTTTATATCATGGATGCAGGATACACCTTCAAGAAACTCCTCTTCCAACTGATTGGCTGCTCACATCATATCAGAAAATGGGAGGTGATACATAGCGTCTACCAAACCACTGAGAATTATAGCCTAGCTAATACACTTCACAGTGTCCTTTTCTAGGAATTTGTTTTACCCTGATGATGGGTCCAAAGTAAGCAAGATGAAGTCTCATCATCCTTGCTTCTAAGGAACAATTCTGGTTGTGTTTCATCTAATACTGATTTGTTTGTTCTTCTGCCAGTCCCAGGTATATTCAGTATTCTTCACCAATACCAAATTCATAATTTTTTCTTTTGTCTTCTTTTTCCATCACCCTGGCCTAGCTCTATGCTTAACGTATCTGAGTTTAAAGGCTGTCAGGTTCAATTTCTTTAAGCATTTTCCTGTTGCCAAGTTCCTAGTTTTGAATATAAGGGGCAATTGCAAAGTTCCTAGTTTTAAATATTGAGGCAATTGCCTGCCTATGTAGGATAAGGAGGCAAAGAGGCGCGCTGGTTAAGCGCTCGGCCACTAACCGAAAAGTTGACAGTTCAAACCCACCAGCCACTCTGCGGGAGAAAGATATGACAGTCTGCTTCCATAAAGATTTCGGCCTTGGAAACCCTATGAGGCAGTTCTACTCTGTCCTATAGGGTTGCTATGAGTCGGAACAGACTCGATGGCAATGAATTTAGGGTTTTTGTTTGTTTGTTTGTTTTTTAATGTAGGATAGTGTTGGGCAGGGCAGGGGGGAGTTGATCTACTGCTTCTCGTACAAGCTTTCAAATAATCCTCCAGTTGTCAGCCCTTCCTCGCCTCTGGCTTCTTTGGGACTTGAAGTCTCTAATTACTAAGATATTCCAGGGTTCAGCCAGGCAAAACGACTTGATTCTCATCCGTACCCCCCGGTCTCCTGTTGCTAAATCACTTAGCATTCATGCATACAATTTCCTTTTTCAATTACTATTGCTTTGGGCTATAGAAGTCTTCTGGTTTCATCAAAGATAGAATTTAGGTTTCAGTTTTCCCTTGTTATTTTGGAATGGTTTTGAGAAGAGAAGAAAGCCAAAACACCTTTTCTCTATGATTTTAAAACTAGAAGCCTCATTTTGTTATGATAAAAGTTACAATTCATAGTGAATATATAACTGACACAAACTCTCATCTGGAGAATAATGTTGCATCAAAATATATGAAAGCAAAATACTTTATGTTCATGGAGAAATTGACAGAATTAGAATGATGATGGGAAAGTTATTATACTTCTTTAAGTCTTTGACAGATCAGTAGGCAAAAAATCAGGAGGTTGAAGATCTGAATAATGTAATTAATTAGTTTTATTTAAAAGATATGTTTCAAATTCTATACTTCACAGAGAATAAAAAGGAACAAAATAGAAAGCCCAGTAATACATCCAAGAACTCGTGAGAATGTGTTTCATGATGAAGTTGACATTTCAGTTAGTAGATAAAGGGGAGATTATTCAACAAACGATGTTGGAAAAACTGGCAAATGATCTGGAAATAAAGAGAGAGAGACTAATTATTTCAGTGTTTTTGTTGTTGCTGACAGTTCCCGGTAGAGTGTTCAACTACTGGGGCTTTCGTCAAAGAATCCATTTTGGTAGCTTTGCATACTACCAGAGGTTACTTTCTAGGAATTCCGAAGAATAATCAGCATTAAACAATTTGGTTTAATCTGGTGATTTACATGGCTGTGCTATTTTGAAAGCCAAGAGGTCTTCCCATATTTCAACCCACTTAACTGACTGCCCTACGTGCATTTGGTATTGTAGAACTGTATATCTAATTCTTCCACCATGATGCTTGGGAGGAAGTGAGCACATAGGCTGGGAAGGTCAACAGTTCCACCATCGCTGAACAGAGTGGCCGTCCATAGTGACCTAAAGGACAGAGTAGAGCTGTCCCGTGGAAACCCTACGGGGTTTGATGTAATTAACATAACAAAGAAAGCCCTATTTCCAAACAGGATTACATCCACAGGTATAGAGATTGGAATTTCAATATATATTTGGCGGGGGAGGGGTGAAGCACAATTTAATCCATAACAATAATTTTATTCAAAAAGTATTACTGTGAGGTGGGGGGAGGGACTATTGCCAAAGGGAGAAAGATCAGAAATAAGTCTGATCTCAACTCTGCTGAAGTAGAGGGCAGGGTTTTTAAAGACTGAAGTGAGTTAGTGGAAAAGGATTAAAGTACTGAAGGACATTGTTGTTGTTAGATGCTGTCCAGTCAGTTACGACTCATAGCAACCCTATAGGACAGAGCAGAACTGCACCATAGGGTTTTCAAGGAGCGGCTGGTGAATTTGAACTGCCGACCTTTTTGGTTAGCAGCCAAGTTCTTAACCACTGTGCCACCAGGGCTCCGAAGGACATTGGGGAGAGGTTAAGTAATAGGGTGAGCTGGTCACATGGAGTTATTTCCTGAGTTTAATCTTAAGGCCAGATGGAACATGTTCCATCTGAATTCTGTAAGGGCAAGGGGGAGAGAGTGGTCAGGGGCCTTGAGTCAAAAAGAAGCCTGCCTAAAGTTTAGTCAAAGTGAAGGGAATATTAAGGCCATTGTGGTTGGCTGTTTTTCAGAACACAAAAGAGTGGAGAGATTTCTTTAACCATCTTAACCATCACTGTTATCTAGGATCACAGGGCTCAGGTAAAATTCAACATTGTCAGGATAAAGCCTTTGAGTAGCCAACATCACTTGTAGTTACATTTTGTCAGCCAGACCTCAATATCATGTCCTTCTATCACGTCCAGAAAGGCTGGGAAATATTATTTAGCTGGTTGCCAGAAGATAGAAATGGGTTTGACGGACATCTAGCCAGTCTCTGCTCCCCTTTATTATCCCTATCCTGCTAGGTGTGGTACACGCTATAAACTGGTGACCAATCTATGGTATCTCCTTTTTCTTTTTTACACAAAAGAGCATTTTCATTGAAGTTGCCATGTTTTTCTCTCATGATAGTTATTCTTAAACTCTGGCAAGCATTAGAATTACCTGGAGGGGTTTGTTAAAATGCAGATTCCTAATCCTGTCTCCAAGGATTCTAATTTAGTAGGTCTGAGTGCAGTCAGGGCATCTACGTTTTTAGCAAGCAACCAGACTGATTCTGATACAAGTAGTCTACAACTCATTCTTTGAGATACAGCTTTAGAAATTCAAACTTACTGAAACAACTCATATGAAATTGGGCCTCTGGGAGAGGACCAAAAAAAAGAAAATCAAATTCACTGCCATCGAGTCAGTTCTGACTCATAGCAACCCTACAGGACAGAGTAGAACTGCCCCATAGAGTTTCCAGGGCTATAAATCTTTATGGACGCAGACTGCGACATCTGTCTCCCCGGAGAGGACCAGAGGGCTGAATTTTTCATGAAGGGCAAAAAGCTAAATGGGGAAAGGGTATATCTACATCCTTGAGGGAACCACCATGTAAGCATGTCTGGGTACAGCATAACATGGGGCCACTGTGGTCTGCTGATAGGATGTTTAAAATTTAGTTTTAAATATGTCTTCAATTCTAAGACACACATTCTTGTTTCACATTTTAACATCTCTGACACTGAGAAGTATTTACAATCAATACGGTCTTAGAATTACAGTTAGCAGCATTTTTTTTTCTCAGTGATGGATGAAATAATAGTGCATCTTAAAACCATTGGTGTCTTAGATTCATAAAATAGGGTCCTTCAAGATGGCCGGTATTACTTATGTGTGTTTTTTATTTCACCTTTGCTGTGTTCAGTTGCTTTAATCAAGAATCCACACCCCAGGAGTGGTGAGCTAGCATTTTAATCAGAAAGTCCACCAGAGAAGGGCCATTAGAAGCACTTCAGTTATCTTTCTCTCTGATCAATATCTTTTATCAATATTTATTAGCATCACAAATGCTAGAAGCAGATTTTCATTGGTGAAATAATGGTGTTCAAAAAATGTAAACTGGCTAAAATATTTTAGAGGGACTTCCCAAATTTGAGGATCCCTGGTGGTGCAGTGGTTAAAGCACTCAGCTGCTAACCGAGAGGTAGGCGGTTAGAAACCGCCAGCCATTCTTTGGAAGAAAGATGTGGCAGCCTGCTTCTGTAAAGATTTATATCCTTGGAAATCCTATGTGGCAGGTCTACTCTGCCTAACAGGGCCACTATGAGTCAGAATTGACTCAATGGCAATAGGTTGTTTGTTCCCAGCTGTCATGGTTTGAATTATGTCCCCCCAAAAATGTGTGTATCAATTTGGATGGGCCATGATTCCCAGAATTGTGTGGTTGGCCTCCATTTTGTGATTGTAATTTTATGTTAAAGAGGATTAGGGTGGGATTGTAACACCACCCTCACCCAGGTCACATCTCTGATCCAACGTAAAGGGCTTTTCCCTAGGGTGTGGCCTATACCACCTTTTACCTTACAAGAGATAAAAGGAAAGGGAAGCAAGCAGAGAATTGGGGAACCTCATACCACCAAGAAAGCAGTGCCAGGAGCAGAGCGCGTCTTTTGGACCTGAGGTTCCTGCGCTGAGATGCTCCCAGACCAAGGGAAGATTGATGACACGGACCTTCCTCCAGAGCTGACAGAGAAAACCTTCCCCTGGAGCTGATGCCCTGAATTTGGACTTGAAGCCTTCCTTTGGAGCTGACACCCTGAATTTGGACTTGTAGCCTACTGGACTATGAGAGCATAAACTTCTCTTTGTTAATGCCATCCACTTGTGGTATTTCTGTTAGAGTAGCACTGGATGACTAAGACACCAACTTTGCATAAATATTCTGTAAGCATCTAGTAAGCATTTTAGTTTATATCCTTTCAAGGCATGCATCTGAAATGGTCCTGTGAACATGGTACATGATTTTGGAGGACTCTGATTGCTTGATGGCAGCCCTAAAATTGATAGAATTCTGCTTCTGAGTTATTGTGTCTGCCTCCACTGAACCTGTTGAACAAGTGAGCCTCAAGAGGAACACTAACTACACCGACATTAACTGACAGGTAAGGTGAACTGCTTTTGTGCCTTCCCGTAAATAAATATTTTTGTCTAGTAAACATCTAACGTGTCAGATTTTGGTTGAAGATCTTTTATTATGCCCTGGTGAGCAAGGCTGTGGAGAATTAGTCACCTCTTACCTGCCTCCAACTCTTGGAGATAGCCAAAAACTACCAAAATTAACCTAATGGTTGTGCAAGTCTTAGTCATCTAGTGCTGCTATAAAAGAAACACCACAAGTGGATGGCTTTCACAAACAGAAGTCTATTTCTCACAGTCTAGTAGGCTAGAAGTCCAAATTCAGGGCATCAGCTCCTGGGGAAGGCTTTCTCTGTTGGCTCTGGAGGAAGGTCCTTCTCATCAATCTTCCCCCGGACTAGGAGCTTCTCTGTTCAGGAACCCTGTGTCCAAAGGACACGCTCTGCTCCCAGGGCTGCTTTCTTGGTGGTATGAGGTCCCCATCATATCAGTGAGCAAGGCTGTGGAGAATTAGTTACCTCTCATCTACCCTTCAACTCTTGGAATCACCAAGAACTGCCAAAAATACCTAATGGTTGTGCATGACCAAATTATTTTTTTATCTCTTCACAACATCTGGGGAAAGATGTACTTCAACAGGAGTAGTAGTTACAGGATGCTCTGCCTAAGCCCATTCTTTGAGACTTCCAAGGTCATTGAATAGAAATCTTGGACTCTATCTTTATATGTGACAGCACTGGTGCATAGACGGCTCTGTGTGTGTGTGTGCATGTGTGACTTGCTCTGCAGTTTCATCAGGGGATGATGTCATGCCCTGGTAGTAACACAAACCTTCTGGCATTGCAGACATCAGCAGCAACATGGCCTTAATCAATCAATATCCAGGTGAGTGGTTGTGGAGTTGCCCAATCTCCAGATTCTTGGTGCTAGTAGCAGAAAAGAACATTGAGTGGAATATTGAGTAAGCGGGTGAGGGAAGATGAGATTAGGCTTCCTGATAATCTGTGTTAGAATTTTATTGAAGTGTATTTTTGACAAGTAGGTATAGCAACATTATTTGAAACACAAGCCGATGAATAAGACTGTAGTAAACAAACCCACACCAGTTTGGTTGTTTGGTGAATGTGTATGCTTGTGTGTATGCATGAATGTGGTAGCCTCTAGTAGTGAAAGGCAAGTTTCACTGGGACAGAAAGAACTATATCCTCTGTCCCATTTCCTGCAAACTTGATACTAAATGGTGGCATAGTAATAAAGCCAAATCTCAGACCAAATTCCACCAAATGTACAGATATTGTTTGTAAGAAGATGCGAACAGTCATATAACCTTTCTGTGGTTTGAAAGATTTTTTTTCAACCCTTAAGTGCCCCAACCAGCACCTTGCCTGAAAGGCTCACGTGGAGGTAGATGCAATTATGTCCTTAGGGCTGGCTTTGGAGTAGGATGCAAGGCAAGATCCTCTGTGAAAAGCAGTGAGTCAAGTCGGTGGACTCTAGATCTCAACAGCTACACTCTTCTGGCATACACTGCTGGATTTGCCTGTTTTGCGTGATATTCATACATAGCAATGGATCCTATTAACCATTGCTAACTAATCATATACCCAAAGCACTACTGATCAAATCTTATTCAGTGAAAACTTATTCTAGCATTCCTTGCCATGACTAGCCAAACTGAAGGTGTTGCTTCATATTTTTGTTTTTTTTTTTAATTTTTTTTATTGTACTGTAGATGAGGGTTTATAGAACAAATAGTTTCTTATTAAACAGTCAGTACACATATTGTTTTATGACATTGGTTAACAACTCCACGACATGTCAACACTCTCCCTTCTTGACCTTGGAGGACTTTTTTTTTTTGTGAAAATATATATAGCCAAAGTTACACCATTTCAAATGTTTCTACATGTACAATTCAGTGACTTCAATTACATTCTTCCAGTTATGCTGCTATTCTCACTATCCTTTTCCAAATTATTCCATCACCATTATCTTCAACTCACTGCCCCCAGACTTCCCATCAAAACTTTGAGTTGCTGTTGTCAATTTGAGCTCACATAGATAATTCTTTTTTTTTTTTTGCCTTAGATGA
>NW_004443976.1:8021700-8037754 GCF_000243295.1 Trichechus manatus latirostris
ATTTTTGCTTTTGATTGTATCCCACATAATTCTCAGGGTTTCTTCATTTTTCTTCATTCTTTTTTCTGATTTTTCCTCAAACAGAGTTGTATCCAAGTGTTTGTCTTCAATTTGGCTAAGCCTATCTTCCATCATTTCAGACCTGCTCCTCAGCCCTTCCATGACACTGTCCATTTCTGAAATATTGTTTATCTTTTGGATTTCTAATTGTTATTTTTATATGATTTCTAGCTGTGGATTTATCTTAGCATTTTTTTCCTGTATTATTTTCTTGAATTATTCCATTTTTTTGTCTGTATTTTCCATGAATTTTTCTGCCTTTTCCATGAATTTGTCTATTTTTTCCTCATTTTTGTCCGCTTTTTACTTCAACTCTTGGATAATTCTGAATATTAGAGATTTGAATTCCCTATCAGTTAGGTCTAGTGCCTTTCTTCTACTGGAAAGTTATGTGGTGTTTTATTTTGGACACCTACTGGAACCATCCTCTCCTGTTTTTGTAAATGTTTTGATATTGTCTGCTGTCTGCAGTGCATTTAGTGGTTATTTTCCTTATTTATTGATTGTAGATTTGTTTGTTTCATCCTGCTTTTTTGTTTTATTTGATTATGTCTGAGCAGGCAGGCTGTGTGTTCTTTGTTGTTTGCTCATCTGTGGGCATGATACTTCTCACCTTCTTCTCCAATGGGCAGGGTCAGTCACTCAGGTATGGTACAGCAGGGCAGGTCCAGCTGAAGGGGAGTTGCTGGGATGGGTTGTTTGTGGCACATACCAGGGTTGACAATGTGGACTGGGAATCAGTGCAGGGCAGATTCCAGTAGGCTGTGCCTGTGCTGCTTGGGAATGTGATGTTCAGCGCATGGTGCGGGTAGGCAGGAAGTAGGTGGTAGATTGTGATGTGTAGAGCTAAGATGGTTATGGGAAAGATCAGATAGAGGATAGAGGAACAGGAGCCAAAAACATACACACATACAAAAAACAGTGCTCAGGGAGCTTGCTATTGGAGTGGAGAAATGAGATACTGAGAAATAGGGAAAAACAAAAATGAAAAAAAAGAAAAAAGGTAAAAGGAAAAAAATGAATAAATCAAAAAACTGGAAATGAAGAAAGACAAAAAGGGAATAAGAGAGAGAAGAAAACAAAACAAAGAAACAAAAAACAAAAACAAAAAGCAAGAAAAAGAAATGCCCCCAGGGATGTCCCTGTGCATCTTTGCAGAGTAAGGAAGTAACTTCCAAGCCACATGGTACTGACCGGCTAGAAGGGGCTCCCAAGCTGAGAAAAGAAAAAGAAAACAAACAAACAAATCAAAACAAAACAAATCAGAGCAAACAAATAAACCCCAGGGGTCCCACCAGCGTAGCGGCATGGGCTGGGAAGCAGTTTCACTGTCGAGCAGTGTTTTGCAGCCTTTCAGGATGAAGCAAAGATGGCAGACGGAGCCAGGTATTTGAGAGGAAGAAGGGGGAGGTAGTGAGAGGTAAGGAAGAAATGTGAAATGTAAAGAAGCAGAAAAAAGCAACACCAGCAGCCAACAAAAGGCATTCAGGGAGCCTGCCAGTGCAGGTGTGTGGAATCAAAGTGACACTGGGGTGAAGCTTGTGCTTTCCAGCCAAGAGACTGTGGCTGCAGGAAGCAGAGGAGGCTGATTGGGGGTGAAGGGTGGGGGGGGGTGGGAAAGCGTATATCGCTGGTTACTGGTTGTTCTGTCTCCTTCTGGAAGCTCTGTGAAGCTGTTTTCTTGTACCCCCTGTTCACTGATCTCCAATAGGAGTCCAAGATGGCAGATCTGTCCTGCGGTAGCTGATAGGGGACCTCTGCATGAATCTCTCCTTGCTCTCTGTTCTCAGTCAGTTTCTTATTCCATTCGGTGCTTGTCTGAGTTCTTTATCTCTTCATTTGATACTTAGGGTTTCAGGATTGGCCTGTGACTCTGTTTGACTTAGTTTTTCTGATCTTTGCTGTGGAGGGACAGCTTGCTGCTTCTGACTATAGCGCCTTGTGGCCTGGAAGTCCCATGCTGTTGTTTTGTAAGCCGCTGTTGAGCTTGCCCTGAAACATGGGGACCCAATGCACAACAGAGTGAAACACTGTCTGGTCCTGTGCAATCTCCATGACGGATTGGAGTGGACCATTGTGCTCCACAGGGTTTTCATTGGCTGATTTCAAAAGTAGATCACCAATCCTTTCTTTTTAATCTTAGTCTGGAAGTTGCACTGAAATCTCTTCAGTATCACAGCAACATGCAAGCCTCCACTGACAGACATGTGGTGGCTGCGCATGAGGTTCCATTGGCTGGAATTGAACCCCAGTCTCCCATGGAAGGTGAGAACCCTACCACTGTACCTGAACCACCAATGCCCTCTGCTTCATATGCTATTAGGACATTTCATATGCTAATTGATCAAACCCAAGACGTTGGTTCATTGACACACACCACACTGGTCATACTGAAGGATTTTAAAGGAAATTACGACAAACACATCACGTCAAAGATATATTGATTCTACATACAATTAATATGTCATAGAGTAAACATTTGTACTCTGATTAATGTAAAATTGAGAGATTTATTGAAAATATAGAATCAACTCAAGCAGGGGATAGACTGAAATCCATGTGGTGGAATCCAGTAATCCAAAATGGCAACTCCACAATGACGTTTCATAAGAGAGGAACAAAAGATATGAAGCACATTACTTGATTGGTATTTACAAACTTAAATCATCAAACCACTTTATTTGATTGGTAATTACAGGTTTAGATCATTGGGAGATATTACTTGATGTGTAGTAGATCACTATAAGGCAGGACTTCCTGTGATGGGAACTGGTAAGGCAGGACTTTCTGTAACACAAGCTCATAAGGTGATTGGCTTAAAAGAATGTATGTATCTTTCTTAGATTGGTTACAGTGTGATAATTACAAGGATATGTGATGAGGGGGTTGAAGTGTAGTTATGTCATCATTACTGGACATTCCTCTCTTAGAAACAGCACAGAAGATAGCTGCTGCTAGGGTGAAAAGAGAACCAGCAAACAAGGTATTGCACACAATCCTCAAATCGGCCATTTCAGATCTTATCAGGTACCTCTTTTTTTGTTTTTTAATTTCCTTACACATTCCCTCCTTTTGATCAAAGATTTTAAGGGAAATTCTTTGATCAGTTCACTGACAACTATTCTGAGAGAAGGCTTTCTTATGCATAGACTTTGAGCATATGTTTATTCAGAATGGTTGCTTATTTAATAAGTCTTTAAGACCACGGGTGCTATGTATGTGAAAAGTTTGTTTTTATTGTTAGGTGCCATCAAGTTGGCTCTGACCCACAGTGACTCCATGCACAATGAAACAAACCCCTGCCCAGTACTTCCTTCAAGACAGATTTGTTCATTCTCCTGGCAGTTCACAGCACACTCAACATTCTTTGCCAACACCCCAATACAAAGGCATCAATTCTGTGTCAGTGCTCTCCATTTACCACCCAACTATCACATGCACATGAGGTGATCAAAAATATTAGTCTGGGTCAAGTGCACCCCAGTCCTCAGTGTGACATCTTTCCTTTACAACACTTCAAACAGGTCTTTTCCAGCAGACCTATTCAAATGCAACATGTTGTCTGATCTCCTGACTGTCACTTTCAGGCTCATTGACTGTAAATTTAAAAAAAAATGAAATCAAACTATGAATAGCAGCAGAACATTGTGAAAAGGTAGCTGGGCACTATCTGATGTCTTCACCATGCCATAGCTTTAGCCTCTTGTTTCTGTGGTTTTACTATTTGAGAGTTAGTGCAGGGCATACCACAGTAGAGGAATAACCTGACATCTCATGGCTTACTCAGGTGTGGGCTTGAGTACATCTGAAATATAAGTACTGTCAATGTACATTATTCTTTTCATAGACATCAAATGGGTCTTTTGGGTAATGGCATTTGTCAAAAGTTTCATGCAACATTTAATAGTCCCTATGATTATTACAATGGCAATGAGTATTATTAATCTGATTGACAATATAGACTTAATCCATGATCCAATGCCTGAGGGTAGCCAGCAGAAAGTATCTAGAAAAGGGAAGTCTGAAGGTGGAGGTTTATGGAGCCAAGTAGCCTTCTGGTGGATTAGTTTAATATCTTGTTCCACCGTTCCTGAAGTGTTAATCCAGGTGCAGTAAGAGGTGTTAGCTATAGCACAGGCCCCTCCTTGCTGGGCTAACAGGAAATCTAGGGCAATTAGATTATCCAAAACTACCTTGGCAAGTGAGTTCAGTGATTTCTCTTGAGCAGTCATAGCATTGACAACATCATCTGCTATTCCTTCCTTGATTCTGGATATGTTACGGAAGGTGTGTTCTAAATCTCCTACTCTGTACCAAGGTAAGAATATCCTCAAAAAACTATAATCTAAACCAGGGAACACTTTTGAGATGTTCCCTCCATTTCTCCCTTGCTCATCTCTTGGCCATTTGTGTCTCCTCCTTTCTAATAGTTTCAGGTGGTCGATCTAATGTAAACCCTCATTGTAAGAATGAATGTCTATATGGCCTAAGGTACATTGGTCTGTCCTATTCCAACCATCTAAACAGGATAAAGCCCAGGTACAGGACTCATTATTTGGATTTGAATTGGCAAAGTTGGGGTAACCTGATCCTCCACATAAAAATGCATATTCACATGGAGCACATATTATGGCAGTCCTGGCATCTTTATCTGAGAGAAGGATGGTTTGATTCATCTGTTCAAGCCAATTCTCTGTCAAGAAGTTGTTGCAAATAGAAAGTCCTCCTAACCATAGCCAATTCCACATTTGGACACAAAAAGATGCTTTTCCTTGTAGACATGCTGTTAAATTTCCTGAAAAAGCCATGTTCCAATATCTGCGAGGGGCATTATGTGAAATTAAGGGCTCATTTTTACAATCTGAAGAGGAGATCCAGAGTATTTTGGAACACTCTTAAACTCTAATCCGAGTCAGATTGAAACATGGGACTCGGGGTTGAGTTGGTATCACAGGAGGATGCCACAATTTAACACGCATGGCTCACCTGGAGGTGATGTTAAAATTGATGGCAGCAGGGGGAACAAAGCTATAGCTCAGTGTGGAAATAGCTAATGGGTCTGAGTTCTCATGTACAATTTCGAGTAAAGGATGACAGATCCGGCATTCAGTCACATTTGTGGATCGTGCAACTGCCTGAGCAAGCTTAACAAAAGTATTCTCATGCCAAGAAATAACAGGATGCTGTGATGAACAGCAGTATGGGCAGAAAGTTTAAGAAGGGCTTCATAGTGGAAAAACACAGCCCCCATAGAAATAAACAAAGCCTACTACATACAAATAATAGTGATGACAATATAAACTTCAGCAATGAAAGACCTGAAGAAGGATAAAAAGGCACTAATGAATAGAGGACAAATACAATTAGAATGTTAACAATAAAAACATACAATATTACTCCAATATCCATGTGTCTTATTAAATTAATCTGTAACTAGCATCAGTAGCAAGGGATTAATAGACTATAAATGGTGATAACAAATATAAATACGTGATTAAGATTTAAAACAAAGAATTAATATGAATTCCAATCCCAGGCAGGTCATAAGAAATGGAATTATTCTCTAAAAGTGGTGTTATAAAAAGAGGTTTGGGTTTTCAGGGGAAGAACAAGATTATTAAAATAAGGAATAATACCCCACAATTGGAGCCCAGTGACAATAAAAAGGATTAGGCTAACCAGAAAACAAATTCTTAGTACCTCTACAGCAAAATTTTTTTCGTCCTAAAAGTTTGAGTTTATAAAACAAAAAGCTATTTCAAAAGCAATGGCAAGTTAAAAATTCAAATTAAGCAAAAATGACTATAATGTTCAGAAGGTAGTACTACAGACGAGTTAGATCATTAAAGCCATCAAAATACCCACAACTAAAAATTATGATCCCAGTTACCAAGAAAAATTCAAAAAGACTTAAAGCCCTCATTTAAACAACTTATTTCAAAGACAAAAATTAGTATAATCGCCAAAACTACCAGGATATAATTCTGCAATCATGCATAACAGCTAACAATACTAAGATATAAACAATGATAAAGAAAAAGGCAACAGTCCAACCTTTACCGCAGGCTGCGTAGGCAGTTTCAGGTCAGGTCCGGAGATCTTGGGAAAACAGTCTACCCAGCCGTCATCTGCTTCTCTTCCTGGTGACGTTTGAATTTTAATTTCGATCCTTTATGATGCTCAACAGTCCATTCAGGAGTCAGGGCTTTCTTCAGTTGGGATAAATGAATCCAAGCCTTAACTACCTGTAATTTAGTGGCACAAAGATTAGTGATAAGGACCAAATAAAGTCTTTTCCATTGAAGTTCAAAGCAATCTTTTAATTGCTGTCTTTTCCAGTAAACGTGATCTCCAGGTTGAACATTAGGTAATTTAGATATTTCTTGCTTTTGATTATCAAAAGCTTCCTTAACTTGTGTAAAGTATACTTTAGAATATTGGATCAAAGATTTACAATACTGAAACAAATCAGATTGAACCAAATTTGAATCAGGTCATGTCACCCAATAGGGGAGGGCCATTGGCTGTCCAGTGATAATTTCACGAGGAATCAATTTGTGAGATCCAAATGGAGTAGTTCTTAAATTTAAAAGGACCTGAGGCTGCACTTTAGTCCAAGGCAATTGTAAAGATTTGGAAAGTTTGGCTAGTTGAGTTTTTATTATACCATTAGTTTTTTCAACTAGACCAGAGGATTGAGGTTGATAAGGACAATGAAGCCTTTGAAAAATGACGAAGATTTTACATATTTCCTTAATTATTTGTCCAGCAAAATGGGTGGCTTGGTAGCCACAAAGGACCCTTGGGGCTCCCTGAATGTGCATAATGTTCTCAAGAAGTTTCTTAGCCACAAACACAGCAGTAGCTCAACAACTGGAGAAAGCTTCTACCCAGTGAGAACTTGTAACCACTTGAGAAGGGAGTTGGATAAAATCAATCTGCCATTCAAGCATTGGTCCTGACAGCAAGGGAAATCTCCCAGGTGGAGCTTTATAAGGTTTACCTGAATTAAACTGAGAGCAAATTGAACACTGGGAAGCCACTTGTTCAGTGGTTGCATAAAAATGCCCTCATCAATATTTCTTTAAAATTTATATCATCTTATCTCCTCCCAAATAGATATTCATGTGCAATACCTCTAGTACAGGGGCTTGCAGATGTTAAGCGAGAACTAACTTCTTGATGAGTCCCATTTATATCCCAAGGTAGGGCACTGGGAGCAACCATGTTTTTTCCATTTCTCGACCTCATCATGTGGGGCTGATTTTTGATATTAAAATAAATCCTTTAAGGCAATTCCTCCAGGCCTAGAAGGATTCTCTACAAGCATGTTAAAAGGTTGTTCATCATCTAAAACAGTCCTCCAATATGAGGGGCCATATGTAACTGTTAATAACTTGTGAGCTCGAGCAGGAGAAAGACTGAAACCCATGCAGTGGAATCTAGTAATCAAAAATGGCAACTCAGCAGTGACATTTTGTAAGAGGGGAACAAAGGATATGAAGCACATTCTTTGATTGGTATTTACAAATTTAGATCATTGAAAGAGATTACTTGATAGGCAATTACAGGCTTAATCATTGAAAGATATTAGTTGATTGGTAGTAGATAATTATAAGAGCTCAGCTGTGGCAGTTTGAATCCACCAGCCACTCTTTGGAAACCCTATGGGGGCAGTTCTACTCTGTCATATAGGGTCGCTGTCATGGACTGAATTGTGTCCCCCCAAAATATCTGTCAACTTGGCTGGGTCATGATTCCCATTATTGTATAATTGTGTATCATTTTGTAATCTGATGTGTTTTCCTTATGTGTTGTAAATTCAATCACTATGATCTAATAAGATGGATTAGCGGCAGTTATACTGATGAGGTATACAAGATTGGATAGTGTCCTAAGCTAATCTCTTTTGAGATATAAAAGACAGAAGCAAGCAGAGACACATGGGAACCTCACACCATCAAGAAAGCAGTGCTGGGAGCACAGCACGTCCTTCAGACCTGAGGTTCCTGAGCAGAGAATCTCCCAGACCAAGGAAAGATTGATGACACGCACCTTCCTCCAGAGCCGACAGAGAGAGAAAGCCTTCTCCTGGAGCTGACGCCCTGAATTTGGACTCGTAGCCTACTGGACTGTGAGAGAATAAATTTCTCTTTGTTAAAACCTTCCACTTGTGGTATTTCTTATAGCAGCACTAGATGACTAAGACAGTCGCTATGAGTTGGAATCAACTTGATGGCAACAGGACAGACATAAAGCAGAATTCCTGTGGCAGAAACTCTTAAGGTAGGACTTCCTGTAACGCAAGCTCATAAGGCAATTGGCTTACAAGGATATACGTATCTTTCTTAGATTGGTTACAGAGTGGTAATTACAAGGGTATGTGATGGGTGAGGGAGAGTTGAAGTGTAGTTATGTCATTATTACCAGACATTTCTCCTTCAGGGGAGTTGCAGTGTAGGTGCGTCATCATCACCAGACTTTCCTGTCTTAGAAACAGCATGGAAGATGGCTGCTGCTAGGGTGAAAACAGAACCTGCAACCAAGGAATCGCACCCAGTTCTCTAACTGACCGTTTCAGATCTTACCAGGTACCTCAATTATTTTTTTCAAATTCCCTTACACAGATGACAATTAAGAGCAATGTTATAGGAATAAATTTGTTGATATTAAGTGAAGTTCACAAGATGTGGATAAAATCAAGGAAGATTACAAACCACTATATTCATTGTATTAATTGTCACTGTAGCTTAATATAAAAAATTAGAAATATGTCAGCCAAAATGTTGGAAAAATTTGGAATTGTATTGGTCAAATAAAATGTTAACAGTGATTGTCTTTGGGTTATGTGTGATTTTCTTTTTCTTTTTAAAATATTTTGGTTAGAAGTCAAGTATTAAATATCATGTTGCTTTTTAAATGTTATTTTTAAGAACAGTTTTAGGTTTACAGAAACAATTATGCAGAAAGTACAGAGATTTCACATATATTCTTTCTCTACTCTACACAGAATTTCCTCTATTGTCAACGTCCTGCATTAGTGTGGTACACTTTTTACAATTAATGAACAAATATTAATACATTATTATTAACTAAAGACCATAGTGTATGGTTTGTTCTTTGTGTTGTACAGATTATGGGTTTTGACAAATGTATAATGTCATGTATTCACCATTATAGTATGAAACAAAATAGTTTCACTGCCCTAAAAGTGCCCTGTGTTCCACCTGTCCATCTCCTCCCCATCTGAGTCCCTGGCAACCAATAATCTTTTCACTGTCTCTATAAAAAGACACCTTTTCCAGAATGTCATATAGTTAGAATAATGCAGTATGTTCAAGCCTGTTCATAACTGGCTTCTTTCACTTAGCGATATGCATTTAAGTTTCCTACATATCTTCCCTTAGCTTAATAGTTCATTTCTTTTTATTGCTGAATAATATTCCATCTTAAGGATGTACCACCGTTTGTTTAATCATTCATCTATTGAAGAATATCTTAGTTGCCCTAAATTTTTGCATTTATGAGTAAAGCTGTGATAAACATTCATGTGCAGACTTTTGTGCGGACATAACGTTTTCAGTTCTTTCGGGTAAATAACCAGGAGCATGATTGCTGGATTGGATGGTATGTCTATGTTCAGCTTTGTAAGAAACTGCAAAACTGTCTTCCAAAGTGTCTGTACCATTTTGCATTCCAGCCAGCAATGATTGCGAGTTCCTGTTGCTCCACATTCTTGGCAGCACTGGGTGTTGGCAGTGTTATGGAGTTTAGCCATTCTAATAGGTCTGTAGTGATATCTCATTGTGATTTTAATTTGCATTTCTTGGTCGCCATGAAGAGGAATTGACTTAAAGGCAACTAACAACAATGGTCAATTATGTTGAATGCCTTTTCATGTGTTTATTAACCATTCATTAATATATTTTCTTTGATAAAAATGTCTATCTGGAACCCTTACCCATTTCTAACTGGGTTGTCATCTTATTATTGAGTTATAGCAGTTCCTTATAAATTTTAGATATAGGACCTTTTCAGATATTGGGCACCCTGAAGGATGATTTACAAATATTTTCTCTCATTATATGGCTTTTTTCTTATTTTCTTAACAGAGACTTTTTAATAGCAGGAGTTTTTAATTGTGGTAAAGTTCAATTTATAGATTTTTCTCTTATGGATTGTGTTTTTGCTGTCATAATTAAGAACTCTTTGCCTAAACAAAAGTCATAAGGTTTTCTCCTGTGTATTCTAGCAGTTTTATACCTTTAGCTCCATTACTTGTACTGTCATCCATTTTGAGTTGATTTTTGTGTATGGTGTGACATAAGGATTTAAGTTCAACTTATTGTTTTTAATATGGTATCCAAATGCCCCAGCACGTTTGTTTAAAAGACTATCCTGTTATACTTAAAACATTTTTTTCATGTGGTTTTCAGAACTCTACATGGCCATGTATTTCCTTCTACCAGACTAACCATTCATTCTTCTGAAAATATTTCTCTTTTTCTCCCCCTTTTTCTGATCTAATACTTCAGAACTCATCGCTTCCCTATCTACCCTTATGCTCTAAAGATTTTTTTTTAAATGAAAATCCTTAGTTTTAAGTGATACATATCCTGACTTTACTTAAATTAAAATCTCCAGTCCTATTCTCTTCCCCAAACTCCAGGTTTGAACATACAATTGCCCTGTCAACATTTCCAGTTTCATATCTAATAGGCTTCTGAGACTTAAAATGTCTAAAGTCCATTCTTAATTTTCACCTGAGTTCTGTTGATCCTAACGCGTTCCCCTCTCAGTAAATGGCAATGTCATTTACCCAAAAATGTTGGACAAATATCTTGGATTCATCTTTCACTCCTTTCTTTCTCTCATAACCCTCATCCAATCCAACACAAAATCCTATCAACCTATCTTCAAAATACATTCTGGATCCAACCACTTCTCATACTCTACACTATTACCATACTGTTGCTGTCACTAGTTGCCATTGAATCAGCTCTGACTCAGGGCAACCCACGTGCAACAGAATGAAACATTGCCTGGTCCTGTGCCATCTTCACAATCACGGGTATGCTCAAGTCCACTATTTTGGTCACTGTGTCATTTCAGTGCCTTCCAACCTAAGGGGTTCATCTTCCAACACTATATTGTACAATATTCCGTTGTGATACATAGGGCTTTCATGACTAATTTTTGGAAGTAGATTGCCAGGCCTTTCTTCCTATCCTGTCTTAACATACTAGTCCATGCTACATTAATATCTTGCATGAACAACTGCAATATCCTTTTCATTAGTGTCCCTGATGCTATTCTTCTCCTTTTCTCCCCACAGTCCACACATGGCAGCCAAAGTAGTCCTTTTCAAACATCAACCAACCATGTCACTTTTCTGCTCTCAATTCTCTAATGGCTTCCCATGACCCAATAGCATCCAAAGTCCTTACCATCACCCTCAAGAGCTCTAGGATCTGATCTCTGGTTATGTCTCTGATCCTGTTTCCCAGCCACACTGACGCCTTGTTGTCCCTTGAACATATCAGGGCCTTAGAGCTTGCTGTTCCCTCTCCTGGTATACTCTTTCCCTAAATACTTTCATGACCTCCTCCATCATTTTACTTCTGTAGTATTTTTTCCATCCTAGCTCTTATCATTAACTGGCTAAACATTGTATAGTTATTTTTCTATCTATTCATTTTAGCTCAATTTTCTCCCATAACAGCACAGGCACTGTCTCTTTTTGTTTACTTCTCTATCCCCCAAAACTGGAACAGTACCTGGCTCCCGAAAGTTTTATATTTATCTTTTTAAAAACTATTTAAAAAAATTTGAGGTTCCCAGATAAATTTCTTTTATGATCCAGTAGACCCTCATCATATATTTTTTTAAAAATTTCCCCCCTCTTTATTTAATGGGGAGCACACATTTCCTGATTACCTATTCAATATCGATCAAATAAAATGTCAATACTAACCCAGAATCCTGACAGTCTGACCTCCTTTCTTTGTTAAAACTTAAGAAATCTCCCTAAACACACCACATTGCTCTGCTCCTCTCTATCCCACTTCAGGTCATCAATAGTACAGCCCCTGGCTTCCAGGCCTCTACCCTGGCATCTGATCTCAGGCATAGCATCTGTGTGCTGCAATAAGAGATAGAGAAACTCAGAAATCCCAGGAGTGCTGCTAAATCAGGAGACTGGCTTCATTATTATGCATCCCCAGTAAATCCTAAGCATGACTTATGAGACTACTTTTATAATGATTAAAAGAAAGAAAGAAACTAATGACAAGATCACACACTTCATTTGTAGCAAACATGGCAGGCAGTTTTCTTCCAAGATGTTTGTAAAGGAAACCTGGAGGAATGAAATGAGTCTCAACTTCTTCACACTCCAAGTTAGAAAATGAAATGCAAGAGGCCATATATCTTATAGATGAGTGTGGGATGTCCTCTAGAGCTTCAAAATAGAGGTAGATGGTGTGTGGTGGTTAATAATGTGTATGCATTGATGGGTTCAGAGCTGATGTTGGAGAATGAAGAGAATAAGGGTAGGTTGTGGCCAGATGGTAGAGCATCTAAGATATTTTTAAACACTTTCCCAAAGATCAAAGCCAAAAACCAAACCTGTTGCCATTGCGTTGATTCTGACACATGATGACCCCATTTACTACAGAGCAGAAGTGCTCCATACAGTTTTCTTGGCTGTAATTTTACAGAAGCAGATCACCAAACTTTCCTTCTATGGAGCTACTGGGGTGGATTTGAACCACCACTGGATTAGCGGCAGATTATAAACCGCTTGCATCAACCAGGGACCTTTTTCTGAAGATAACAGGGAACAATCTCAGGGTTTTAAGCAAGGACTTCACTGAATGAAACTTGCATTTTGGAACAATCTCCCCAGTTGCAGTATAGAGAAAGCTGGAGTGGGCACACCAGAGACATTAAGACCAGTGACAAGGCTACTGCAGTGATTCAGAGAAGTCATGATGGTAGCAATGTGGACAGAAAGAAGTACAAACCCTCGAGAGATATTAAAATGATAGAAATGGCTTTATATCCTGGATCCTGATGGTGGGGAAAGAGACTCTTAAAGGATCCTAACCTCCCAAAAGTAGCACATAGTTCTCTCTTGGAGAGATGGCCAAAGGATAAAGAGAATCATAGCCTACCTCCGTGAGCCCTTAAAACTTTCCCAGAGAGAACCATGGTCTACTCTATGCAGATAAAATGAGCATCTCCTTCTCCTTAAGTCCTGATAACGTGGACAGGTCTGTGTGGTCCAGTGAGGGGCATGACCCATTAAGAGAATTTCCCAGTGTGAGACAGAAAATCAAGTCTTACAAACCTATTCCAAGTAGCCCCTGCTCTCACCAACTTTCCTCAACTGTCATAACGAGGGAAGTGGACCAGAGATAGATGCATGCCAGGAGAATCCTTTATGGTCCTGGCAAGCAGGGAAGCAAGGTTTCCTGTTAACCTGAAGATAAGGAAATGTTAGATGCGGACAGGTCACATGTGATGTAGGAAGGCTGGCAACACATCCATTGTGGCTCCTCCTCCAGAAGCACCATATCAGGGATATTATTCCACACTGGCTCATTCTCCCCTAGGATCAGACCAAGGACCTTGCACGGACCTCCTTCTGAGCTGTGACTTCTGGACGACCAATCTTTCCTGGAATGTGCCTCCTGGAATAATTTATCAAACTCACACATAAGAGATTACTGAGTTTTTTTTTTTCTTTTTAAAAACAGACCTCATACCAGATAGCAGTCCTGTGTGATTACTCTCTGTTTTCCAACTCCTGTCCTCCAACCCCCAACTGACCTGTTCTCTACCCTTCTCTACTCTGTTGTGGGTTTTGGTCTCTATCACTCTGGGCTCTCTTTCCAGACAGTTCTTGTTGGGTTCAGCCAATTGGAAATATTGGCAGGAGATTGGAAAGTGGAGGAGAGAGAAATGTCTCCCCCTTCCCATACCAGTGTTGGCACTCTATCTTTGGCTTTCCTCCATGACTGTAATTCCCACCAGGTGCCCCCTCTCCTTCTCTACTATTCCAACTCCCATGGGGCTCCACAAACAATATTTCCTCCCCATGTTGCTTCAGCCTTAGGGGTGGTAATGGCTTCCCACTGTTGCTGGTCTCCGGATGACTGCTCATCCCTTTTTTACCCCTGACACAGCTGTCCTCTCTGTAAGTGGTCACCTGATGCATTTTTCTTCCTGTGAATCATTGGGAGTGAATCCCTTTTACTGCTGGGACTCTGATTGACATAAGCACAATTCCAGTAAATTGTGTGTGTGATCTGCATAGTTTGTGGTGGTTCCCATTGCATTGAACATAAGCAACACGAAAACTATGGGATAGCGCTTTAACTCATGTTAGAATTAACATGTTTTCTTTCAGACGTTCATCGAAAAGGGTTTGTTCTAAAACCTTAAACGACAATAACAAAACACTGCAATTCCACAGTTGTACGTCTTTTCCAAGGCTTAAGGAACTGGCCTCGCACTAGTTTTTGGTTTTTTATTTTTAAGCACTTGAAATGTTTTTATTTTAAAATATGTAGCTGTTTGTTTTAAAAGGTTACCAGTTGCCAAAGATTCTTTTTTTTTTTTGGACAGGGCCAGCATTATCACTTTATTCTCACCCCTTTTTTTAAAATTGTGCATTAAGTGAAAGGTTACAGAGCAAATTAGATTCCCATTCGATAGTTTGTACATAAAGTGTTTCACGGCGTTGGCTTAATTCCTCACAATGTGTCAGCACTCCCTATTTCTGTACTGGGTTCCCTGTTCCTTTGATCCTGATTTTCTACCACTTCCTGCCTTCTAATCTTTGCTTTTGGGCAAATATTCCCCTTTTGATCTCGTATAATTGATTGTTCTAAGAATCACGTTCCTCTTGGGTATCCTTGTTTATTTTATGGGCTTGTCCATTGTTTGGCTGGAAGTGGTCTCCGGGAATGGCTTCAGTTCAGAAGGGTGTCTTAGGGCCATAGCTTCGGGTTCCCCCAGTCTGTCAGACCAGTGAACCTGATGTTTTTTGGGACTTTGATTTTTTGTTCTACATTTTTCTCCCACTCTTCCCGGGATTCTCTGTTGTGATCCCAGTCAGGGCAGTCTGTAGTGGTAGCCAGGCACCATCTATTTCTTCTGGTCTTGGGGCTGTGTAGGCTGTGATTCATCTGGTCCATTAGTCCTTTGAACTAATTCCTCCCTTGAGTATTTTGTTTTCTTCACTCTTCTTTGCTAGGGATGGGAAGAGACCAATAGTTGTATCTTAGATGGCCATTTGCAAACTTTTCAGACCTCAGATGCTATTCACCATAGTAGGATGCAGAATATATATATTTTTAAATTTGTATTCTTTTTTAAAATTGTGCTTTAAGTGAAAGTTTAGAGAGCAAATTAGTTTCTCATTAAACAATTAATACACATATTGTTTTGTGACATTGGTTGCCAACCCCATGACATGTCAACACTCTCCTCTTCTTGAACTTGGGTTCCCCGTTTTCTTTCATCCAGCTTTCCTGTCCCCTCCTGCCTTCTCATCCTTGCCTCTGGGCTGGTGAGTCCATTTAATCTCATATACGTGGTTGAGCTATGTGTATTGTTGTTTGTATTATAGGCCTATCTAATCTTTGGCTGAAAGGTGAACCTCAGGAGTGACTTCAGTACTGAGTTAAAGGTCATATTCTCAGGGTTTCTCCAATCTCCATCAGACGAGTAAGTCTAGACATTTTTGTGTGTTTAAATTTTTTTATTTTAATTGTACTTCAGGTGAAGACTGACAGAACAAATAGTTTCTCATGAAACAGTAGTACACATATTGTTTTATGACATTGGTTAACAACCCCACAACATGTCAACCCTCTCCCTTCTCAACCTTTTTTTTTTTTGGTGAAAATATACATAGCCAAAGATACACCATTTCAAAAATTTCTACATGCACAGTTCAGTGACATCGACTACACACTTCCAATTG
>NW_004443976.1:8047361-8077415 GCF_000243295.1 Trichechus manatus latirostris
TTTTCTTCCACTGGAAAGTCATCTGGTGTTTTATTTTGGACGCCTACTGGAACCGTCCTCTCCTGTTTTTGTAAATGTTTTGATATTGTCTGCTGTCTTCGGGGCATTCAGTGGTTATTTTTCTCGTTTATTGATTGTAGATTTGTTTGTTTCATCCCTTTTTTAAAAAATTGGCTATGTCTGACCAGGAGGGCTGTTTGTTCTTTGTTGTTTGCTCGTCTGTGGGCACAATACTTTTCACCTCCTTCTCCAATTGGCAGGGTCAGTCACTCAGATATGGTATGGCAAGGCAGGTCTAGCTGAAGAGGAGTTACTGGGACAAGTTGTTTGTGGCACTTACTATAGCCACGAGGGTGGGTCGGTAATCAGTGCAGGGCAGGTTCCAGTAGGCCGTGCCTGTGCTGCTTGGTGGTATGATGTTAAGCGCATGGTTCAGGTGGGCAGGATGTAGTGGGGAGATTATTATGTGTGGAGCTAAGATGGATATGGGAGAGAGGAGAGAGGAACCAAAAACATACAAACAAACAAAAAAGAATGCTAGGGGAGCTTGCCATTGCAGTGGAGAGATGAGAGACTATGAAATGCAGAAAAACAAAAAGGGAAAGAGGAAGAAAAAAAAAGAAAAGAATGACTAAGTAAAAATCAGAAAGGTTAAATAACAGCAAAGTTCCCAGGGATCCCACCAGTGTGGCTATGAGTTCTGGGGAAGTTGTTCTCAGGTGTTACAGTAGAGCCTGGCTAGAAGGCATAGAGATATACAACACCAGGTATTCAGGGAACAGAAAGAGAAGGAATATATAGAGATAAGAAACTGAGTAATGAAGAAAGACAAAAAGGGAAAAAGCGGGAAAAGAAAAGAAAACAAATTTAAAGAAAAAGAAAAGAACAAGAAAACCTCCCCCCAAAAACAGAAAAAACAAACAAACAAACAAAAAAGAAATGCCCCCAGGAATCCCTCTGCACGTCTGTGCAAGCCGAGGGGGTAGTTTCCAAGCTATGCAGCGCCATCTGGCCAGACCGGGCTCCCAACTTAAGAAAAGGAAAGGAAAAGAAACAAACAATTCAAAACAAACAAATGAACAAAAGCCCCGGATCCCACCAGCACGGCAGCCCAAACCGGGAAGCAGCTCTACACTGAAACGGAGATCTGCAGCCCCTCAGGAAGAAGAAAAGATGGTGCACGGAGCCAGGTATTTGAGCAAAAGGAGGGGGAGGTGGTGAGAGTTAAGGAAGAAATCAAAAGAAACGGAAAAAAGCAACACCAACAGCCAACTAATTGTACTCAGAGAGCCGGCCCGTTCAGGTGTGTGGAATCCAAGCAGCCAGTGTTTCCCGGACAAGAGATTGTGGCCGCAGGAAGCAGAGGAGGCCGAGTGGGGGTGAAGAAGAGTGGGGGTTGGGAAAGTGTATATTGCTAATTACCGGTTGTTTTGTCTCCAGCTGGAAGCTTCATGAAGCTGCTTTCTCGTACCCCCTGTTTGCTGGTCTCCGATAGGAGTCCAAGATGGTGGATCTGTGTTGTGTTAGCTGATAGGGGACCTCTGCATGAATCTCTCCTTGCTCTCCGTTTCCTGTCAGTTTTCTGACTCCTTTTGGTGCTTGGCTGAGTTCTTTATCTCTTCATTTGATGTTTTAGGGTTTCAGGATTGTTGTTTTCTCTGTTCAGCTTAGTTTTTCAGATCTTTACTGTGGAGGGACAGCATGGTGCTTCTGCCTAGAGTGCCATTTTACTGGAAGACCCGTGAGTTTGAATTTTGTTCTACATTTTTCCCCAGCTCTGTCCAGGACCCTCTATTGTGATCTCTGACAGAGGAGTCAGTGGTGGTAGCTGGTTACCATCTAGTGCTGGACTCAGTCTGGTGGAGGCTGTGGTAGATATATTCCATTAGTGCTTTGGACTAATCTTTCCCTTGTGTCTTTGGTTTTCTTCACTCTCCCTTGCTCCAGGTGGGGTGGGACCAGTGGAGCATCTTAGATGGCTGGTCACAAGCTTTTAAGACCCCAGACACTACTCATCAAAGTAGGATGTAGAACATTTTCCTTATAAACTGTGTTACGCCAATTGAGCTAGATGTGCCCCGACACCATGGTCTCCAGCCCTCAGCACAGCAACCTTGTCCCTAAGGAAATTGGGATGTATCTGTGAAGCTTCTATGACTTTGCCTTGGTCAAGTTGTGCTGATTTACCAGTATTGTGTACTGTCTTACCCTTCACCAAAGTTACCACTTATCTGTTGTCTAGTTAGTGTTTTTCCTCCCCCCTCCCCCCAGTAACCATTAAAGATTGTTTCTTTCCGTGTGTAAACATTTTCACGTGTTTTTATAATAGTGGTTTCATACAGCATTTGTCCTTTTGTGACTGGTTTATTTCATTCAGAATAATGCCCTCCAGATTCATCCATGTTGTGAGATGTTTTGGAGATTCATCATTGTTCTTTATCGTTGCGTAGTATTCCATTGTGTGTATGTACCACAGTTTGTTTATCCATTCATCTGTTGATGGACACTTAAGTTGTTTCCATCTTTTTGCTATTGTGAATAATGCTGCAATGAACATGGGTGTGCGTATGTCTATTCGCGTGACGGCTCTTATTTCTCTAGGATATATTCCTAGAAGTGGGATTGCTGGATTGTATTGTATATCTATTTGTAGCTTTTTAAGGAAGCACCATAACATTTTCCAAAATGGTAGTACCATTTTGCATTCCCGCTAGCAGTGCATAAGAGTTCCGAGTTCCCCGCAGCCTCTCCATCATTTATTATTTTCTGTTTTTTTGATTAGTGCCAATAATGTTGGGATGAGATGGTATCTCATTATAGTTTTGATTTGCAGTTCTCTAATAGCTAGTGGTCGTGAGCATTTCCTCATGTGACTGTTAGCCACCTGAATGTCTTCTTTGGTAAGCTGTCTGTTCATATCTTTTGCTCATTTTTTAACTGGATTATTTGTCTTTTTGTTATAGATGTGTTGGATTTTCCTATAGATTTCAGAGATTAGGCCTTTGTCTGATTTGTCATAGCCAAAATTTTTTCCCAGCCTGTAGGTTCTCTTTTTACTCTTTTGGTGAAGTCTTTGATGAGCATATGTGTTTAATTTTTAGAAGATCCCAGTTATCTAGCTTATTTTTGGGGTCTGTGTATTGTTAGTTATGGTTTGTATTCCATTTATGCCACTTATTAGAGCCTCTTGCATTGATCCTAATTTTTATTCATGATCTTTATAATTTTTGGTTTTATATATTTAGGTCTTTGATCCATTTTGAATTCATTTTTTTATATGGTGTGAGGGATGGATCCTGTTTCTTTTTTTTACAGATGGGACATCCAGTTTTGACAGCACCATTTGTTAAAAAGACTGTCTTTTCCCCATTTAATGGACTTTGTGTTTTGTCAAAGCTCAGGTGACCATAGGTGACCATAGGTGGATGGAATTACTTCTGGGTTCTTGATTCTGTTCCATTGGTCAATGTGTCTGTCCTTGTACCAATACCAGGCTGTTTTGACTATCGTAGTTGTATAGTAGGTTCTGATGTCAGGTAGTGCAAGTCCTCCTATTTTGTTCTTCTTCTATAATACTTTACTTATCAGGGCCCTCTTTCCTTTCCATATAAAGTTAATGATTAGTTTTTCCATCTTGTTAAAGAATGCTGTTGGTATTTGGATCCGGATTGCATTGTATTTGTAGATTGCTGTCATGGTTTGCATTATGTCCCCCCAAAAAATGTGTGTATCAATGTGGCTAGGCCATGATTCCTGGTACTGTGTGATTTTCCTGTATGTTGTAAACCTGCCTCTATGATGTTAATGAGGGAGGATGGGTGGCAGTTGTGTTAGTAAGGCAGGACCTGATCTACAAGACTGGATTGTGTCCTGAGGCAATCTCTTGAGATATAAAAGACAGAAGTGAGCAGAGAGACAGGGGGACCTCATACCATCAAGAAAGCAGTGCCAGGAGCAGAGCGTGTCCTTTGGATTGGGGTCTCTGCGCCGAGAAGCTCCTAGTCTGGGGGAACACTGATGAGAAGGCTGAGAGAGAGAAAGCCTTCCCCTGGAGCTGACACCTTGAATTTGGACTTTTAGCCTACTTTGAGTGTGAGGAAATAAACTTCTCTTCATTAAAACCATCCACTTGTGGTATTTCTGTTATAGCAGCACTAGATGACTAAGACAATTGCTTTGGGTAGAATTGAAATTTTCACAATGTTACATCTACCTATCCATGAGCATGGTATATTTTTTCATTTATATAGGTCTCTTTTTGTTTCTTGTAGTTTTCTGTGTATAGGTCTTTTACATCCCTGATTATATTTATTCCTAAGTATGTTATCTTTTTTAGGAATATTATAAGTGGTATTGCTTTCCTGATTTCATTTTTGTAGTTCTCTTTATTGGTGTGTAGGGATCCAACCGATTTTTTATGTTTATCTTGTATCCTGCAACTCTGCTGAATCTTTCTATTAGGTCCAGTAGTTTCTTTGTGGAGTCCTTTGGATTCTCTTAGTATAGGATGCAGAATATTGTCTTTATGAATTATATTGTGCCAGTTGATGAAGATGTCCCCCAAGTCTATGGTCCTTTGCCTTCGAGCTAGGAACTTCATCCCCTGAGATGTCTGGTTATGTCTAAGCAGTTTCCCTGTCTGTGCCCCTTGTGTGCTCTATTGTCTATATTATTATATGAGGAGCACTTACTGTCATGTATGTAGAATATCAACCACCAAACCTGTATCTGCCTGTGGGTGTGCTCCCTTACACCTTCCCACATCTCTTGGCATATCTATCTACCCATGTATCCATTCATACATTATTGTTTGTTAATACTATTGTTGCACGATTGTCTATGGTATAGACAATTACAGTGGTTACCCTTTATTCTTAGGTTCCTCCTGGTGTCCTCTCTGGCCTTGGTCATGTTGTGCTGACTTCTCCCATATTGTGTATTGCCTATCTCTTCACAATGTTAACATGTATATTCTATTTGGTAATTTTCCCTCCCTCCCCGTCCCAGCCTTGGTAAATGTCAAAGAATTTTTTTTTCCCCTGTGTAAACCTTTTGTTGTTAGTTTATGATAGTGGTCTCAAACAACGTGTGTCCTTTTGTGATTGATTTATTTCATTCACCATTATGTCCTCCAAATTCATACATGTTGTGGGATGTTTTGTAGATTTGTCATTATTCTTTATTGTTGCATAGTATTCCATTGTGTGTATGTACCACAGTTTGTTTATCCGTTCATCTATTGAGGGGCACTCAGGTTGTTTCCATCATTTTTCTATTGTGAATAATGCTGCAATGAACGAACATGGGTATGCGTATGTCTATTCGTGTGACAGCTCTTATTTCTTTAGGGTATATTCCTAGGACTGGGATTGCTGGATCGTATGGTATTACTATTTCTAGCTTTTTAAGGAAGTGCCATAGCGTTTTCAAAAATGGCTGTACCATTTTGCATTCCCACCAGCAGTACATAAGAGTTCCAGTCTCTCTGGAGGCTCTCTAACATTCGTTATTCTGTTTTGTTTTTTTTTAATTATTAGTTCCGGTAATGTCTGGTGAGAGGGTATCTCATTGTAGTTTTGATTTGCATTTCTCTAATGGCTAATAATCGCGAGCATTTCCTTATGTGTCTGTCGGCTCCCTGAATATCTTCTTTGGTGAAGTATCTGTTCATATCCTTTGCACATTTTTTAATTGGATGATTTGTTCTACTCTGTTCTAGAGGGTCACTATTAATCAGAATTGACTCAGTTGCAGTGGGTTTGGGGTGATGTGTCCAAAAGTTCAACATCCATGGTAGGGATGCAATTCTGATCTGTTCTAGGGTGGGGATTTAATTTGAGAAGTGGGAGGCTGAACCTTAATGTGAACTATTCAGATCAGTTCCCCAAAATGTAACTCAAATATCAACTGGGGACCACCCTCCTCTCCTATGCAATTGCTAAGAATGGAATCCCAGAACACTTAATTGTGCTCATGCAGAACCTGTACATAGACCAAGAAGCAGTCCTTGAAGCAGAACAAGGGATACTGCATGTTTAAAATCAGGAAAGTTGTGTGTCAGGGTTGTACCCTTTCAACATACTTATTCAATCTGTATGCTGAGCAAATAATCCGAGAAGCTGGACTATATGAAGAACAACTTGCCATCAGTATTGGTGGAAGACTCATTAACAACCTGCAATATGCAGATGACACAATATTGCTTGAGGAAAATGTAGAGGACTTGAACAGTTACTGATGCAAATCAAAGACCACAGCTTTCAGTATGGATTATACCTCAACACAAAGAAAACAAAAATCCACACAATTGGACCAATAAGCAACATCATGATAAACAGAGAAAATATTGAAGTTGTCAAGGGTTTCACTTTACTTGGATCCACAATCAACGCCCATGGAAGCAGCAGTCAAGAAATCAAACAACATATTAATTGGGCAAATCTGCTGCAAAAGACCTCTTCAAAGTGTTAAAAAGCAAAGATGTCACTTTGAGGACTAAAGTGTTCCTGACCGAAACCATGATATTTTCAGTCACCTCACATGCATGTTAAAGCTGGACAATGAATAAGGAAGACCAAGGAAGAATTGATGCCTTTGAATTGTGGTGTTGGTGAAGAATATTGAATATACAGTGGACCGCCAGAAGAATGAGCAAATCTGTCTTGGAAGAAGTACAGCCAGAATACTCCTAAGAAGCAAGGTTGATGAGACTTTGTCTCACGTACTTTGGACAAGTTATCAGGAGGGATCAGTCCCTGGAGAAGGACATCATGCTTGGTAAAATAGAGGGTCATTGAAAAAGAAGAAGACCATTAATGAGATGGATGGACACAATGGCTGCAACAATGGGCTCAAGCATAGCAATGATTGTGAGGATGGCGCAGGATTAGGCAGTGTTTTGTTCTGTTGTACACAGGGTCGCTACGAGTCAGAACCAACTTGACAGCACTTAACACCACCACCACCAATTTAGGGATCACAGAAAATAACATCCCAACATGCCCAGCATTTTGCCCTCTCGCTCACTCTCCTTTCTGCTCTCTTCTTTCTTCTCCACAACCCCTTCTTCCCAGTTCCCCCTGCCCCAAACAAAAACAAAAACAAAACCCGTTGCCACTGAGTAGATTCCAACTCATAGCAACCCTACAGAACAGAGTAGAACTGCCCCATAGGGTTTCCAAGGAGCGACTGGTGGATTCAAACTGCTTGCCGACCTTTTGTTTAGCAGCCAAATGCTTAACCACTACCCTACATTAATTTCCCCCCAAAGGCTTACATTTCTCCATAAAGCAGAGTTCCTTCCCTCTTCTTAAGAAGCTTTAGGCCTTGCCTTAGATTGAGTTCCCAGAAAACTGATTCTGAGACAGAGAGTTGAATGCAAGTTTATTAGGGATTGTTCTTAGGAGAAAAAAAAAAAAGTGAGAAATTAGGATTGGACAAACTGAGAAGCTGATTTTCATTATGGTTGCAACCAAGGCCTTAGAAGACCCCATGGGAACCCTGAAGGTGGGATGATCCTCAGGAGTTGTCTCAAACTGAGTAAGGGGCTGGGACTTCGTATCCCTACATCAGCCAGTCAATGACTGCAAGGTGTTCCCTGGGACAGTACGAAATCTCAGGCAAGGCAGTTTTCTGTAGCCATGTTCTCAGGTAGAGTCAGAGATGATGTTCCCAGCAGCTAGGGGATGGGTGTCTCAGCCCTGAAGTGGGACCTGGCTGGAGCATCATAGTACCTCATGCAATGTTGATGGACACCTCGATCCAATAGGCTCAATAGGCTCAGTGTCTACTCCCAACCAGGATGTTTCCAAACATTTTCTCAACAAGAAGAAGTTCCCTATGACAAATTTTCATAGCAATTGTTAAAGAGGATAAAAGTACTTCCTCATTACATTTTTAATCTCTGTGCTGTCAATAAATGTATTCATTATCTGGCATGAAGAGTAGCCACTCTTCAAAAGCCTTGGCCACCAGCTATCTTTAATGGAACCAATACCATCATGGATTTTTAATGGTAGCAGTTACCTTCTCAGGGGACTGGTGAGGGGCTGTGCAAATTCTGAGTTACTAAATTAGATGTCATGGAGATGGAAAGTTCCCTAATGAAGTATCAGGTGCAGCCTCCTACCGTTTGGAATATATGCCAACACACTTATAGACTAAGCATCAAATGATTCCTTGTATCATTTATCCCTGGTCACATGCCAGAGATGTTGTAAAGAGACAATCAGAACCCAGTTCTCCCACCTACCATAAGGTGGTTTTCATTATTTCAGGAGACTGTAGTCTCTTGAGAGGAAGCCAGGGACATCTTGCCCGGGAAGCTCACAGACGAGAGTAATGGAGCTTGGAATAAGAATAGGAGATACCATTGGCCCAGGGAGATAATGTTCTCATCTGGTGAGCTCTAGACATTGTCAATAACACCCTACACCAACCATCCTTATGACCTTCAAGAGCTTGTTTGCAGAAGGGGGTCTTCCCTGACTAGTTCTATTTTGCAGGGTTATTGCCTTTATTTTTTTTGAAGCTCCTTAACTCTTCTGTGAAGTTGCTATCACAATATTTGACTTAGAAGAAATCTCAAACTTTAATATGTGTCTATGTCCCTTTGGAGGCGGTCCAGTTGTTAAGAGCTCAGGCTGCTAACCAAAAAAGGTCTGCAGTTTGAATCCACCAGCTGCTCCTTGGAAACCCTATGGGCAGTTCTATTCTGTCCTATAGGGTCGCTATGAGTCAGAATCGACTCTATGGCAACAGGTTTATGTCCCTTTACCCACAAATTAGATTATAGCTGCTCAGTAGCAATATATTTTCCCTTTCTTTTTACCCATTTTTATCCCCAACCAGAAAGTAGAGATGGTATAAATTATGAATCTGTGCAGTTAAATGATATTACCTAAGTCCCTAAAAGATATATATATTTAAATGTCTATTTGATTTACGATTAATAGCAAGTATGAAGGGTAAAATAAATTTTTAGAGAGAAATAAAATATAGCTGTTTTCAATTATTTGAAGAGGCAGGCTGTAGAAAAAGTAATATTGGCTTAGATGACAAAGTTCTATTTAACATTCAAGAGCTAGTTGGCAATCGCATTAAAATGATACTTTGATAAATGTATGCAATGACATATATTTTTAGATTAATAATTTATTTTAATTCATTGTTAAGATTTGTGTCTTCTCAACTAGATTTTAATTTAGCTTGAAGTATAATTTGAGCCTTAGTTTTTTGTATTTACCATAGAATCTAACATAGTGCTTTGCAGATAATAGATACTCATGAGACATGTGGTGAATGAATGAATAACAAATGAATTATTGAGACTCAGTGTCCTGCCCTGTCCCTGCTAGTCTCCTATCAAGTTTTGTTAATGCAGTGTTTCTCTCCCTTCAGCGACAACCTCTCACACCCAGTGAAATTTGTCTCAACTAGGTCTTGTTCTCACAGTTATAGAAACAACTGTAATGACAAATATAATCTGGCTCATATGGTCAATAAGTTAAGGTAATGTCCTATATTAGGTAAGGGGTCCTTGGGTGCACAAATGGTTAAGCACTCTACTACTTTCTGAAAGGTTGGCGGTTCGAATTCACCCAGAGGTGCCTCAGAAGAAAGGCCCGGTGATCTACTCCCAAAAGGTCACAGCCATTGAAACCCCACTGAACATGGCTCTAATCTGATGCAGATATGGTTGCCATGAGTCAGAAATGACTCAACAGCAACTGTATATAAACCACAGGATCTCTGATTTAACACAATAGAAGTTTATTTTGCATTCATATAAAGTCCAATATAGGTGATCCTAGTTGACGGGTGGCTTTTCTCAGTGTAAGAACACTCAGATTCTTTCCATGTTGCGACTCCACCATCTTTAACACGTGACTTTCAAAGTCTCATGCTTGTCTGTGTCAAGCTTTTAGAATGGCAAAGAGAATTGAGAACTGAGAAAAGAGGTGGGGAGGGAGTAGTGGAGGATATTATAAAAATGATGGGTGAGTTCTAACCACCAATCTTTCAGTCAGTAGTAGAGTGCAAACCATTTGAGCCACCCAGCATGGTACTAATTGTTAAGCCAGTCAGCTGAGAACTGAAAAATTGGAGTTTTGAGTCCAGCCAGTAGATGCCTCAGAAGAAAAGCCTGGCAATCTACTTCTGAAAAATCAACCATTGAAAATGCTATGGAGCACAGTTCTAATCTTACACACATGGAGTCGCTATGAGTAGGAGTCAGCTGGATGGGTTTCTCACAGGCCCTTCAAACTCACCATTGTCCTCACCATACCTACTGCTCCTCTTGGGTTTCTTGTGTAATGATGGAAAAACCTGGTTATTCATCGCGTCAGGTACGTTCTAAGGAGGATAGCTCCTCTTTACTGGAGGTCTCTATATTTTTGTGAGCATCTTGATGGAATTGTGTATGCAAGTGTTGGGTAGAAGCTGAGATAAAGCTGAATTTCTCTTTATAGAGGTAAGAGTAAAGATGCATGTGTGTGTGTTTCTCCTTGGGGAGGAGGCTAAGCATTGTGAGGAGAGAAAAGGAGAAAAGGAGGGGAAGGACGAGAGATAAAAAATCCTTTCATGTTAACATTATCTGAGTGGAATTCTATAGAACTGAGATACCTAACAGGAATTTGAAAGTTGTTTGCTGTGGGTGAATGATGTCAAGCACTCGTCTACATAATCTTCAGTAATCTCTAGCTTGCTCAGTAATGCTACTGTAAGGATGAATTATTTTATAGGTATTCACAGAGGTACTGTAATTCTTATCTTGTTCATCATTGTGAAAAGCAGAGACAACAACACTCGAGGCTGAAAAAACTTGAGGATAGCAGTGGGTAAACCAAAAACCAAACCCATCGCCGTCAAATCGATTCTGACTCATGATGACCCTGTGTGTTACAAAGTAGAACCGCTCCATAGGGTTTTCTCAGCTGTAATCTTTACAGAAGCAGCTCGCCAGGCCTGGTGCATCCCTGGTAATTAGCATAAATTGTGGGGAGCATTCCAGACTCTCACAGGCTGTGGAATTGGCAGAGGTAGGAACAAATTACACAAGAGGATGCCAGCTGATATCAGACACACTCCTGACTCAGTGAAGAGCATCATATCATCCACTAAGTCACCCACGCCAAAAATCTAAGTGTCATCTGTTCCCTAATCTATCCTTATTGTGTCTGGCCTAGATATATAGTAGGTGCTCAATAAATATTAATTGAATATATGAATCCCTGATACCTCTTTCTGCCTGACTGCTTCATCCATACAATATCTAAGTCCTGTTGTTTCTACCTTCTTTGTGTCTCTCAAATGTATCCTCTTTTCTGCTCATCGCTTCTACTCTGAGTCAGGCCACCAACATCTCTCACTTGAGTAAATGGAACAACCTTCTCTCTAGTCTCTGTCAACACGCTTCTAATCCACCTTCCTAAAACGCAAAGCACATCAAGTCACTTCCTTGCTTCGGTCTCTTCAGTGGCTCCACATTGCCCTCCTACTCCTTAAAATGGGTTACAATAAGGTCATGTCTGATCTGCAAACTTATCTCTTCCCCCTCTCAGCCTCATACAATGGACTAAAGTTTTCTGAGTCATGCCATATGCTCTCTTGCCTCTGGGTCTCATATACTCCATGTTCTCCTTTCCCATGGGGCTCAAATACACCATGTCTCTCTTGCCTTGGGTCTTTACCCAGAACACTCCTAATTCCTCTCTCCATTGACTAACTAACTCCTATCTATCTTCAGGTCTCAACTAGATGCTACTTTCGTGAAGAAACTCCTGGCTTCCCAAAGTGTACCTTGGATGTGCCTATTCTGTGCTTCCGTTCTACCTCGTGTTTATTTTGCCATACCACTTGTCATCCTGTATTATAATTGCTGGTTTACTTGCCTGTATCCCTGGTAGTGCTGTGGTTAAAGCGATGGACTGCTAACTGAAAGGTTGGTGGTTTGAAACACCAGTGGCTCTGTGGCAGAAATACGTAGCAGTCTGCTTCTGTAGAGATTTACAGCCTTGGAAACCCTACGGGGTTGCTTTGAGTTGGAATCAACTCGATGGCAGTGGGTTTGGTTTTTTTTTTGTTATCCTTTACTGGACTGGTACAGACAAGCTCTATAACAGATTGCTCTATCTTTGATTCAGTCAGGGTCTAGTCAAGAAAACAGAATCAACACTAGTAATTTTAACAACCCAGATCCAGTTGCCATCAAGTCATTTCTGACTCATGGTGACTCTGTGTGTGTCAGAGCAGAACTGTGCTCCATAGGGTTCTCAATGGCTGATTTTTTGGAATTAGATTGCCAGGCCTTTCTTTCAAGGTGTCTCTGGGTGGACTCAAACCTCCAACTTTTTGGTTAGTAGCCGAGCACATTAACCATTTGCACCACCCAGGGACACGAGTAATTTTAATAGAAGGTATTTGATACAAGGAATTGGGTAAATAAGCATTGGAGGACTGAGAAGGTGAAGGGGGAACACTGAGGTAACATGCTATTGCAGCTACAGGAAGTGGCTGCCACCCACAAGGCTGGAGAAATGAAGGAAAGAGGTTGAGGGTACTGGAAGCCTGCAGGAGAAGCCTTGCAGGGCTGAATCCAGACCCCCAAGGAGAGGGTGCTGCCTGGCTGGTGCCCTGTGGAGCTGGGACCCAGAGCCATGGGGAGGGGGCCCTGGCTGGCTGGAGCTGATATCTCTTGAGGGAGGAAGGGATGTGATGAGGCTGGTTTGAGGAGTATGAGGAAAAGCTGGAAACTGGAACTAACTGCCATTGTCAGGGTAAAGGGATGGAAAGAGGTTCCCACTCCCTCCTAATGGCTCCACTAGCTCCCCCTGTTGGCAGAGCCCAGCAAGGAGTCCACTGGCACAGCAGGACCATGTTATGTGGCACATTGGTGGTTTAGTGGTAGAATTCTTGCCTTCCATGTGGCAGACCCAGGTTCTATTCCCAGCCAATGCACCTCAAGCGCAGTCACTACCCATCTGTCAGTGGAGGCTTATATGTTGTTATGCTGAACAGGTTTCATCTGAGCTTCCAGACTAAGACAGACTGGGAAGAAAGGCCTGTCAATCTACTTCTGGAAAATCAGCCAATGCAAACCCTAGGAATCACATGATCCGATCCAACTGTACACGGGGTCCCCATGAATTGGGGCTGACTCGACAGCAGCCAACAACAACCAGTAGAGCTAAAACAGACCATAGACTTTCCATATGACCTGAAGGACAACACAGGTTATAAGTAGAGCAGTGTTTCCTACTTTAACCTGCATGCAATCACCTGGGGATCTTGCTAAAACGCAGATTCTGATTCAGTGGTCTAGGCTGGGACCTGAGGTTCTACATTTCTAGCAGGCTCCCAGGTGATGCTTATGCTACTGGTCTTCAGCCCACACTTTGAGTGGAAGGATATAGATGACAGTAGCGGGGACCATACATTCCTAACCTCTGCAAACCCCATTCAGAGCAGATTCCAACACGCTAGGCTTCTCCATCTACTCAGGAATACTCTGCAGCTCCCCGCATCGATGATTTTGGCCACACAGGAGGCTCTCCTACCAGGAATGCCCTTTTGGGAACCACCTCAACTATCAAAATTCTACCAGATAACCTAAGGCAAGGTCTATGCAAATCGTATTTGTTCCAGGAGGCCTCCCTGATTCCCCTGGCTAATTAATTACTCCTTTCATTTTATCCTTTTTTTTATGGAATTACCCATATTCTTTCCTTAATTCCCTTATAAAAATGTAAGTATCTCAAGGTAGGGACCCTGTTCTATTCAACAGTAAACCAGTTGCTGTGGATTCGATTCCAGTTCATGGTGACGCCATGTGTGTCAGAGAATAACTGTGCTCCACAGGGTTTTTAATGGCTGGTTTTTCAGAAGTAGATCACCAAGTCTTTTCTTGGAGGTGCCTCTGGTGGACTTGAACTTCCAACCTTTCGGTTGACAGCCAAACATGTTAGCCATTTGCACTACCCAGGGAATTTATTCAATGCTATTTACCCATAATACCAAACACAGGGTGTTGCTATAACAGAAATATGACAAGTGGGTGGCTTTAACAAACAAATTTATCTTCTCACAGTTGAGGAGACTAGAAGTCTGAATTCAGGGCACAGACCCGAGGGGAAAGCCTTCTCTCTCTCTTGGCCTTGGGGGAAGGGCCTTGTCTCTTTTCAGTTTCTGTTCCTCAGATCCTTGTTGATTTTCATGTAGGGGGCATCTATCTTCCTCCATCTGTGTTTCCTTGCTTCTGTACCTAATCTGCCCTTTTTTATATCTCAAAAGTGGTTGGCTTAAAACACACCCTACACTAATATGGCCCCATTAACGTAACAAAAAAAACCCTATTCCCAAATGGGATTACATTCACAGGTATGTTGTTGTTGTTAGGTGCCATTGAGTTGGTTCCGACTCGTAGTGACCCTACGTACAATAGAACAAAACACTGCCCGGTCCTGCGCCATCCTTACAATGATTGCATTGCTATGTTTGAGCCCACTGTTGCAGCCACTGTATCAATCCATCCTGCAGAGGGTCTTCCTCTTTTTTGCTGACCCTCTACCTTACCAAGCATGATGCCCTCTTCCAGGGACTGGTCCCTCCTGGTAACATGTTCAAAATATGTGAGATGAAGCCTCGTCATCCTTGCTTCCAAGGAGCACTCTGACCTTACTTCTTCCAAGACAGATTCGTTTGTTCTTCTGGCAGTCCGTGGTGTATTCAATATGCTTCACTAACACTGTAAATTCAAAGGCATCAATTATTCTTCTGTCTTTATTCATTGTCCAGCCTTCACATGCATATGAGGCAATTGACAATATCATGGTTTGGGTCAGGTGCACCTTAGGCCTCAAAGTGACATCTTTGCTTTTCAACACTTTAAAGAGGTTTTTGTAACAGATTTGCCCAACGCAATATGTTGTTTGATTTCTTGACTGCTACTTCTCTGGGAGTTGATTGTGGATCCAAGTAAAATGAAATCTTTGTCAACTTCAATCTTTTCTCCGTTTATCATGATGTTGCTTATTGGTCCAGTTGTGAGGATTTTTGTTATCTTTATGTTGAGGTGTAAGCCATACTGAAGGCTGTGGTCTTTGATCTTCATCAATAAGTGCTTCAAGCTCTCTTTGCTTTCAGGGTTGTGTCATCTACATTACGCAGGTTGTTAATGAGTCTTCCACCAATCCTGATGTCACATTCTTCTTCATATAGTCCAGCTTCTTAGCATACAGATCAAATAAGTATGGCGAAAAGATACAACCCTGACACACACCTTTCCTGATTTGAAACCACACAGTATCTCCTTGTTCTGTTCAAACGACTGCCTTTTGATCTATGTACAGGTTCCACATAGAGGTATCCCCCTGCCGTTGAGTTGATTCCTACTCACAGCAATCCTATAGGACAGAGTAGAACTGCCCCATAGGGTTTCCAAGGAGTGACTGGTGGATTCCAACTGCTGATATTTTGGTTAGCAGCCAGGCTCTTAACCACTGTGCCATCAGGGCTCCACATAGACGTACAGAGGTTAGGATTTACAACCCATAGTTTTGGGGGACACAATTCAATCCATAACACAGGGCCGCATTCATATTGAATGCTCTGTATCTTCCATTGGGTTAAATTAATTGAGGAATGCATGATGCTATTGGGCAGAGAGCTATATGAAAGCAGGAAATAGCCTTCTCAAGTAATCTCTTTTTAAGGGTGCTTGATCTGTCCCTTGTCTCTGGAGCCTTCCATTAGCAAATCAGGAGAACTGACTAATTGACACGGTAATCTACAGCCAACAGGAAAGTCCAGACAGTTTGCCCTTGTACGAACCAAAATCATTCAGCCAGTCAATAAGCAGAATGTAGGGAGGAAAAGAAATCTGTTAATTAACTGAATTCCTCTTCTTTAAACCATTTGTTTTGGCTTGATATATATACACCACAAATTTCAGTCCACAGAGAATTAATTTCCTTTACATTTGTGAGCAGTTTCTTTCATACCCTTACTAACACATTTTCATTTTTCTCTGTCCAATTTCTGGGGCAAATCTAAGCCTATATTTAAAAAGAGATGAAAAATGAAAAATAGCCAAAAATATAAAAGTCATGAATGAATGTTCAAAGTTTGTTTTAATGACATTTAATCAGACTACTTGGGGACAAAGGCTATTATATTAACAGATGATGGGAAAAAACACTATTGAACTTCTGTTTTACTCCTTTTTTCTCCATTAGGAAAATTATCTTTTAATAAGGAAGGCGAGACTAACCATGAATATGACACGGCTAAAGCTCCAGCAGGAAGAAAGCTAGTTAGAGAACTCTTGTCAGTCTTAACGAATCCAGTATACATACCCAGGCCTTATAAATTGCAGACTCCAAACTCAAGGAATGTGCAGATGTGGCTATTGTAGTGCCTTCCAACCTAGGGGACTCATCTTCCAGCATTATACAATCATGCGCTGCAGAAGGTCAGTTCAGGCAAGTCCCACTGCCTGTGTATCCGTCTTTCCCTGCCACCTCCCAAGTTTCCCGTGTGCATGCACAGCCCAGGCAGTTTCACTCCTCTGGGCGCAGAGGGGCCCAAAGAGGCTAGAGGAGCGGCCAGGGGATGGGATTTCTGAGGCAGGGGAGAGAAAGGGTGCCCAACCTGCTCTGGTGGACTTGATGAACCATGAAGTGCCAGTGGCGGGGACACCGAGAGTACTGCAAATCCTCGCTGCTGCTGGTGCTCTACACGCTGGTGGTGCTGCTCCATGTCACCTCCGTGGTGGATGGTGGCCGCAAAGGGGACAAGGGCGCGGGGCACTGCACAAGTCTGCAGGGCAGTTTGGGAATGTGGAGCCTGGAGGCCGCGGCTTGCTGCGAATGCAGCAGGGCTCGGGGCTCATCGCTGAAGGTGGCTAGGGAGAGTTCCCCGTTCCCATGTAACTTCAGCAGTGCCCTCGTGGGGAGGTGGTGTATATCACATGGTGTTCACGCAACATCCAAATCACATAAAGTCCTATTTCACAGAACTTATCACGGATGTTAAATGACGTATGACTGTATTGGACAATATTCTGTTGTGATCCAAAGGATTTTCATTGCTCATTTCTGGAAGTAGATCGCCAGGCTTTTCTTCCTAGTCTTATTCTGGAAGCTTTGCTAAAATCTGTCTACCATTGGTGACCCTGCTGGTATTTGAAGTACTGGTAGTAGAACTTCCAGCAACACAGCAACACGCAAACCACCACAGGATGATAAACTGATAGATGGGTGGTGGTCATCCTTGTAAAAAGGTTCCTTTTGCCTTCTGCCCCTTCCAGGGTCATTTCTGGGTGGCCAGGAACTCTAGGAGTGAGTGACTGAAGCATATGGGCATTTGTTTGTCATCTTCTGAAAACCACCTCAGTCAGGAGCAGGTGCAGCTAAGTGGCCACAGACCAGGGAAGGTTGGGGTGTAAGGGAAGATGGTGTAGCTCCTAATCCCTAGGTACCTAGGCTTCTTGGAATGAGCATCCACCCAGTGTTTTTGGCTGCACACTATTTAGGAAATCAAGGACTTGGATATATTAAAAGATGCTCTTCCAAACCTGACATGAATTTGCTGTTGTTGCTTCAGGAAGAGTTGGTCTGAGCATATGTTCATGGACATGAAGATATCCTTTCAATAAGACTTTCACACTTTGAGAACAACTTTGATGGCAAGTAACTCCCACTCCCAAGGTGAGTGGTTGATCATGATTAGGGCAAACTTCCCAGGGAAGTAGGCTCAAAGGATGGAGTTCCTGAAACTGGGGTTCTCTTAGGATAGGGTGGCCCCTCCACCATGCTGCAGACAATATTTTGTTGAACAGAGTTGAACTAGATTAGAGTGAGCCAGAATTGGGGTAACCAGTTGCCATCAAGTTGATTCTGACTCACGGTGACCCACGTGTTGCAGAGTAGAGCTGCACTCCACAGGGTTTTCATGGTTGTGAACTTTTGGGAGCAGATCTCCAGGTCTTTCTTCTGAAGCACCTCTGACTGATTTCGAACCTCTAACCTTTTGGTTAGTAGTGGAGTGCTTAACCATTTGTGCCACCCAGGGACTCAGAACAGGGGTAGAGCTAATGAGTTCTTCTACCATCAGGACAATGCAGAAACCCAACTTTGGATAACTTTCCTCCCTGTCTTGAGGGGATGTTTATGGGTAAAGGCAAGAAGCATAAGAAATGAGTAATAGTTAATTAATTCCAATTGTTGGGGATATTTGATTAGTGGGTGGCTAGTGGCATCCACTTCAATACCAGAGAGCCATTGTCCTGGATAATGCAGACTCCTTGGCTGGACAGAAAATGGGTCCTATGAGTCCATCTCAGGACTCTCAAATGTGCATATTTCTAGACTAGTGAAACAGATGATTTATGGTGGACATCAGTGGTAAAGGGATTCATCAATGCCAAGTCACTGCTGTGTCATGGGATGCCAACCTTACATTTTTTAAGATAGGGACTACAATTCCAGTTTGAGTGGTTGAGCAAAATGTGGGTTATCAGTTTAGAAGGGAGTCAAGGGAATCATACAGGCCAAGCAGCATCATTGTTTATCTCTACAAACCAAAGCGTGTTTAGCAGATAGACCTCTACATAGCAACTTCCTAAATATGGATGGAATTTTAGATGTGCAGGTGGTCTAGATTTGCGAAGACATGCTCCATGAAATGCAAATTAAAATTATAAGAAGACAAGATTGTGTGGAGCTTTAGACGATCTGTAAAGTTTTATTTTTAAAACATCTGAAGCAAATGGCAAAATGTTAACATTTGTCAAATATCATCAATGAGGACATGGATGTATACGATTTTATTTTCTACAGTCTTCTTGTGTCTTTGAAATATACTATAATAAACTAGTTTTACAAATTGAAAACATAAAAAATACATAACACATGGAGTTAGCCCTGGTAGTTGGGATCAGAAGGATCAGCAATGACCACAGATGGTAGCCACCTCCTTCCTCCTATGCAGAGTTTTAAATCTTTATCGCACCAGCTGTCAGAAAAATGAACTGTGGAACTCTTGCAGAGATTAGGATAAATTGGCAACTCTTATCTTTGGGGTTGGCTTGATTTGTATGATATGTATTTTCTTGTTTGGTCATTTTGATTTAGTTCCTGAGAAGCTGGACGTAATTTATCTTTACATGGACATTCCCCTGCCAAAATGAATTTGGCATGGCTGGATATATGGTCTCATTTCGTGATCACTTAACCTTTATGTCTTCTAGTTATACCATGGAAGAACTGATTATTTGTTGGAAAATGATTGCTAGGTTCAACAGCAGGTCTGATGGCACTTTCCTTGGAGTTACTGAAGAAGAGTGATTGCTTCCCTGTAGGACAAATATGATGTAACTTATACAGGAAATGTCTTTAACAAATGCATATATGAAATATAGACCTTAACATAACTTTCTTATTGAAAAAAACCCAGCCAAACAAAACACTCCTTGAGGAAGACCTGAGTCCGTCTTTCAGAACTGGTGAGGTCAAATTCTGCAATGCAGTTGCCGGAGGCATGAATCTGGTAAGTAAGTTTAAAGGGAATCCTATTAGTAAGGAATGGGTTTGGCTCAAGTAACAGATTTCCCAGCTTGCAGAGGCTGCTCAGCTGTCTCAGTAAGACCTAAACTATTTCCATGCTTCTGTTCTGCCAACTCCAGCATGTTAAAGTATCATTTTCATGGATGTAAGATGGTTGACGTAGCTCTGAGTATCATGCCTTCTTTCAAAGGCACAAGGCAGGACCTGGGAGAGGTGAGAAAAGGTGGAGTGGAAGAACAAACAAACAAATTATTTCCTCTAATGGTTTTCTTCTTTTATCACCAAAGGAATAACTTTTTCCAGAACCTTTCAAGCAGATCGAATTCATCATTCATTGTCTAGACTAGGTACATTAAAACCCCAAGGGAAAAAAAAATGTGCTCCTGTAGCAAAAAAATAAGTGTGGAAAATAAACCCGTAAATTGGCAGTGAAGAGAGGTTTTCGCAGAGATACATATTCTACACCAAGGATTCTCACTTCTGCTAGAACTATAAACTGCCTTAAACTTTGTATATCCGAGGCCACTTTCTGTCTTAGGAATGGTAACAGCCCTCTATAGTTGATTTAAAAACCTACAGTGAATAAAAAAGCCAAAGATAATTTCACCAACAAAGTTATCCAAGGACCTCAGAAAATAATAACCTTCAATTTTTGCACACTTGTTAGCCTTTACTGGTTTTTCAAATATGACCTCAACTAATTAGAAACACATTACAGTTGATTTTCAAAATTGTTGTTGTTATGTGCCTTTGAGTTCATTCTGACTCATAGTAACCCTATGTACAACAGAATGAAACATTGCCTGGCCCTGTGCCATCCTCACAATTGTTGCTATGTTTCAGCCCATTGTTGCAGCCACTGTGTCAAACCATCTCGTTGCGGGTCTTCCTCTTTTTTGTTGACACCTACCTTACCAAGCATGATGTCTTTCTCCAGAAACTGGTCCCTCCTGATAACGTGTCCTAAGTACATGAGACGAAGTCTCGCTATCTTTGCTTCCAAGGAGCACTCTGGCTATATTTCTTGCAGGACAGACTTGCTCATTTTTCTGACAGTTCATGGTATATTCAATATTCTTTGATAATAACATAATTCAAAGACATCAGATTTCAAAGGGCAGTTTGAGAAGACAAAGTAAAGTGTTGTAATGACATTTCTCAAGCTGAAAGAACTAAAGAAAAAATTCAACCCTCAAGTTGCAGTACTGAAAGATTCTGTGGGCAAAGTATTGAACAATGCAGGAAGCATCAAAAGAAGATGGAGGGAATACACAGAGTCACTCCACTAAAAAGAATTAGTTGATGTTCAACCATTTCAGGAGGTAGCATATGATTAAGAACTAATGGCACTGAAGGAAGAGTCTAAGCTGCACTGAAGGCATTGGTGAAAAACAAGGCTCCAGGAATTGACGGAATACCAATTGAGATGTTTCAACAAATGGATGCAGCACTAGAGGTGCTCACTCGTCTATGCCAAGAAGTTTTGAAGACAGCTACCTGGCCAACCAACTGGAAGAGAACCATATTTGTACCCATTCCAAAGAAAGGTGATCCAAAAGAATGCAGAAATTATTGAACAATATCATTAATACCACATACGAGTTAAATTTTGCTGAAGATAATTCCAAAACAATTGCAACAGTATGTTGATTGGGAACTTTCAGAAATTCAAGCTGGATTCAGAAGAGGACGTGGAATGAGGGATATCATTGCTGATGTCAGATGGATCCTGGCTGAAAGCATGTTCTCTAATATCAGAAAGATATTTACCTGTGTTTTATTGACTATACAAAGGCATTCGACTGTGTGGATCATAATAAGTTATGGATAACATTGCAAAGAATGAGAATTCCAGAACACTTAATTGTGCTCATGAGGAAACTGTACATAGACCAAGAGGCAAACAGAACAAGGGATACTGCATGGTTTAAAATCAGGAAAGGTGTGCGTCAGGGTTGTACCCTTTCACCATACTTATTCAATCTGTACGTTGAGCAAATAATCCAAGAAGTTGGATTATATGAAGAAGAATGAGGCATCGGCATTGGTGGAAGACTCATTAACAACCTGGGCTATGCAGATAACACAATCTTGCTTTCTGAAATTGAAGAGGACTTGAAGCACTTACCGATGAAGATCAAAGACTACAGCCTTCAGTATGGATTGCACCTCAACATAAAGAAAATAAAACTCACAACTGATCAATAAGCAACATCATGATAAACGGTGAAAAGATTGAAGTTGTCAAGGATTTCATTTTACTTGGATCCACAATCAACACTCATGGAAGCAGCAGTCAAGAAATCAAACAACGTATTGCATTGGGCAAATCTACTGCAAAAGACCTCTTTAAAGTGTTGAAAAGCAAAGACGTCACTTTGAGGACTAAGGGGCGCTTGACACAAGCCATGTGTTTTCAATCGCTTCACATGCATGCAAAAGCTGGGAAACGAATAATTTTCAAACTAAGCAAACCTTTATTCCCCTTAAATTGTAAGTCTATTAGTTTTGTTGTACAATCCATCAATATTGTACTCTAGTGATTTGCTTAAAAAACTGCAAATGTGGGTTTCTCAGGTTAAAGTTTTATAAGAGGTGCAGACAGGTTTAAGACATGGCTGGTCTTTCACAGATAATTGCTACAATTTACTACTTCCTAGAGTAAGCAACCAGAAAAGCAGTAAAGGATTAATAGCTTCAGTTGACCTTTCCTTAATCTTTCACTCTATAGACAAGAACAGTTTTGTCTTCTTGGCTAGACTGAACTACATTTCCCAGAATTCCCTTTCCTGTGGGTTTCAGGTTAGGATCAGCCACAAGATACGGCCCTCACATGGAGCCCTGGTGAAGTAGTTGTATCGTAGCCTGCAAGAGAATTAGTTGCTATTTCTTTGATGTGTGACTAGAACAGTGCCTGGTACCTAGTGCGTCTATGTGAAAATGGTGTGGCAAGGATGTCTGACCTCCTTCTCTAACTTCACAAGACAGAAAAAGAATTAAGATCCACATCCCAAGGCTGATTCCTATGAGGTCAGACATGCCTCCACCCTCCAAACTTTTTACCAATTCTGGCACCAACCGTCTGTCCCACGGCACTCTCTATGTCTCTCCTGGGTTCGCTAATTTGTTGCAATGTCCACATACAACTCACAGACCATACTCATGATTATGGGGTTTATTAGGGAAGTAACAGGTCACAATTCAGGTTCAGGAATGTTCGAGATCCAATTTTTAGATCAGGACAGCCTCTTTCAGCTGTGCCCACAGGCATACCTCCCTCTGGCCCCTTGGCTTCTTGGCCCCTCTGTTTGGCTTCTGCCCAGCTCAGGCAAGTGTTATAATAGCTCTTTTAGCTCTGTGGGTAAGTGCCCAAAGGCACCCCACTCCACCATTAAGCCCAAAGACGCTCAGCTCTCTCCTTCCGTGGGTCAGCAAACCTAGCTCTACCAAGTGCCTGGAGGCACCCTACTCCACAGCAAGCCTCCTGCTGGAAGCCACTCAGCTTTCTTGCTCCATGAGTTAGGAAGCCCATCGCTCTGTCTCCTGCTGGTCTCCTGGTTCTGCTGCCTCTGTTGCTGCTGTTTCTCTGCCAGTGCTTTTCACCATCTTGCCGTCTTGCCATCTTCAGTGTTACAGTTCTCTCTCTCTGTCTCCTGGGTCTAGGAGGGTCTCAGCGCAAGGTTTCCAACTCCAAAGGATGTGCTCCACTCCCGTCTCTTCTCCTTGGTGGTAGTCAGGTCTCTTCTCTACTCTGGAATTGGCTCCCTTTTAAGCCTGGTGGAATGGCAAAACTGACCAATCCCCTTGATAGGATTCCATACACCTTATTTGCATGATCCCCCCCATGAGGGTGCCATACACCTTATTTACATTATTAGCAAGCTATCCAATCCCCTTGGTGGGCCACAAGCACCTCATTTGCATAGTCCTACCCACTCATTTCGTGGCAGTTACAAAGACTATGGCTAGAAGTGCCATATTAAGTAATTCACTGCACAGCAATCTCAATAAATATTTGTTGAATGAATGAATGAATCTATGACCAATCTTCACAAAAATCTGATAAAGTGGGTGTTTTCCCTCTTGATTTCACAAATAAGGAAATGGAGAATCAGAGATGATGTCCCATTCCCAAGATGACTGAGCGAGGAAGCATCAGAGCTGAGATTTGAAACCATTCATATATTCTGCCTCTCAGCTATTGTAAAAGTTGTTCTCAACTGTATCTGAAGTTATTCAACTGTTCTAAAGCTGGAGTTATCAATGTTGTCGATACTCCCCAACAATAATTACAAAAATAACTCTTCCTTGTAAGAGGCTATTTTGTTTGGTCACCTTGTTATACATTTTCTGGTTAATCTTTGAGGTTGCTCCCCGCACCACTGCCAAAACACACCCCAAATATCATTGCTCAAGTTGAATATTCTAAGGGTTGTTTTGTTGGGATTTACCTTGGCAAAGATGGGTGTCTGATTTTTTTCTGCCTTAAATATCCTTGATTCAATTCTGTCTTCAGCCTTGTTTCTCTTTCTTCTTATATTTTGCTTTAAGTTTATTCTATCTTGTTGGATTGTATGTATCTTCCCAGGCCACCTAAAATTCTCTCTAGTATAAGGTAGCTATAAAGAATTATTTACTAAATGAGACTACCTGAGGGTTGCAGCTGAGATGTATTATCCTAAGTATCACTAATATTCAGGGTAGGTAAAATAATGAGATAAAATTTAAGTTTCAGCATTAGAAGCCAGAGGGGTAGCCATTAAAAGTGATGATCACAAGAACTATAAAAATGTGCGAAGATGCTTAAGTGGAAAAACGGGATGCAAAATTGCATATTTAGTATGGGTTAGAACAATTTAAAAAATAAGACTGGAAGGAAATACAAATACACTCAATTTTATGCAAGTTTGAAGTATGCAAATTCGAAATGTTGTGATATACAAATATAATATCTCACTTTATAAATCAAGTTTATGATCACAACTATTCCACTTCTAATTCTTTATTATGGAGAATTTGAAGTACACACAACACAAACTGAATAGGGTAATAAACTCCCAGGCACCCATCACTCAGCTTCAACAACCATAAACATTCTGCTTCTCATGTTTCATCTTCAACTCCACCTCCTCCTCGCCCTTCTTGAACATCTATTGTTAAATGTACATACATTGAAAACCACAAAGCTTAAGTGTACAGTTTTGACATCCATGTAATCCATTCTTATTATTCTAGAAAGTCCCCTAATATCCCTTTCCAGTTAATCTCCTACCCAAACCGAGGCAAACACTGTTCTGAATTTCTTCCACAATAAATGAGTTTTGCTTGTTCTAAAACTTCATTTCAATGGAATCGTAAAATATACTTTTTTTTTGTGTCTGACTTCTTTTCCTCAGCGTAAAATCTATGGGACTCATCCATGTTGTTGCCCCTATCTGTAGTTCATTCTTCCTTTATTTTCTGAAAAGGTTTGTGAATTTGGTGTTATTTCTTCCTTGAATGTTTGATAAAGTTTACCAGTGAGATCACCTGTGCCTGAAGCTTTCTTTGTGGTAAGGTTTTTGATAACAAGTTTAATTCTTTGGGGTACATCTAAGACTATTCTTGTGTTAGTTCTGGTTATCTGAGCTTTTCAAAGAATTTTCCCATTTTATCCACATTTTTGGAGCTGTGGTGACGCAGTGGTAAGCATTCGGCTGCTAACCAAAAGGTCTGAAGTCTGAATCCACCAGCTGCTCCTTGGAAACCCTATGGGGCTCTTCTACTCTGTCCTATAGGGTTGCTATAAGTTGGAATCAACTCTACAGCAGTGGGTTTGGTGTTTTGGTTTTTGGTCAGATTTATTGGTATAAAGTTATTCAGAGTATTTCCTTTTTATAATTTCAATAATTATGCATTCTGTACTGATAATCCCTTTTTCATTTCTGATACTAATAATTTATGCTCTCTCCCTCTTTTTTTCTTAATCAGTCTTGCTTGGGGTTTATCTGTTTTGTTGATCTTTTAAAAGAATAGACTTTTGTGTTGGTTAATTGTTTTCTATTTGATTTCTGCTCTTACCTCAATTACTTCTTTCCTTCTCCTAACTCTCAGTCTATTTTCCTAGTCTTTATCTAATTTCTGAAAATAGAGATTTAAATAATTGATTTTATACCTTTCTCCATTTCGAATACAAAAATTTGAAGCTATAAATTTCCTTCCGGAAAGACCAATAATGAAGGCATGGGCGAGAGAAAAACAAAACAGAACAACACAACAACAAAAACAAGAACAAAGCAACCAAGTGCTTAGGTAAGCAAAAGGAAATGGCCCTCAGGATAGAAGTGGAAGGATTAAATTTGGGTTAGTGATGAAACACTCTCTTCATTATACAAGAAGAGAAATGAGAAGATGTATAAAAATGGAAAAAGAAAGATGTACAGATTTACTGATGGAGAGTTTAGAGCATTCCCATCTGATGACTCACATTTCTCAGTAAGCATGAGGGGAGATGACCAACCGTATGTGTGGGAGGGGAGACAGTGGGGAAGTTCTGAGAAAGGAGGAAACTGTGAAACCGTCATCTCAGGGTGTGAAGAAGGAAATTTAGGAACAAAAGGTAACAGATGTATCAGACAGTATGGAGCACTCACATGAGAATAATGGCGGTGATTTTTAAAGCAAAGGAATTAATGGGAGTCTGTGATTTTCTACACAAGGCTCAGCTGCTCATGTGAAGGCATGGGGAGGGCGTATATTTGAGTTCAGCAGGGCTGGGGCTTACTAGGTGAGCAAGACTGTGATATGGGTGAGGGGGAGTCAAGGGACTGAGTATTTGCAAAAAAAAGATGAAATGGGCAATTAGAGAAGCGAGGATGAGGTTTGGAGATCCCAGTGAAATCAAAGGATTATAGCATTGGGAATACAGAGTAAAAAACCTAGAAGTGGTGGTCATAGTATGGAATCCTTAAAGTCGGGGTTTTGAGGGAAATGTGGATACCGAGAATTACGTGGACCAGGAGTTATCATGGAGTAGTGTAGATGATGTGGTGTTTGTGTTTTTACTTTGAGTTCAAAGCATGGACTTTGGAGCTTATCTTGAAGCCCAGCTTCACCACTAATTTACTGCATGATCTCTCCTTTACTTAGTCTCCACATCGTCCAATGGGTATAACAACAGAAACAAATCATGGGGAAAGTTATGAGGATTAAATGAGTCAATTGTGTGAAGCACTTACTGATGCTATGAAAGTGTTAGCTATTATTTGAGAACTTTATTAGCCAAGAATGAGGAAGAACTAGAGGTCTTTAAAACAGAGGGAGTTTTATATGAGGGGAATTGGTCACACAGGTGATGGAAATACTGAGAAGTCAACAGTAAACAACAGTGAGATGTCACTAAGACCTAGGGCAGAGGCAATAGGAGGAGATGTTTCTAGAGCCCAAAATCTGGGGATACAGTAAGGGCCACCCAATAGGTGCAGACCAGCGGAAGGGTGGGAAGAGGGTCTCCCAGCAAACAGATAGTTGACTAGCTCAATAACTAGCCTATACAAAACCATTTGCCATAGAGTTGATTCTGACTCTTGGGGACCCCATGTGTATCAGAGTAGAACTGTGCACTGTACAGCTTTCAGTGGTTGATTTTTTGGAAGTAGATCACCATGTCTTTCTTCCAAGGTGTGTCTGGGTGGACACGAACTTCCAACCTTCTGGTTAGCAGCCAAGCGCGTTAACTGTTTGCATCACCCGAAGACTCTAACTAACCCATAGATCTTACTTAAGGATAAAAGAAGAAAAAGAAAAACTTTTCCTGCAGAGTCCCCTGATTCTGGTTAACTGATTTATCTTAGCTCAAGGGTGGTTCAGGCAATCCCCATTCATTTCCCTCTCTTGGAACTATTAACTCTGAAACAACATTTAGAGCAGACACAGAGAGAACATCTCCTCCCACGTACAATCTGTACTGGTGCTCAGTTCTGCACAAGGAGACTTCATTAGTGCCTGAACACATGCCAGAATACTCATGTGGGTCTACGGCTGTGTGGCGGGGCTTCCTGGAGAGGGGCCCTTTTCCTGAAACACCTGCAGAAGGCCAGAAGGTACACAGTGAAATGCATTCCATGGAACAAAACCGAAGAGAATGGAAAAGGTGGATCCTGGGTGTGTCTGGGGCTCAGGGAATTAATTGCAATGTCTGTCTCAGTGACTTTCTGGAATATGCTTCAGGAAAATAATTTCTCCCCAAATGGCTTTGCTATATTGCATGAGAAAAGTGTCTCCTTGTGTCAGGATGATGAGTAACAGTCACAGGCTATGTGTGTCATTGACTAGTTGCTGTCAAGTTGACTCCAACTCATGATGACCACATGTGTGTCAGAGCAGACCTGTGCTCCATAGGGTTTTCAATGGCTGTTTTTTCGGAAGCAGATCACAGGCCTTTCTTTTGAGGTTCCTCTGGGTAGGCTAGAACCTCCAACCTTTCAGTTAGCAACTGAGCATGTTAACCATCTGTACCACCCAGGGACTCTGGTGTCTTCTACCAACAAAATATCAAACCAGTCATCATACAGTCAATTCCAACTCATGGCGACCTCACGTGTGTAGAGTAGAACTGTGCTTCACAGGGTTTTCAAGGCTGTGAACTTTTGGAAGCACATCACTAGCCCTTTCTTCTGAGGTGCCTCTGGGTGGACTCAAACTGTCAACCTTTTGGTTAGGAGTTGAGCACTTAACCATTCGTGCCACCTGGGAACTCTGATGTCTTCTGCACAGGGTGTAAATTCTCTGACACCAGAAGTTCACCTTAGAAAACAGAACCATGTGAATGGGGATCAGAGAAATGAAGACATTGGCATCTATAATGCTGTCCTCAGTAGGTGCCAGCTTCTAGACATCTGCCAAGTGGATCCAGGAGAGCTGGGCTTGGACCAGGAATCAAGCTAGATTGGTGGGCATGATTCAGACCAGACATTGCCGTAACTCGGAAATCAGAATGATACAAGAAGATATAGCAGAGGGACCTCTTACCACCAAGAAAGAAGCACTGAGAGAAAAGTGTGTCCTTTGGACCTGGGGTTTCTGTGCAGTGAAGCTCCTAGTCCAGGGGAAGACTGATGAGAAAGAACTTCCTCCAGAGCTGACAGAGAAAGAAAGCCTTCCCCTGGAGCTGATGCCCTGAATTTGGACTTCTAGCCCACTAGATGGTGAGAAAATAAATTCCCCTTTGTTAAAGTCATTCACTTGTGGTACTTCTGTTATAGCAGCACTAGATGACTAAGACAGAATTTGGTACTGAGAGAGCGGGGTGCTGCTCTAACAGATACCTAAAATGTTGAAGTGGTTTTGAAACTGTGAATGGATAGAGGAGCAGCAGCAGCAGAGAACCAGCAGCAGCAGAACCAGGAGACCAGCACCAGATAGCACTGGAGCCGACCCACGGAAGGAGACAGCCGACTGCCTGTGCACAGGAGACTTCTTGGCCGAGTGGGGTGCCTTCAGACACTTATCGGTGGAGCTAGACTTGCTGACCCAGTGAGTGAGAGAATTGAGTACCTTCCAGCCAAAGTTTACTGGCAGAGTAGGGTGCCTCCAGGCACTTATCGGTGGAACTACAGAGCTTTGGAACACTTGCCCCAGCAGGGCAGATGCAGGCGTGAGGCCCAAGAAGCTGAGAGGCCAAGAAACCAGGAAACAGAGGATCAAGAGACAAGGGATACGAGAAGCGGAGCTGCCTCAGTCTCAAAAGGTGTGGCCATGTCCTCAGGGGTTTCTAAGGGTGCAGTTGCCACAAAGATGGACTGGGAGAATGGTGCACCTAAAGCCGAGGGAACAGAGTTGCTGTCCCAGTGGGCCTGGAAGGTGGAGCTGAGGCCCAGGGCTGAGGGGCCTCCACTGAGAATCTGGAGAGTGTGGCCAATACCTAGAGTCTGGAGGGCAGGGCCATTGTGTAAATTGTCTCAGGGAACAGAGGTTTATTTTAAAAGCCTTAAGGGCTAATGTAATGTGTTCTGCTGATTTGCTTGGTGCCTGTTATGCCTTCTTTCCCTCCAGTTTCTTGCATTTGTAATGGAAATGTCTAGCCTGCCTGTTCTACCATTGTACTTTGGAAGTAGATAACTTGTATTCTAGATTTCACAGATGAAGAAGAATTTTTTTTGGATTTTGGACTTAGAGTTAAGACTTTTGCTATGATATGATGGGGTGAATATGTTTTGCATGATGCAAGGATGTGATTTTTGGGGGGCCAAAGGGTAGAATGTTATCGATTGAATTGTGTCCCCCAAACATATGTGTCAACTTGGTTAGGCCGTGATTCCCAGTATTGTGTGGTTGTCCTCCATTTTGTGATTGTAATTTTATGTTAAAGGGGATTAGGGTGGAATTGTAACACCCTTACTAAGGTCACATCCCTGACCTAATGTAAAGGGAGTTTCCCTGGGGTGCGGCCTGCACCACCTTTTATCTCTCAAGAGATAAAAAGGGAAGGGAAGCGAGCAGAGAGGGGGGA
>NW_004443976.1:8077630-8083791 GCF_000243295.1 Trichechus manatus latirostris
TATTCTCCAGTCTTTCCAGGCCAAAAAAAAAAAAAAAAAAAAAGATATGGGACTCTTGGCCACTGGCACACATGGATTATGTGTGCTGGGAACACCTTTTCCACACATAGCCACCCAAAGTTAGATCCTGAGGGATCAGCTTGTCATGGATTGAATTGTGTCCCCCCAGAATATATGTCAACTTGGCTAGGCCATGATTCCTAGTATTATGTGGTTGTCCACCATTTTGTCATCTGATGTGATTTTCCTATGTGTTGTAAATCCTGCCTCTATGATGTTAACGAGGCAGGATTAGGGGCAAGACTCAATCTACAAGATTAGGTTGTGTCTTAACTCAATCTCTTTTGAGATATAAAAGACAGAAACAAGCAGAGAGAGATGGGGACCTCATTACCACCAAGCAAGAAAAGCTGGGAGTGCACGTCCTTTGGATCCAGGGTCCCTGCGCTGAGAAGCCCCTGGACCAGGGTAAGATTGATGACAAGGACCTTCCTCCAGAGCAGACAGAGAGAGAAAGCGTTCCCTGGAGCTGACACCTTGAATTTGGACTTCTAGCCTACTGCACCGTGAGAGAATAAATTTCTTTGTTAAAGCCATCCACTTGTAGTATTTCTGTTATAGCAGCACTAGATAATTAAGACAAGCTGAAACTGGAAGGAAGATTCAGTGACAGTCTTTGGCACGGAGGCTGGGGACAGCATTTTAGTATTAACAGGCAGGCAAAGGGATATCCTGTCAGGCCTGCTTCTTTTGGAATCTCTAAACTTCCAAATCCACCACCCGTCTGTCATTTTGTCATACTGTTTTAGCTAAAGTTGCTGTGATGCTGGAAGCTATGCCATCAGTATTTCAAATCACAGCAGTGTCACCCATGGTGTACAGGTTTCAGTGGAGCTCCCTGACTAAGACGGACTAGGAAAAGGCCTGGTGAACTGCTTCCAAAAATTAGCCAATGAAAACCCTATGAAGCACAACAGAACATTGCCTGACTTACCTGCTTTGGACATGTCATTAAGAGGGATCAATTGCTAGAGAAGGACATCATGTTTGGTAAAGTAAAGGACCAGTGAGTGTGTGGGAGACCCTCAGTGAGATGAATTGTCTCAATAGCCATAATGATGAACTCAAGTATGATGATGAGTGTAAGGATGACAACCGACCAGGCAGCATTTTGTTCTATTGTACATAGGGTCACCATGACAACAACAAACAAAATTTAAAACGAAATCTCTTCCATCCCATGACTTGTAAAAGTACTTTCAGCTACTGTGTAGGTTCTGGAACCAACCTTGTCCCTAAACCAGATGCTGTCTAATTGATTCTGACTCATGGGGACCCCATGTGTGCAGAGTAGAACCGTGCTCCACAGGGTTTTCAAGGCTGTGCCTTTTTGGAAGCAGATTACTAGGTATCTCTTCCACGGTACCTCTGCGTAGACTCAGAACTGTAACCTTTCAGTTAGTTGTCATATGCTTAACTGTTAAGAGAGAGAATTGAGGAATTCCTTCATCAGTATTTCATTTATTTAAATCCCCTCCATCTGCTTTCCTGCCCCCAACCCCACCCATTTCCCTATGATGGAGTTGCTGATTGTCGTCCCTCTCTTCCTAGGGTCTGAATTTTCTGCACCTGAGCCCCATTCACCTTTGATTCCTGCGGCAGACCACCCACCAGTGTTTTGATCTCAGCTAGTCACCTGCCCTATCTTCCGTCTCCGAGACTAAGCTCAGAGTTTTGGTTAACGTTCCCTGCATCCTGTCTGTATTCACTACTCCTCCCCCTGTGAAACTGATCTCTGACTTTGTGACCTGCATTTTTCCTCATGTCACTGCAGTTTTAGGTCTGGCCTCTGGACACGCTTCCTTCCATGTCTCTCACTAAACCTTTGCCTGCCTTAATAATGAGCCAGTAGACTTCTGACTATTGATCCAAGGGCTGGAGGCAGCTGTGTGTGCCCCAGTCTTATAGATTCTTCTTTCTGGGGACAGAAAAACATGTGGTAGGCATGTGTTGGGAAGCAAGGTCACTACCCAGGGGATAGTCCTTGATCAATATAGAGAGGTTGGGCCCATTACTATGAACCCCAGATGCTCACTATAATTACACAAAAGCTTTACAAATTTTTGCTTTGATCCTGTTCCAGACCAAATGAATCAGAATTTCATGGTGCAGCTATGGCCAAGAGCCAATGAGTTAGGCGTTCTCTTTCTTGAAGATTCTGATTCAGTATACCTAGACTGAGGTCTGGAAGCAGTACTTTTAATCAACTGAAAAACCAAACCCACTGCCATCAAGTCAATTGACTCATAGCAGACACTATGTCGTTGTTGTTAGGTGCCATTGAGTTGGTTCTGACTCATAGTGACCCTATAGGACAGAGTAAAACTGCCCCATAGGGTTTCCAAGGCTGTAAATCTCTACGGAAGCAGACTGCTACATCTTTCTACCATAGAGAGAGCTGGTGTGTCCAAACTACTGACCTATCTGTTAGCAGCTCAGCACTTAACAAAGGCTCCTGCTTTCAACCAGCACCCTCAAATGATTCTTACTAATCAGAGGAGATAAGTTTAATAAATACTAGTGGTGTTTATTAAGAAGAACGCGCCATCAGGATTGGAGGAAGACTCATTAACAACCTGTGATATGCAGATGACACAATCTTGCTTGCTGAAAGCAAAGAGGAATTAAAGCACTTACTGATAAAGATCAAAGAGTACATCTTTCAGTACGGATTACACCTCAACATAAAGAAACAAAAATCCTCACAACTGGACCAATAAGCAACATCATGATAAATGGAGAAAAGATTGAAGTTGTCAAGGATTTCATTTTACTTTGCTCTACAATCAACGCCCATGGAAGCAGCAGTCAAGAAATCAAAGGACGCATTGCATAGGGCAAATCTGCTGCAAAAGTCTTTTTTAAAGTGTTGAAAAGCAAAGATTCACTTTGAGGACTAAGGTGCGCCTGAGCCAAGCCACGGTATTTTCAATCACCTCATATGCATATGAAAGCTAGACAATGAATAAGGAAGACCGAGGAAGAATTGATGCCTTCGAATTATGGTATTGGCAAGTAACATTGAATATATCATGGACTGTCAGAAGAATGAACAAATCTGTCTTGGAGAAAGTACAGCCAGAATGTTCCTTAGAAGCCAGGATGATAAGATTTCGTCTCACATATTTTGGACATGTTATTAGGAGGGACCTGTCCCAGGAGAAGGACATCATGCTTGGTAAAGTAGAGGGTCAGCGAAAAAGAAGACCCTCAATAAGATGGATTGACACAGTGTCTCCAACAATGGGCCCAAGCATAAAAATGACTGTGAGATGGCACAGGACTGGGCAGTGTTTCGTTCTGTTGTACGTAGGGTTGCTGTGAGTCGGAACTGACTGGACGACACCTAACAACAACAACAACAACAACAGTGGTCAGGAATCCCTGAGTGGCTCAAACTACTAAGTGCTTGGCTGCTAACCAAAAAGTCAGTGGTTCAAACCCACCCAGAAGTGTCTCGGAAGAAAGGCCTGGTGATCTACTTCTAAAAAATCAGCCATTGAAAACCATATGAAGTACAGTTCTACTCTGACACACATGTGGTTGCCATGAGTCAGGGCTGACTCAACAGCAATTGGCTTAGTGGTAAGGTCCGATCTCAAAGCTTCTCATAAGCTATGAAATGTTGCAACCAAAAGAGAGAGCTCTAAACTTTCCAAAGTGTCCTGTCTTCTGGACAAGGTTCATACAAGTTAGTTACCTAACCATGGTAAGAAAACCCAAGATTCAATTAGGAAAGACAAATTACAGTTAAAAATTGTGAGGAAGATCTTAATTTATGCCTATATTTTTGTATTTAAATCTTGTTCTGGGTTTTATTTTTCCTAATATGTTAAAAAAAAGTTATGGCTAATTAACATTTTGTGTATTATTTTCATTACATTTGAATTTTTGTTTTGAGGATAATACAGAATAGTTTTTATTAGTCATCCATATTCATGAAAGGCCAGAGCAGTATCACATGTGGTCATAACTTGAGGTTACATGGAGATAAAAACATGTACTCTGAAGCTGGTGATACCTTCTTGAAGACCCCAGCTAGAAGTAAGTACTCCTTCCTGAAAATTTTTGTAGTATCTCTGTCCCTCCCATCACATTGCCTCTCATATTGTAGTGGTTTATACATTACCCCTGTTAGAGTTGAAGCTCTTAGAGGATAGGATTCAAGTAACATCAATCTTTAAATCCCCTGGAGAGCCTAGCGTAGTGCCTGACACACAGTCATGCAGGGATTTATTGTTCTGCCAACCCAGATTTCATCCCCAATCTCTGTTCCTGTTGGTTTTGTGTTGGAAGCAGGCAAGTAGGGATAAGTGATCTAGGTGAGCTTCTCATTTAGACCATGAGCACCTTGCACTCAGGTATTCCATCTCATTCATCTCTATCACCCCAGATCTCACACAGGCCTGGCCCCGACATAGTGTTCTATAATAGTTCTTGAATCAATATGCCTCTTTGATGTACTGTCTCCTCCTCTGCCATTGGTTTCCTCCCCCATTACTCCTCCATATGTCCCTCCCACCCAAAAAAAAATCTCCACTTGCCAGCGGAAAGCAGCTGAATCTCCGTGGAGCCAGGATCCAACCGTTTCTCACAAGTCAGCTTTGCTTTGTGGGCCAGCCAGCACCATTTATTAAAAAACATTTTTCAGCAAAATTGAGAGCAGTGATGTTCCCAGGGCTTCTTCAAAACACAGCTTCCCTATTGGCAGGGGAGAGAAAATGAGAAACATGGAAATTTAATATCTTTGTATTATGCAGATCTGATTTAATCAGAGATGAGGGTGAAATGCAATAAAAACTATAGTTTTATTGAGTTTACTACTTCCAGACTGTACATCCATTATTCTGTTACCATGGCCACTAGCGGTAACAGCCTCCACGATTGTTTGCCCACATGGATGAGAACAGGGGAAAATGGATAAGACAGGACTGAATTTCCATTTTACACACTTTTCCTGTGTTGGGTGTTTCTGGAAAAGAGAAAATCAAGTTGCAGGAGTCTTGCTGGTTCCTTCTCTAGGGAAAGTCAGGCAGAGAGTGGGGAAAAAGGAGAGAGGCCATGGCTGTCCTCTGGTTTTCACTGCCTCTAAGACAACTCTTGTAGACTCTTACCTATAGGGAGCAATTCAACCCAGGAGTAATGCCACATGTCAGGCTGTCAAGTTGCAAAAGGGGTGACGAGCTGGCCTCTTGCCCCATCTTCTCTCCCTGGTTTGTCAACATGATGGCCAACCCATCTTCATGCTCTTTCCAATGAATGCAATATATAACTCTAAATTTGTGTAAGGTGGCAGTTGCTTAGATGGTAGATTATATGGCTGCCACCTCTCCCCACACTCCATGGGGCGCATGACATAGGAATCACCAACGTGAAATGTTGACAAGCTGTTAGTAGGAATGTTTGACTGGTGGCTCCTAACACGCTCTGTCCCCATAATGCATGACTCATGGATATTGGGGGTGAGGGCAGCAGCAAATAAAGGAAAGAGATAGTGGCCTCTCTGTGAGACATGACTGAGCAGACCATGCTAGTTGCCTGACCAATACCTATTCCCATTCCTTCTACAGAACAAACTCTTATGTATATACTGCCTTGCTAAAACTGCCCAGGTTCTCGTTCAGCTAGGGGTGGCCATCAGCTACCACCCATCTATCAGTGGAGGCTTGTGTGTCACTATGATGCTGAACAGGTTTCAGCAGAGCTTCCAGGCCAAGATGGACTAGGAAGAAAGTCCTGGTGGCGTACTTCCAAAAATTGGCCAATGAAAACCTTATGGATCACAACAGTCCCATCTGCAACTGATCATGGGGATGGCACAGGACTGGTTCTGTTGTACATGGGGTCACCATGAGCCTACTTGAAGGCAGCTAACAACAACAGCAACAACACAGAGAAGTTCACATGGTGAGGAACCGAGGCCTCCTGCTCATGACCAACACCAGCTCACCAGCCATGTGAGTGAGCCATCTTGGCAGCAGATCCTCCAGCCTCAGTCAAGCCTTCAGATAACTGCAGCCCCAAATGTCATTTTGACTGCAACCTCATGTGTGGCCCTGAGCCAGAATAACCCAGCTAAGCAACTCCTGAACTCCTGACTC
>NW_004443976.1:8084035-8091384 GCF_000243295.1 Trichechus manatus latirostris
TAGTTGAGAGCACATCACTTGCACTACTCAGGGATCTTATGCAACAACAGACAGCTAATATACTACGTCCGTGAGCTGGGCAAGTTGTTTATAAGCCTTAAATTTCTTATAAGCAAAATGAGAATAATAATAGCACTTACTCCAAAGTGTTCTTAAAAGGATTCAGTGAACTAATACATGCAAAACAATCCTAAAAGTGCCTCGTACATAGTAAGTACTCAGTAAGTAGTCCTACTGTTATTGCTTATACGTATTTCCTGATCATAGCATATGATCTCCCAAAATATATTAAGAAGCTAACCTCTTATTTACAGCAAATTATGTCTACAACAGGAAGGAATACGCATCACAAAGGATATGTCACTAGCTGATTCAGGAATAATCTGAGATCAGAGATCTGTTGGATCAAGAGACTCTGGGAAGATACAATTTAAGAAGCACAAGGTTCAACTTTTCTTTGACTTGTGAATGTAACTGTATAATTGGTGCCTGTTCAGGGAACAGGTGTTATGAAGTAATCCCCTAAGCACTCCACCAGATGATGTCTGTGACAGCCCAGCCCAGGAGTTACATTTTCTTCAGGCTCAAAGACCTGCGGAGAGCCAAAATATCCCATAGTTTTCACTTGCTTTTTATTAAAAGAAATAGTCATTTTGCTTAATAAAGGGTACAGGTAAGTTTTAGCCCTATTCTCTTATATAGAGCAACAGTAAAGCACAGTAACACTTACCTAGAATTCATTTGGAACTCCTCTCTAATCTGTAATTTAGCTGATCAGCAAGAAGTATTTGAGGAGCCTCTTTTGTCTACTTAGCTCGTCAGATACCCAGCTGGCTCCTAGGTGTAGTGTGTCTGTGGTCGCCCTTCAGAAACGCAGTGCTAATTATTTCATCAGCTCCTACTCTCAGAATTCCTTGAGAATTTAAGAGCTCTTAAGGTATCTTGGAAGTTCCTGGATGGTACAAATGGTTAAAGTGCTCAGCTGCTAACCAAAAGGTTGGAGGTTTGAGTCATCCTAGAGGCCAACAGTTGTGATCCATAAGATTTTCATTGTCTATTTGTTGTTATTCTTAGTTTCTGACTCATAGAAACCCATGTACAACAGAAAGAAACACTGCCATCCTCACAATCATTACTATGCTTGAGCCCATTGTTGCAGCCACTGTGTCCATCTATTTGAGGGTCTTCCTTCCTCTTTTTCACTGACCTTCTACTTTACCAAGAATGACATGTCCTTCTCCAGGGACTGGTCCTTTCTTTTAACATGTCCAAAGTATGTGAGATGAAGTCTTGCCATCCTTGCTTCTAAGGAGCATTCTGGCTCTACCTCTTCTAAGACAGATTTGTTCGTTCTTCTGGCAGTCCATGGTATATTCAGCATTCTTTGACAACACCATAATCCAAAGACATCAATGCTTCTTTAGTCACCTTATTCATCGTCCAGCTTACACATGCATATGTGATTGAAAACACCATGGCTTGAGTCAGTCACACCTTAGTCCTTAAACTGACATCTTTGGGTTTTTTTTGTGTGTGTGTGTGTTTTTTTTTTAACACTTTAAAGAGGTCTTTTGCAGCAGATTTGACAGCTTCAAACTTTTCTCTGTTTATCATGATGTTGCATATTGGTCCGGCTGTGAGGATTCTTGTTTTCTTTATGTTGAGGTGTAATCCATACTGAAGGCTATAATCTTTGATTTTCATCAGTAAGTGCTTCAAGTCCTCTTCACTTTTAGAAAGCAAGGTTGTGTCATCTGCATAACTCAGGTTGTTAATGAGTTTTCCCTCAATCCTCATGCCCCATTCTTCTTCATACAGTCCGCTTTCTGAGATTATTTGTTCAGCATACAGACTGAATAAATACGGTGAAAGAGTACAACCCTGATGCACACCTTTCCTCATTTTAAACCACACGGTATTCCCCTTGTTCTGTTCAAATGACTGCCTCTTGGTCTGTGTACAGGTTCCTCATGAGCACAATTGAGTGTTCTGGAATTCCCATTTATCCTAATGTTATCCATAATTTGTTATGATCCACAGAGTCGAATGCTTTGCATAGTCAATAAAACACAGGTAAACATCTTTCTGGTATTCTCTGCTTTCAGCCAAGATCCATCTGACATCAGTAATGATATCCCATGTTCCATGTCTTCTTCTGAATCTGGCTTGAATTTCTGGCAGTTCCCTGTCGATGTACTGCTGCAACCGCTTTTGAATGATCTTCAGCAAAATTTTACTTGTGTGTGATATAAACGATATTGTTTGATAGTTCTGCATTCTGTTGGATCACCTTTCTTTGGAAAGGGTACAAATGTGGATCTCTTCCAGTCGGTTGGCCAGGTAGCTGTTTTCCAAATTTTTTGGCATAGATGAGTGAGCACTTCCAGTGCCACATCCATTTGTTGAGGCATCTCAATTGGTATTCCTGGAGCCTTGTTTTTCACCAATGCCTTCAGTGCAGCTTGGACTTCTTCCTTCAGTACCATCATTTCTTGATCATATGCTACCTCCTGAAATGGTTGAACATTGACCAATTCTTTTTGGTACAGTATGCCTTCCATCTTCTTTTGATGCTTCCTGCGTCATTTAATATTTTGCCCACAGAATCCTTCAGTATTGCAACTTGAGACGTGAATTTTTTCTTCAATTCTTTCAACTTGAGAAATGCTCAGTGTGTTCTTCCCTTTTGGTTTTCTAACTCCAGGTCTTTGCACATTTCAGTAATACTTTGTCTTCTCCAGCTGTGCTTTGAAATCTTGTGTTCAGCTCTTTTACTTCATCATTTCTTCCTTTTGCTTTAGCTACTCCATGTTCAAAAGCAAGTTTCAGAGTCTCTTCTGACATCCATTTTGGTCTTTTCTTTCTTTCTTGCCTTTTTAATGACCCTGGCTTTCTTCGTGTATGACTTCCTTGATGTCATTCCACAATTCGTTTGGTCTTCTGTCATTAGTATCAAATACTCGTCATGTGTCAAGTCTATTCTTGAGGTGGTCTCTAAATTCAGGTGAGATATACTCAAGGTTGTATTTTGGCTCTTGTGGACTTGTTATAATTTTCTTCAGCTTCAACTTGAACTTGCATATGAGCAATCGATGTTCAGTTCCACAGTCAGCCCCTGGCCTTGTTCTGACTAGTGATATTAAGCTTCTCCATTGTCTCTTTCCACAGAGATACCCAATTTGATACCTGTGTGTTCCATATGGCGAGGTCCATGTGTACAGTCGCCATTCACGTTGTTGAAAAAATGTATTTGCAATGAAGAAGTCGTTGGTCTTACAAAATTCTATCATGAGATCTCCTGCATTATTTCAATCACCAAGGTCATATTTTCCAGTTACTGTTCCTTCTTTGTTTCCAACTTTCACATTCCAATCACCAGTTAATTATCAATGCATCTTGATTGCATGTTTCATCAATTTCAGACTGCAGAAGTTGGTAAAAATCGTCAATTTTTTCATCTTTGGCTTTAGTGATTGGTGCGTAAATTTGAATAATGGACATATTAACTGGTCTTCCTTGTAGGTGTATGGATATTATTCTATCACTGACAGTGTTGTACTTCAGGATAGATCTTGGAATGTTCTTTCTGATGATGAATGCAACATCTTTCCTCTTAAATTTGTCATTCTCAACAGAGCAGACCATGTGATTGTCCGATTCGAAATGGCCAATTTCCATTTCAGCTCACTAATGCCTAGGATATCGATGTTTATGGGTTCCATTTCCTTTTCTGGAACTTCCAATTTTCCTAGATTCATACTTCATACATTCCACATTTCTATTATTAATGGATATTTGCAACTGTTTCTTCTCATTTTGAGTTGCACCACATCAACAAATGAAGGTCCCAAAAGCTTGCCTCCATCCACGTCATTAAGGTCGACTCCACTTTGAGGAGGCAGCTCTTCTCCAGTCATATTTGGGTGCCTTCCAGCCTAAAAGGCTCATTTTCTGGCACTATATCAGACAATGTTCTGCTGTTATTTATAAGGTTTTCACTGGCTGATTTTTTCAAAAGTAGACTGCCAGGTCCTTCTTCCTAGTCTGTCTTGGTTTGGAAGCTCAGCTGAAGCTTGTCCACTATGGGTGACCCTGCTGGTATTTGAAATACCAGTGACATAGCTTCCAGTATCACAGCAACATGCAAGCCACCATAGTATGACAAACTGACGTGTGGGGATACATTGCACATTGTAATATACATTGTATAGTATTCCATTATATGAATATTCCATAATTTATTTATCCCTTTCCCAACTATTGAATGTTTAGATTGTTTATACCCCCCAGCTATTTCTACAGTAACCATCCTTCTCTAAGCATCTTGATAATCTTTTGTATTTTATCCATATCTTTACATTGACAAAGCTGACAAGAGTTATATTCTCCCCTGAAAATTATTGATAATGTTTTCTCTAAAAAAATTTTCTGAAAGCCAAAAAACAATCAATAGCATTTACAATATTATGACTGTACACCTGTTGTTTATTGTACAGCCAAGTAGCAGTCTAGGATTGTAATTCCTTCTTTACAGGCTGCGATGTTTAGTTTTTTGCATCAGCTTGGCTAGGCTGCAGTCTATAGTTATTCAGTCAAACACTAACCTGGGTGTTGCTTTGAAGGTATTTTGTAAATATGATTGGAGTCCATAATCAGTTGACTTTAAGTAAGGGAGACTATCCAAGATAATCTGGGTGAGCCTGATTCAATCAGTTGAAAGGCCTTAAGAGCAGAGCTAAGACTTCCCTAAGAAGAATGTATTCAACCCATGAATGGTAGTTTCAGCTAATTCCAGAGAATTCCAGCCTTCCCTTTCTAATGGGCTGCTCTATAGATTTCAGACTTGCCTAGCCAGCCTTCCTATTCATGTCAGCCAGCTCTTTGCAATAAAACCCAAACCAAACCCGTTGCCATCGAGTTGATTCTGACTCATAAACACCCTATAGGACACAGTAAAACTGCTCCATAGGGTTTCCAAAGAGCGGCTGGCGGATTCAAGTTGCTGACCTTTTGGTTAGCAGCCGAGCTCTTAACCGCTGCGCCACCAGAGCTCTTAATATGTATCTCCTGTTGGTTTTGTTGCTCTGGTTGAACCTGCCTGATACACAGACCCAGTGTCACAACGCTTGTGCCACTCAGTGGTGACTTAATTCTAGCATCCAGGTCTAGTGCATTATCTTCTGTTATACTTCATCAATTGCTTAAAATCATGCCACATTTTATTTTGCTTCATATTTGGATCATGACTTTTTATACATGTTTGCTTTTCCTAAAGTCTCCAGTTGATTTTCTTTTCTCTTATTGAGAGAGAAACATATGCTTTATCATGTTGTTATAATCATCCAGGGACTTAATCATTCTAATGCTTGAATACTTTCCATTCCTGTTCTTGGAGTCTGTTGTTGTTGTTGTTAGCTGCTGTTAAGTTGGCTGCTGACTCATGGCAAACCTATGAGCAATGGAATGAAACACTGCTCAGTCCTGTGCCATCTCATGGTGGGTTGTGGATCAGACCGTTGTGAACCATAGAGGTTTCATTGGCTGATTTTCGAAGGTAGATTGCCAGGCCGAATTAGTCTGGAAGCTCCGCTGAAACCTGTTCAGCATCAGAGCAACATGCAAGCCTCCACTGACAGACAGGTGGTGGCAGCACATGAGGTGCACTGGCCAGGAAGTGAACCCAGGTCTCCCGCGTGGAAGGTAAGAATTCTGCCACTGAACCACCAATGCCTGCTGCACAGTTATTATTCTGAAATTTCTTTAGCTTTCTCCTTTTTTTTTTTGTTGCTTGCAACTTTCTCTCTTTTGGCTTCCACCCATATTTTATACATAGTCCACTTTTTGTTTCATTTCCCCTAGTGATGGGCACCTAGGTTGTCTCCAACCAACCCTGTGCTCCTACAGACAATACTGTCATGAACTCTGTTGTATGTATTTCCGTATGAATTCATGGGAAGCTTCTCATGCGTATGGACGGGATGCTGGATCTTGGGATATAAGCTTACTTAAGTTCACTAAGTGCTGCCAGTTTTCTTTGAAGAATTGCTGCACCATTGTACACTTCTACAAGCAAAGTATGAAGATTCCTAATTATCCATATTCTCACTAGCCCTTGGCATTTTCTGAGATTCTAGATTTTGCCGGTCTGATGGGCATAATGTGAAATATCCATAAACTAATTTTCCAACATCCTATTCAATCACCACTGCCTCTGATCCTTCCAGATCCTTCTTTCTAGTACCTAACTTGAAGACCCTTTAACTCTTTTGAGACTGTCTATCCATCCATCTACCACCTTTCCACTATTTCATACCCCTCGAGTCCTCACTATCTTCTCTACACAGCCTTAATTCCATGTTTTATCATTATAATCTTTCCCTTGCATACCTCCTTAGCTCACTTATTCCTCTCTTGCTTCATCATATTCTTGGCTAAACCACAGCCCTTGGCTTAACTCTCCATCCACTTCATGCCTGCTTTCATAGAGCTGAATGTGGTTGAAATAAGGCACAGAACCATGTTGATTAGTCTCTTTTAAAATGAATGATCATGAGCCTCAAGTGGGCCCTTATTGCTGACCAGCCACTGTGCTATATTTTCCTAGTTCATTCATCCTCCCCATTCCCTTAGATGACTATTTCAAATATTTTCCTCTCTTCTCAAAACTCTACCACCTCATTCCCCATCCTACTGTTGGTGGGTGATCTTGATTCCTATCCCACTGAGAAAATAGCACCACTCAGAATAGAATTTCCACATTCTCCCACTAACTCTGCTTCTACATGTCTCTGGGCTGCTGTCCCCATAACTTACCTTTTCTCCGGTTATTATGGGTAAACTGTCTGTTCATTGGCTAAGTCCAACTCTTTCACTTGTAAAAATCCTCTTGGCTATAACTTCACTATATATTTCACGATATAGTCACTGTATATATAAGCAAAGATGTCACCTTGAAGATTCAGCTGTGCCTGGACCCAAGCCATGGTGTTTTCAATTGCTTCATATGCATGGGAAAGCTGGAGGATGAATAAGGAAGATCGAAGAAGAATTGATGCATTTGAATTATGGTGTTGGCAAAGAATATTGAATATACCATGGACTGCCAAAAGAACAAACAATCTGTCTTGGAAGAAGTACAACCAGAATGCTCCCTAGAAGCAAGGGTGGTGAGACTACATGCTACATACTTTGGACGTGTTATCAGGAGGGATCATCCCTGGAGAAGGACATCATGCTTGGTAAAGTAGAGGGTCAGCTAAAAAAAGGAAGACCCTCAATGAGATGGATTGACACAGTGGCTGTAACAATGGGCTTAAGCATAACAATGATAGTGAGGGTGGCGCAGGACC
>NW_004443976.1:8094454-8169147 GCF_000243295.1 Trichechus manatus latirostris
AGCCTCCTGCCTCAGGCTCCCCACACCTGCTCTTTCCTACACACCCAAGTGGCTCACTCCCTCACTTCTAGCAAGTCTATATTCAAAATTCACTTTCTTCTGTATGAATGAGTTTCTTGCATAAGGTGAACAATTAGATTCCCCCAACCTAATTTTTTTCTTTTTAATAGACAAATTTCTACATGAACTTATATTTATTCAAAAGATTTAGTTAATAAACATTAAAAATAAGAAAACGCTAATTCTATTGTTTTTAAAAAAAGTGTTTTCCATTTTTTCTCTTTCCCTATATATTCTCTGTTTTTTTGTTTTGTTTTGGGGGTGTGTGTGTGTTGTCCTGGTTTTACAGGGTTTATAGTCTGTTCGTCCTTCTAAAGTCTATAAAACCAAAAACCAAACAAAAAAAGAAAACCGGTTGCCATCAAGTTGATTCTGACTCATGACACCCCCATGTGTGTCAGCGGAGAACTGTGCAACTGTATTCCACAGGGTTTTCAATGACCGTGACCTTTCGGAAGTAGAATGCTAGGCCTTTCTTCTGAAGCACCTCTTGGTGGACTTGAACCTCTAACATTTTGGTTGGTAGCTGAGCGCTTGACTGCTTGCACCACCCAGAGACTCCCTAGAGTCTCTGCTTTTGCCTTTTCTTCCTTTCCATCCTGCAGTTTTCTCAGAGGACCTTGTCTTGTATATTTTCTCTTTGTCTTCTGTTTTTCTAAATCCTTGTTTATTCCTGGGGATAGTTAGCTCCATGTGATTACAATCATTCCACTTTTCCTGCCTGTTTTTTCCTGTCTCTGGTGGACCAAGGTGGTGGGAGGAGTTTCTGTACCTACATTCTGGGATGACTGTATACCAGTCTGCAATCTACTCACCTCATATTGGAGGTAGTTCATTTTGCAGTATTGTTTCACTTACCTTCCCCTTCACTCCACCTCCCAGGCCCAGATAGCATTTCTGGGGGGATGGAGGTGAATGAAGGGGGTTACAGTTAAGCTGTGCTGCACCAAGCTGCCAGATTCTTGGAATCTTCTGTCTCTCTCTTTCTAGGACTGAAATTTTTCAAAGGATATGCCTTAAGTTGTCTTGTTTCCTTTTATTGCTGGTGGGAGGAAATTTTATTTTTATTGTTTATCCATTATAATAAGTTTAGGGGGTAGAATTTATGATCCCCCCAAAACTTTTCACTTTTACCCCAGAAGAAAATGAATATCCTTTGAAAGAAATAATGGAGTGAATTTGAAGGGTGTGTCCTAAGCTCAGTCTTTCCTCCTTGGCCTAGGTCTGCGATGTTGGTCACTACCACCAGGCATTGGTGGTGCTACTAACCTAAATGTTGGTGGTTTGAACCCACCCAGTAGCACAGTGGAAGAAAGTTCTGGTGATCTACTTCCGCAAAGCTTACAGCCAAGAAAACCCTATGGAGCAGTTTTACTCTGTAACTCATGGGGTCTCCATGAGTTGGAATTGATGGCAATGTGCGAGTGTGTGTGTGTGTGTGTGTGTGTGTGTGTGTGTGTGTGTGTTTAATTTAGTGTGTTTATTAGTCTGTTGTGCTCTCCCTTGCAAAAAAAAACTTTATTTTCTACAAAGAAAGCTCTTTATTAAATTAATTGGTTGAAACATGAAAATACTGCTCATTTGTACTTGAAACATACAAAAATCAGTTAAGAGTAAAGCAAGATTAATATAGAATACAAGCTTATTCAAGATGGTAACTGTCTTAGTAAGTCAATATTTCAAAATCATTGCTTGACTGAAACTTGACTCTCAGTTCAAGTGAGATGGTCTAAGTTTTCCTTAAGCTGTCCCAGGTTTTGGGCCTGGCCTGCCCTTGACATCTGCAATCCAAGGTCAGCCATTGTAGCTTTATATTGAAAGCCCTGGAACCTGTGTATGGAGACATTTAGTGCTGGTACTGGTGGTTTAATGGTAGCATCCTGCCTTCCATGCAGGAGACCTGAGTTCAATTCCTAGCCAATGTACCTTACATGCAGCCACCACCCATCTCTCAGTGGAGGCTTGTGTGTTGCTATGATGCTTGTGTGTTGCTATGATGCTAAACAGGTATCAGTGGCACTTCAGAGTAAGATGAACAACCTGGAGATCTCCTCCCAAAATTCAGCCAATGGAGACACTAGAGAACGCAATGGAACCTTGTCCAATCTGCAGCCAATCATGGGGCTGGCGCAGGATCAGGCAGGGCTTTGTTCCCTGGTGCATGGGGTTGCCATGAGGTGGGGCTGACTCAATGGCACCTAACACTAATGACAGTGGTGGTACAGCTTCCAGAGTTAAACTCCTCCTCCTCTGTAGATCAATTGCTAGTTTGGGGAAAAATTTCAAATCTCCTTTACCATTCATCTTTTAATTCACAAGTTCTTCTCTTAAAGAAAATGTTATTTTATTTTATTTTATTTCTAAAATACTTTGGAGCCCACATAAGCTGACCTGCATAACTGACTTTTTGGGGCCTGATCTCTTAAAGTGAGGGAGCCATTTACTCCAGCTACCATTTGACCCACAAAGTTTGAAGTGGCCTACCACTTCCTTTGTTTTCTACATTAGACTCCTTTGGATTTAACAAAGTTTACATTGGGCCTTTTTTACATTTTACTTTATTTGGAAATACTGACTCATATGGCACTCATCACCAACACTCCCAGATACTTAGCACTATAGCTTCCCGCTTATGCTTGCACTGACTTTTTAAAACCAAACTTGAAGATTTCTATTTGTCCCTAATTAATCTTTTAATTAAAGCTTTATTTATATAAACCTTAAATGTGTTTATTACCACGTTTTTTCATTACTCCCATCGTGAGTCTCATAAGGTAGAGCGCAGACGGAGGGGCCGGGGTTCCTGGGTAACCCCAAAGGCTGACACAGGTGCAGTGTTGCATTGGACATGAACACTGCGGTTTGCCTAACAACTCCAAATTGGGGGATAAAATGCAGATGGGGGGGCAGAAATAGTTGAAGCCAAGACAAGTTCACTGAGTAACGTGTATAACTGCAAGTTACTGATTCTGCATAGAGTTCATCCACTGAAATTTTAGCACAAAGACTTCAAGTCATTTGCACCCTCAGGATAAGGTCTCTGGGTGGCAAAAATGGTTTGCAGTTACTAAACCTAAAGGTTGGCACTTCAAACCCACCCAACGGCACTGAAGTAGAAAGGCCTGATGATCTGTATAGATTACAGCCCAGAAAACCCTGTGGAGCAGTTCTGCTCTGTGACACATGGGGTTGCTGTAAGTAGGAATCACTTGATGGGAACGGGTTTGGTTTTGTGGTTGTTTGGTCTTTAGAGGTGACTTACCAACCTAACTATGTGCACTTGACTGTACTAAGGGGGAGTGATTCAAACACATAAATGGTGACCTAGCCTACCCAAAGGAGCCCTGTGGCATAATGGTTAAATACTCACCTGTTAACCTAAAGACTGGCTGTTTGAACCCGCTAGCTGCTCTGTGGGAGAAAAGACCTGGTGATCTGCTCTTGTAAAGATTACAGCCTAGGAAACCCTATGGGGCAGTTATATTCTTCCTTATAGCGTCACTATGAATCATAATCAACTTGACAGCACATAACAACAACAGCCTACCCACATTCTCATCTCAGCCATGCTGTGTGGCCTTATGTAAAGTAAACAACATTTCTGAACTGAATGTGGATTTTTTTTCTTTTGGTCTGTAAAATGTAGGCTGTTGCTCTGGAGTCCCTTCCAGCTCCCATGTTCTAGGTTTCAGATGCACAGACGTACAAAACCATGTGACGGGGAATGCCAGTATGTTCCCTGTTGTCTTATTAAAAAAAAAAAAAAAAAAAAGTTGTCATCCAGTTGATTCTAACCCCATGGATGTCAGATTAGAACTGTGCTCCATAGAATTTTCAGTGACTGATTTTTCCAAAGTGCATCACCAGGCTTTTCTTCCAAGGCACTTCTGGGTGGACTCAAACCTCTCACCTTTTGGTTAGCAGCGAGCACATTAACTACTTGCACCACCCAGGGACTCCTATAGCCTGCCTCAAATGGGAACGGGACCAGGGTGTATGGGGGAGCCTCCTCCTCACCCCGTCCTCTCCACAGTTAAATACAAGCCAAAAGGAAGGAATGAGTGGTTGGGAAGTGAGAGCCCCACCCGCCTGCTACCCAGAGCCACCTGAATCAGTTCCTGTGGCTGCCAACACATCCCAGTGGGTTCCCCGAATTTCTGAGGGATGTAAAAGAGACACGCACACATCCCAGACCCTTTCTGCTGACTCTGGGAATGCACAGCAAGCTGCAACCATTATTTTGATTGCCTATGCCACTTCCTATCGAAACAATTTGGTGCTAATAAGCCCCTATAATAGTAAGCAATGGTGTGGCTGAATAATTGTCACTAAATACCATTCAAGGCTTTGTCGCTTCTTGGACGTACTGCTAATTATTCTGCATCTGAAATAACACTCAGAGGCCCACTGAATGCTAGTAAATAGGGTTTCTTCACGCTTCTGAAGCCCAAGGCTGGTGTGATTAGGAAAGTCGAGGCTGGAATCCAGTCAACAATGGCTGCCTCACAGTCTCAACTTCTAAAAAATCACAGCCTTTTGCAAACTGTACTGGGACTCAGACAAATCAAGACACCTGTCTTGTGCCAGCAATGGTGAAGGAGAGCGTGTGGTGAGGGTTTCCTTGGGGCTACTAGGATGGGTTTCTGGGCTAAGCAGAGGGGTGGTGCTTGTAGGAGGGTCCCAGGGGCCAGCTGCTTCAGAACTGGATCTGATCACAGGGAGGAAAAGCAAAGGTTGGTGAACATATGATGAGTGGGGTGAGGTGGGGTTGTGAAGTTCAGAATATTAATATCAAGTTCCATCTCATAGAGCAGTTTCTATAACCAGTTGCCACGGAGTTGATTCTGACTCATGGCGACCTCGTGTGTATCAGAGTAGAGCCTTGCTCCACAGGGTTTTCAGTGGCTGATTTTTCAGAAGTAGATCACCAGGCCTTTCTTCTGAGGTGCCTCTGGGTGAACTCGAACTGCCAATCATTCAGTGAGCAGCCCAGTGATTAACCATTTGCACCACCCAGGGAGGCCAGCAATTTCTACAGACTTTGCTTTACCCTGACCTTGGCAGTAGGTGATTTTGTTTTCCGTCTCCTGGTACCGTCCCTCTCCAGTGCCTCAGTTTCCCTGTGTGCACAGGGAGTGTGGCACTCTGCCCCTCCTACTCTAAGGATGATTCAGGTAGCCAAAGGCCACGCTGGGTGTCCCAGGGATCTAAGGCAGGTCCCTGAAGAGCAAAGGGCTATGGGATTAACACACGTGGCTACTTGCAGAGAACAGCTCTGAAAAGATCCAAAAGAAAGGAGTTAATGGCACTGCCTTCTCAGGAGGGTAATTAGGGGACTTATAGACAGGAGTGGGAGGGAGGCATATAATCCTTTGCACACCATTTTGTACAATTTGAAATTATAATGTAACACATGGCTGGTAGAAATAATGTTCAAAATAGGTAATGTGCATTACTGGCTTAGCTCCACGGCTAAGAGAGTCAGTAGACATGGGCAGGTGGAAGTACTCAAGGGCGTTGAGGCTTTTCCCTTTTCTGAAAATTCTTACTCCATCCATCCATTCATCCATCCATCCATCCATCCATCCATCCATCCATCTAACAATTTCATTCAACAAGTATCTATAGAATATCTGTTCTTTGCCAGACAAATTCTAGGCACTAAGATTATAAATTATGGAGCACTGGCATTCAGAGGTAGAATTCTCACCTTTCATGAGTAAGACCTGGGTTCAATTCCCGGGCAATGCACGTCATGTGCACCCACCACCTGTCTGTCAGTGGAAGCTTGTGTTTTGATATAACGCTAAATAGTTTTCAGTGGAGTTTCCAGACTAAGATGGACTAGGAAGAAAGCCTGGTGATTTACCTCTGAAAAATCAGCCACTGAAAACTCAGTGGATTATAGCAGTTGGATCCCATTGTGCATGGGGATGACACAGGGTTGAGTAGTGTTTCATTCCACTGTGCGTGGGGTCACCATGAGTAAGGACCAACTCAAAAGCAGCCTACAACAACAGTAAGGTTACAAATTATTTTTATAACATCTTCCATCCTCACGAATTCAAAATTTAGTAGAGGAAAGACAAGTTAATGAGTAATTACAAAACAATTAGATGAACTCACCCATTCCAGTGTGCAAAAGGGATCCTGGATGCCCAGAGGAGGGAGATGCTGAGGAAGGCTTCCTGGAGTAAGAAAAAAAGTGAAGGAGAGGGTCAGGATAGAATTCCAATGACTGTGTAACTCAGAACCTAGCTCCTATGCATGCTTTAAAGGGTTAATTTTGAAATGCAAGTGTTTTGGTGGAAACTGATAAAGATTTAGGAAAATGGCGTAACATACTCTTCCCTCTTTTTTGCTATGGGGATGGAGAATTTGGCTGTTTTGAAGTCTAAAATCATGACTACAATATGGCTCTGGTGATGTGGAAGGCAGAGTACCTGGAGAGGGTTGGGAAATGCAAGAAAATCGTGGAATGGGCAGGCAAAGAGTGAGTTGCAATAAGAACCACCTGTAGATACTAGGCTCAGACAGTACTGGTGCTGCTTTGGTGGACGTGTGTGAGGAGGGAGAGAGGTGGAGGGGCATACAGGACACCTCAGAGGGGAGAATTAGACACATGAGGGCTGGTCTGGCAGGGCCCTGCTTACTCTTCATTTAAAGGGAGTCAGTGGTCAGCTTCTCTGATGAACTGCTGGACCCATGATAGGAAGCAGGGATTGAGTGGGAGGAGGTCTCTCCACCAGGCACAGGAAAGCCACCTTCTTACTCAGATGATTTTCTTGTTCTAAAATGACCAAGATAAGGCTTCAGATGGACAAAAATAAATCCTATCATACTGCAGAGTGGGGTGGGGAGGGAAGAAATCTTGTATTTTGACTGAGCCAGGGCCTTGGATCCAGCTTTGTTTTTGTTGTTGTTAGGTGTTGTTGAGTTGGTTACGACTCGAGCCAGGGCCTTGGATCCAGCATTGTTTTTGTTGTTGTTAGGTGTTGTTGAGTTGGTTACGACTCGTAGTGACCCTAGGTACAACAGAATGAAGCACTGCCCAGTTCTGCACCATCCTCATGATTGTTGCTATGCTTGAGCCCATTGTTGCAGGCACTGTGTCAATCCATCTCATCTCCTCTTTTTTGCTGACTCTCCACTTTACCAAGCATGATGTTCTTCTCCAGGGACTGCTCCATTCTGATAACATGTCCAAAGTATGTAAGAAGTCTCATCATCCTTGCTTCCAAAGAGCATTCTGGCTGCACTTCTTCCAACACATATTTGTTCATTCTTCTGGCAGTCCATGGTATATTCAATATTCTTTGCCAACACCACAATTCAAAGGCGTCAATTCTTCTTCGGTCTTCTTTATTCATCATGCAGCTTTCGCATGCAGATGAGGTGATTGAAAACACCATGCCTTGGGTCAGGCACACATTAATCTTCAAGATGACATCTTTGCTTTTCAACCCTTTAAAGAGGTCTTTTGCAGCAGATTTGCCCAATGCAATGCATCATTGGCTTTTTTGACTGTTGCTTCCATGGGTGATGATTGTGGATTCAATCTTTTCTCCATTTATCATGATGTTGTTTATTGGTCCAGTTCTGAGGATTTTTGTTTTCTTTATGTTGAGGTGTAATCCATAATGAAGGCTGTGGTCTTTGATCTTCATCAGTAAGTGTTTCAAGTCCTCTTCACTTTCAGCAAACAAGGGTGTGTTATCTGCATAATGCAGGTTGATAAGGAGTCTTCCTCCAATCCTGATGCCCTGTTTTTCTTCGTATAACCCAGCTTTTCAGATTATTTTCTCAGAATAAATATGGTGAAAGGATACAACCCTGACACACACCATTCCTAATATTAAACCACTCAGTATCCCCTTGTTCTGTATGAACGACCGCCTCTTGGGGATCCGGCTTTACCTTGAGGTAAATTGGTTTTTAAACCAAAACATCTTTCTGAGAGAGAGTGATAGAGCCACAACCCCAAACCCTTCTCTTTCAATGTTATTGAAACATGTCCGATGATCTTGGGTAGAAATGGCGAACACCAGACAGGAGGAAGACAGCAGATGGCTCCTGAGATCACAGTTCACAGTCAGGCATGGGGACAAACTGGGCTGATGATCCAGACAGGGAGTCAGTTATAAAAATGGAGGGCTGATTCTGAGAACCTCAACAGTTGAGTGTCTAATACATGTAGCCTCATGCTAGAACTTCTCCTGGCCTGCCTTCCTTGGTGCTGTGGGCAAACTCATGCAAATGGCCATTCACATTAAAAAAAAAAAAGTTGCTATTGAGTCAATTCCGACTCATGGTGATCCCATGTGTGTCAGAGTAAAACTGTGCTCCATAGGGTTTTCTTTATTTTATTGTACTTTAGGTGAAAGTTTACAGTGCAAATCAGTTTCTCATTCAAAAATTTATGCACAAATTGTTTTGTGATGGGGGGCACTGAGACAACGTGGTGCTATAACAGAAACACCATGCCATCCCTCTACAGCAAAGACCTGAAAAACTAAGTACAACAGATACAAACATCAACCTGGAACACTAAGAGTCAAATGAAGGGATAAAAACTCAACCAAACACTGAATGGAATAAGAAACAGAGAACAGAGAATGAGGAAAGCTACAGAATGGAAGTCCCCTACCAGTTAATGCAGCATGGACTCACCATCTTGGACCTCAGCCACCAAGAACAGCAGACAGGAGTATGGGAAGGCACTTCACAGAGCTCTCCCAACAGGAGACAAAGCATGCAGTAACCAGGGATACCCGCTTTCCCACCCTCAACCCCTCTTCCCTCTACGTGGCATTGGCTGCTATCCAACAGGCCTGTCAACCAACTTGACCTTATAGACATACATAGAATACTCCACTCAACAGCAGCGAAGTACATATTCTTTTCCAACGCACATGGAATGTTCCCCAGAATAGACCCCATCTTAGGCGACAAAGCAACACTCAACAAAATCCAAAACACTGAGATAATATAAAGCATCTTCTCTGATCACAAGGCCATAAAAGTAGAAATTAATAACAGAAAGATCAAGGAAAAAAAATCAGATACATGGAAACTGAATAACACCTTGCTTAAAAACCACAGGGTAACAGAGGAAATCAAAGATGGAATAAAACAATTCCTAGAATCAAATGAGAATGAAAACACATCATACCAAAACCTTTGGGACATAGCAAAGGCAGTGCACAGAGGTCAATTTATAGCAATAGATGCACATATCAAAAAAGAAGAAAGGGATAAAATCAATACATTAGCTACACAACTTGAACAAATAGAAAGAGAATAGCAAAAGAAGCCCACAGCCACCAGAAGAGACGAAATAATAAAGACCAGAGCTGAAATAAATGAAATAGAGAATAGAAAAAACAATAGAAAGAACCAACAAAACAAACAGTTGGTTCTTTGAAAAGATCAACAAAATTGACAAACCATAGGCCAAATTGACAAATAAAACAAAAACAAACAAACAAACAAACAACAACAACAACAAAAAAAAAAACACAGGAGAGGACACAAATAACCCAAATAAGGAACAAAAAGGGAGACATTACCACAGACCCAAACTGAAATAAAAAGGATCATAGCAGAGTACTATGAAAAACTATACTCCAACAAATATAAAAACCTAGCAGAAATGGACAAATTTCTAGAAACACACTACCTACCTAAACTAACACAAACTGAAATTGAAAATCTGAATACCTATAACAACAGAAGAGATTGAAAAGGTAATAAAAAAAATTCCCAACAAAAAAAAGCCTTGGCCCAGATGGCTTCACTGGAGTATTCTACCAAACATTTAGAGAAGAGTTTACACCAGTATTATGCAAACTATTTCAGAACATAGAAAAGGAAAGGATACTTCAAAATTCATTCTATGAAGCCAGCATAATCCTGATACCAAAACCAGGGAAAGACATCACAAAGAAATAAAATTACACACCAGTATCTCTCATGAACATAGATGCAAAAATTCTCAACAAAATTCTAGCTAATAGAATTCAGCATCATATAAAAAAAAATAATACACCATGACCAAGTGGGATTCATACTAGATAAGCAAGGATGATTCAACAACATTGGGAAATCAACCAGTGTAATCCACTGCATATTTAAAAGAATCACATGATCATCTCAATCAATGCAGAAAAGGCATTCGATAAAGTTCAACACCCATTCCTGATAAAAACTCTCAATAAAATAGGCATAGAAGGGCAATTTCTCAACATAATAAAGGGCATCTTTACAAAATCAGCTGCCAACATCATTTGCAATGGAGGGAGACTGAAAATATTCCCCTTGAGAACATCAACAAGACAAGGTTGCCCATTATCACCACTCCTATTTGACATTGTGCTGGAAGTTCTAGCTAGAGCAATAAGGCAAGAAAAAGAAATAAAGGGCACCGAGATTGGTAAGGAAGAGGTAAAACTGTCCCTATTCGTGGATAATGTGATACTATACATACAGAACTCAAAGGACTCCACAAGAAAACTAGTGGAACTAATAGAAACATTCAGCAGAGTAACAGGATACAAGACAAACATATAAAAATCATTCTGATTCTTATACACCAATAAAGAGAACTACCAAAAAGAAATCAGGAATATAATAGCCCCTAAAAAAATAAAATACTTAGGAATAAATCTAACCAGGGATGTAAAAGACCTATACATAGATAACTCAACATTGTGAAAATGTCAATTCTACCCAAAGCAATCTACAAATACAACACAATCCCAATCCAAATACCAATAGCATTTTTTAACCAGATGGATAAACTAATCATTAACTTTATATAGAAAGAAAAGAGGCCCTGGGTAAGTAAAGCACTGCTGAAGAGGAAGAATAAAGTAGGAGGACTTGCACTACCTGACCTCAGAACCTACTATACAGCTATGGTAGTCAGTACAGCCTAGTATTGGTACAATGACAGATACATTGACCAATGGAACAGAAGTGAGAACCCAGATGTAAATCCATCTACCTATGGTCACCTGATCTTTGAAAAAGGCCCATTGTCCATTAAAAGGGAAAAAGGCAGTCTTTTTAACACACAGTACTGGAAAAACTGAATGTCCTCTGTAAAAAAATGAAACAGGACCCATACCTCACACCATACACAAAAACTAATTCAAAATGGATCAAAGACTTAATATAAAACTACAAAGATCACAGAAGAAAAAGTAGAGTCAATGGCATAAATAGGATACAAACCATAACTAACAATACACAAACACCAGAAGATAAGCTAGATAACTGGGATCTTCTAAAGATTAAACACTTATGCTCATCAAAAGACTTCACCAAAAGAGTAAAAAGAGAACCTACAGCCTGGGAAAAAATTTTTGGCTATGTCAGATCCAACAAAGGTCTAATCTCTAAAATCAATAGGAAAATCCAACACCTCTACAACAAAAAAATAATCCATTTAAAAAGTGGGCAAAGGATATGAACAGACACTTCACCAAAGAAGACATTCAGGCTGTTAACAGACACTTAAGGAAACGCTGGTGATTGCTAGTCATTAGAGAAATGCAAATCAAAACTACAATAAGATACCATCTCACTCCGACATTACCAGCACGAATCAAAAAAACAGAAAATAACAAAAGTTGGAGAGGCTGCAGGGAGATTGGATCTCTTACGCACTGCTGGTGGGAATGTAAAATGGTACAACCATTTTGAAAAATGATATGGTGCTTCCTTAAAAAGCTAGAGATAGAAATACCATATGATCCAGCAATCCCACTCCTAGGAATATATCCAAGAGAAATAAAAGACATCACAGGAATAGACACATGCACACCTATGTTCGTTACAGCATTATTCACAATAGCAAAAAGATGGAAACAACCTAGATGTCCATCAATAGATGAATGGATAAACAAACTACGGTACATACACCCAATGGAATAGTATGCAACAGTAAAGAACAATGATGAATCTGTGAAACATCTCACAACACAGATGAATCTGGAGGGCATTATGCTGAGTGAAATAAGTCAATCACAAAATGACAAATATTGTATGAGATCACTATTATAAAAACTCATGAAAAGGTTTACACACAGAAAGAAACAATCTTTGATGGTTACTAGGGAGGGGCAGGGTATGGAGGGAAAAACATTAACTAGACAATAGACAAGTGGTAACTCTGATGAAGGGTAAGACAATGCACAATACTGAGGAAACCAGCCCAACTTGACCAAGGCAAGGTCGTGAAAGTTTCATAGACACACCCAAACTCCCTGAGGGACTGAATTACTGGGCTGAGGGCTGGGGACCATGGTCTTGGGGGACATCTAGCTCAACTGGCATAACATAATTTATAAAGAAAATGTTCTACATCCTACTTTGGTGAGTAGTGTCTGGCGTCTTAAAAGCTTGTGAATGGCCAGCTAAGATACTCCATTGGTCCCACCCTGTATGGAGCAAAGGAGAATGAAGAAAACCAAAGACACAAGGGAAAGATTAGTCCAAAGGACTAATGGACCACGAATACCACAGCTTCCACCAGACTGAGCACAGAACAACTAGATGGTGCCCGGCTACCACTGCTAACTGCTCTGACGGGGATCACAACAGAGGGTCCTGGACAGAGCTGGAGAAAAATGTAGAACAATATTCTAACTCACAAAAAAAGATCAGACTTACTGACTGGTCTGACAGACACTGGAGAAACTCTGAGAGTATGCCCCCGGACACACTTTTAACTCGGTACTAAAGTTACTCCTGAGGTTCATTCACCCTTCAGTCAAAGATTAGACAGCCCCATAAAACAAAATGAGACTAAATGGGCCCACCAGCCTAGGGGCAAGGACAAGAAGGCAGGAGGGGAACCTAAGGTTGAGAAGGGGAGTGTTGAAATGTTGTGGGTTTGGCAACCAGTCTCACAAAACAGTATGTGTATTGTTTAATGAGAAACTAATTTCCTTTGTAAGCCTTCACCTAAAGTACAAAAAAAAAGAAAGGAAACTTATTTTCTCACAGTTCAGGAGGCTAGAAGTCTGAATTCAGGGTGTGGCCCTAGGGGGAGGTTCTTCTTTGTCTATTTCAGCTTCCAATAGCTGCCAGCAATCTTTCATGTTCCTGGACTTGTAGAGGTATCTGCCATGTGTGTCTGTGTTAATATGGTGTCTCCCCCTGTGTGTGTATCTCTGTATCTATTCTGTTTTTTTATAACGCAGAGTGATTAGGTTTAGGATCACCCTACACCTGCATAATATCATTAACATAGCAAAAGAAAAATCTATTTCCAAACAGGATCATATCCATAGGTACGAGAGCCAGGAATTTAAGACATATTTTGGGGACACAATTCAATCCATAAGAGATTTTATTTCCATTTCTAATGTTAAATGTGTTCTAATGTTAAACCTCTAGCATGCTGTAGAATCACATTTACTAAGATTCTCATCTATGGTGGATTTGGATGGAATAACAGGTGGAAGGGGACACAGATATTAGTGCAGTAGCAATATATGGATTATAAGTTGGCTGTTGTTTATGCCATAGAAGCTCTAAAGGAATTAAATAACAGACTCAAGTGAATCAGTTATCAAATCAGGGCATGATGAGAATGTTATAAAGTATCTATTTAAAGAGACTCTCATCTCCTGCAGGTAGAGGGAAGACTGTGCTGAAAATCAAACCCAAGATTTCTTTGTAAGAGTGGCAGAGTTACAAAGGAGGATGCATGCACAGTTCAGTAGGCCTTCTATGCTGGTTCTTGAGAGCCTTGAACCAGCAGAGTCCTCTGAGCTCTGTGGGCCAACAGAGGTGGGCTTCTTCTCCTTCCTAGAGGATCATGCAAATGGGGGCACCCGAGAATCATGCCTCAAAATAGTAATCTTGTCCTCAAGATCTGCTTCTGCTTTCCCTCATTGTTTCAAGATCAATAGTAAGAGTCAAGATTCAGCATGGCTCACACAGAGAAGTGTTATCCCTACCATGAGAAGAAAGCAATTATTTCCCAAAAGATCTACAAAGCTTGGCTAATACGTACTGGAAAGATTGAGGAATTCATCTGTAGCCCAAGGTTGATAGTTGGAGATGTTGTCATAGAACTAGGTCCCATAGTATTGATGGGAATGATAGAATTCCAGAATAACAGATGCAAGGTTGTAGTCCTTAACCATCAGAGCTAAAGTGGATTTAATTATCATAATAGCAGCAATGTTAGAATAGCAACTAGGAGGCATGAAAAGTGCAGAGTTCTGTGTCAAAGACTAATAGACCATGGTATTGATAGGGGCAGCTAGTTGTGGAGCCAATAAGGATATATTGCTTTGCTCATATAAACAAAATAGACCTAGAGTAGGTAATCAGAATTCTGATGTCAGCTGCCAAGTGAAAAACAACAATCCCTCATCCAGTTTCCAGATCTGAGTGAGTTCTAAGATTCAGAACCCTATGCTGGAGGTTCTAGATCCCCTTGCAGAAGAATCCTACAAGGCTTCAATAAGAATATATAGTACTAATTTCCCCAATCCTTCCCTACACTGCAGAAATACCTAGATATTTCAAGGGCTGTTGGATCCAGGGTTTAAGCTGACATTGATACCAGAGAAACCAAAATTATCAGATGCCCTTGTTAAAGTGAATGTGTGAAAGCCAGGTGATAAATTGCATCTTGATCCAAGTCCATCTCATAGATGCCCACAGGGTCATCCATCTCACTCTATGATCATGGTTTCTGATTGTTTAATTTGGTTTGATATACTTAGCAGCTGGGACAACCCTTACATTGGTTCCTGGCCTTTAGGGTAAGAGCTATTATAAAAGACCAAATGGAAGCCCCTGAAACTCCTCACAATTCCAACCAAGGGAGTAAATTAAAAGCAGAAACTTATCCCAGGTGAAACTGCATAAATAATACCACCTTCAAAGACTTAAAGGTTGCAGGGGTGGTGGTGTCATATCTCCATTTAATTCACTAATACAGCCCTTGAAAAAACCAAGTGGATCATAGAGGATGGAGGTAAACCACTGTAAATCCAACTAACAGTTTTCCCAACTGCTGATACTGTGTTAGATGTGGTATCTTTAATAAAACAGATCAACACAAGCTTAGATACTTGGTATGTGGCTATTGATCTGGCAAATGCATTCTTTTCAGTACTCATCAAAAGGGAAAATCAAAAGCAGTCTGCATTCACCTGGGATGAGTGGAAGTATGCATTCATAGTTTTGCCCCACAACAACCTCTGGGGGAGGTTGCCCAAGGACTGTGTTATCTCTTATCTCTGTCACAATATAACACAAAGGGACTTCGATTATTTGGGAATTCTGCAGAGCAACTATATTAATGATATTATTATCATACTTGGTAGGCAAGAATTAGAAAGTACTGTGGATGCCCTAGTAAGATAAATACGTGCTAGCTGGTGGTAGCTAGACCCTGTAAAGATTCAGGGCCTGACACATTGGTCACCATTTTAGAGATCCAGTGGTCCAGATGATGCTACTCACTGTGTGATCTGATGGAAGCATCAGCACGCTTTGGAGCTTATTAAGAATTCAAATCCTTGGGCTTCATCTAAGACCTACTGAATCAAAATCTCTGGGGGGCGGGTAGCCAGGAATACGAGTTTTAACAAATTCCCCTGGTGATTTCCTTGTCTGCTAAAGTTTGTGAAGTACTAGTCCAGGACCATGCTGTGACATGCCCCCCCCAAAGAGAAAAATTATTGGACTCAACACTTCCTGCCACTAAGAGACACAGAACTTGTTGAGATTTTTTTGATGCTGGAGATGACAAATGCCTCACTTAAGAACACTGCACTGACACATTTGTCAAGTGACTTAGAAGGTAAAAGGGACCCACTTTGAGGCAAAGGAGTTTTGAAAATGGGCAAATGATCATGGGACCCACTGGTTTATTATATTCTGCTTCATCCAGAAGTGGCCGATCTGATAGAACATTGGAATGACTGCTAAATGACCAGTTTAACGACGATACTTTGAAGAGTTCAAGTGCTGTCCTTCAAAATGTTATATATACTTGGGCCCAGGAGTCAAGGAGTGGAAGTAGGAATGGCTTTTCTCAACAGCACTTCTAGTGACCCAGTGCTTCCTGGGTGTTCTGGACTAGAAGTACTGGTTACTAGTGCTGAAGGGATAGTTCCCCCAGGAGACACAGTAAGTATTCAACTGGAACTAAAGCTATGGCTAATATATGGTTATTCCGGGCTCCTCATGTCAGTAGGTCATCAGACAAAGAGAGGATTTATTATACTGGCAAGGGTAATTGATCCTGATTATCATGAGGAGATAGGAGGCAGGAAGAATTGTTTGAAACTCAGGGGATTCACTGGTACACCTTTTGGTGCTTTAATACCCGGTGATGATCATGACCTGGGCAAATGCAGCAGCCAAGGCTTTAAAAGGCCCAGTAAGTCTCTGATTCCTCAGGGATGAAGTGCTGGCTCAGGCTGAGGGTGCTATCTTTTATCTGGAATAAAAGGTAGAGGGAGGAGATGCTGAATCAGAACTAACCACAGCAGCACATCAACTGCCCTACCAACCCTCTTGTTGTATGTCTGTTTTTAAAAATTGTGATCACAACTTCCTTGAAAGGTAGTGCCAAGACAGAATGAACAAGAGGATGTGGGTGGTGCCAGGGGTAAATTATAGCAGATACTCTTGTTTTCTAGCCCATGTCCTCTTGGCACTTGCTTTTCCAATGGTGTCCTATAGCAAGCACTGGCAATTCTCCACCTAAGGGCTTATTCTTAACCCACTCATGGCAGGTCAGAGTATGGGGAGTCACCACTTCCAGGAGCAGCCCTCAGTCAATGACAGATGGGAGTTGTAGAGTAAATACCGTTTTGTAATGGTGGTTCACTGGCAGAATTTGTACCTTCTATGTGGGAGACCTGGTGTTCTACATTGAATTGTGTCCCCCAAAAATATTTGTTGTAAATTCTAACCTTTACATCTGTGGTTATAATCCCATTTGGGAATGGGATTTCTTTGTTATATTAATGAGACAGTATTAGAGTTGGATATGTCTTAAGTCAATCTCTTTTGAGATATAAAAGAGATTAAACAAGCAAGAGAAGCAGAGATGGGGGAAGAGAGATGCCAAGCCACATGAAGATCACCCAGGAGCAGAAGCTCCAGAGCTGACAAAGAGAGAAAGACTTCCCCTAGGTCCGGCACCCTGAATTCAGACTTCTAGCCTCCTAAACTGAGAAAATAAATTTCTGTTTGTTAAAGCCACCCATTTGTCATATTTCTGCTACAGAAGCACTAGATAACTAAGATAGAATTTGGTAGCGAGAAGTGGGAGCGCTGCTCTAACAAATACCTACAATGTGGAAGTGGTTTTGGAACTGGGTAATGGGTGGAGGCTGGAAGAGTTTTAAGGTGCCTAATAGTAAAAGCCTAGATTGCCTTAAAGAGACTGTTGGTAGAATTATAGACGCCAAAGGCAATTCTGGTGAGAGCTCAGAAGGAAGTGAGGAGAGCTATACAGAAGGTCTCTGTCATCTTAGAGAATACATATGGCACCATCAACAGAATGTTTGTAGACATGTGACATTAAATGTTCCTTTGGTGAAGCTTTAAAAGAAAATGATGAACACGTGTTTGGACAATGGAGGAAGGGCAATGTTTTTATGCAATGGTAAAGAACTTGTCTAAATTATATTCAAATGTTTGGTGGGAAGTAGAACTTGTAAGTGATGAACTTGAATGTTTGGCTGAGAGGATTTTTAAGCAAGATCTTAAAAGAGCTGTATGGTTTCTCCTTGCTGCTTATAATAAAATGTGAGAGGAAAGAGATGGCTTAAAAATGAACTGTGTAAAATGAAAACAAAATGTAAAGATTTTGAAAATTCTGTTGTACAAACTAAGGACATGTGTCCTAAAATTTTCACCAAGGATACTTAGCTCACAATCTTCTGTTAAAGAGATTAAGCCTGTGATTGACGGATCTAACCAACTACCACAGCAGAAAACCCATCAGCTTAGACTAAAGGGCATAGAGACAGGACAAAAGGAAAGAAAGCTGCCTGCCTCTTGGAATTCTACAGGTAGGAAACAGGCCAAAGGAGCTACATTGGTTGTTCTCCAAGAAAAGAAAAGGACCGTCCCTGGAGCAACTCATAAATCATCAAAACTGTTGGAAGGGGCACGGAAAGAATTGCTGCTTCAGTTTGAAAGTGTGGGGCCATGGCCTCCTAAGTTGCAAAGAGAGAGCTTCACCAACTTGGTTCCAGAGTGTGGGGCTGCCATTCACGAGTGCCAGGGGAATGCGACCAATGCCCAAAGCTGGGGGTGGGGTGGGGCTTCCATGCTCGAGGTACAGAAGAAAGGGTCCTGCTGGAGCTGAGGGGGTTGCATCACCAATCAGACGAACTAGGAGAATGGGGCCACCCAAAGCCAAGGGAGCAGAGTTGCCATCCCAATGGGCCCAGAAGGCAGAACTGAAGCCCAGGGACAAGGAGCCTTCATCCAGAATCTAGAGAGTATGGCCAACACCTAGAATTTGGAGGGCAGGACTCTTGCCCAGATGGTTCCAAAGATCAGAGGATTATTTTCAAGCCTTGAGAGCTAATGTAAACTGTGTTCTGCTGGGTTTTGGACTTGCTTGGTTTTTAATTAACCCTTCTTGCCCTCTAATTTCTCCCATGTGTAATGGAAATGACTACCTTTTACCTGTTTCACCATTGTACTTTGGAAGCAGATAATTTATATTCTAGATTTCACAGGTTCACAGATGAAGAGGAATTTTTCCCCAGGATGGAATACACCTAACATCTGACCCATATTTGATTTAGATGATTCAGAAGATAAGATTTTGGACTTGGAGTTGATTTAAGACTTTTTGGATGATGTGGTGGGGTGTGTTTTGCCTGTGGGACAGACATGGATTCTGGGGTGGGATGTTATAGATTGAATTATGTCCCCCCAAAATATGTGCTATAAATCCTAACCTCTATGTCTGTGGTTATAATCCCATTTGGGAATGAACTGTTTTTGTTACTTTAAAAGCAGGATTGTTGTTGTGTTAGGTGCCATTAGTTCTGACTCATAGCGAGGCCATGTGCTTTGTTCTTCTCCTTCAAAACAGCTTTAGCTATTTGGGGCCTCTTTCCATCCCATATAAAGTTGAGGATTGGTTTTGACAACATTACTTTTGTTTACTACTTTATTTTAATTAGGATTTTATGGATTTCTTTTGGAGCCCTGGTGGTCCAGGGGTTAAGAGCTCAGCTTCTAACCAAAAGGTCAGCAGTTTGAATCCACCAGCAGCTCCTTGGAAACCCTATGGGACAGTTCTACTCTGTCCTATAGGGTCGCTATGAGTCAGAATCGACTCAATGGCAATAGGTTTGGTTTTTAAAGAGTAGAATATTATGGATTGTGTCCCCAAAAAATATTTGTTGTACATTCTAATCTCTATACCTGTGGTTATAATCCCATTTGGGAATGGGTTTTCTTTGTTATGTTAATGAGTCACTATTAGAATAGGATATGTCTTAAGTCAATCTCTTTTGAGATATATAAGAGATTAAACAAGCAAGCAAAAGAAGAAGAGATGGGGGAAGAGAGATGCCAAGCCACATGAAGATCATCCAGGAGCAGAAGCTCAAAAGAGACAAGGACCTTCCTCTAGAGTTGACAGAGAGAGAGAAAGCCTTCTTCTAGGTCCAGCACCCTGAATTCAGACTCCTTGCCTCCTACACTGTGAGAAAATAAATTTCTGTTTGTTATAGCCATCCATTTGTGGTATACCTGTTATAGAAGCACTAGATAACAAAGACACCAGGGTTCAATTTCTCGCCAATGCACTTATGTGCAGCCACCGCCTGTCCCTGGAGGCTTGCATGTTGCTATGATGCTGAACAGGTTTCAGTGACGCTTCCAAACTAAGATGCACTAGGAAGAAAGGCCTAGCAATAGATTTCTGAAACTCAGCCAATGAAAACCCTATGGATCACAATGGTCCAATCACAACTGATCATGGAGATGGTGCAGGACCGGGCAGCATTTCCTTCTGTTGGATATAGAGTCACCATGAGTTGGGGGCAGACTCAATGGCAGCTAACAACAACTTCCTTGCTTTTAGGTGGCACAATTCTGAGGCATGTTCCACACCATCTCCCAGACAGCCTAAGTGGGATGGAGTCCTTGTTGCCCACACCAGAAATCTGCTCATTAGTGACCCTGTATTAATTTCTTCCTCTCTGTTATCTCACACCCTCCCCTACCAGTGCTTTCTGGGACCATCTGCCAAACAGACCACTTATACTGAAGTCTTTGTCTCAGAATCTGATTCTGGGAGAACTCACTCTAAGATACATACCTTTTAAACGTTTCCTTGGAGAAAATTAGTTCATAAAGGTGATGTTCATCTCAGAATTACATAATATTTAAAATATAGATATGTATCCACTCAAAGTTCAAAATAATGCAGAATCGTTTTTCTCATAGTATATCAGCCAGAACAGTAGACTGAGCACTAGGATATGTTTTCACTGTAAGTGCTAAAAGGAGATACTAGCTCTTCTCAAGTTGAATGTTGCTTACCAATATCTCTGTGCCACTTGCTCTCTCTTTCTGCTGCTGTTTCATGCTACAGCAAATGGCTTTGATCCATAATGGCTGACAAAAGACGTACAAGAAAGAGAATTGGCAGTGTCTCAGAAGTGCCAAGAGGAGCATCATAGTGTATGTTTTCTGCAGATGTTAAGATGGCTTCAGGTGCCTTAAGGAAATAGAGGGGGCAATAGAGTGTTATAAATTTCAGCAGGAAATTAGAGGCTTTGACATTAGGAAGGTATTACAAACATCACTGTATACTGCACGAATGTAGAGTCAGAGGCATATCCTGACTTCAGGGAATGTGAAAGGAGAGGAAAAGGTGTTGCCAATAGACTGAGTATCAGGAGCACATTTTCTAAGAGCATATGCTATGGTGATTCCAAGTAGTAAGAATGAAGTCAGCACTTCCTTTTCCAGAAAAATGTCCCCTGCACTAAATTGAGTGTGTGTGTGTTCACGCATGGTAGTGTTCTATGTACATATATGCTGACATGGAAAGTGGTCCAAGATAAGGTTTAATATGTGTATTTGTGTATTAAGGAGTCCCTGGGTCATGCAAATGGTTAACATGCTCAGCTACTAACCAAAAGTTTGGAGGTTCAAGTCCACCCAGGAACCTCAGAAAAAAGGCCTGGTAATCTATTTTTGAAAAATCAGCCATTGAAAACCCTGTGAATCACAGTTCTGTGCTGACTCTCATGCGGTTGCTATGAGTTGGAGCTAACCTGATGGCAACTGGTTTACATGTGTATTAAAAGCATATTTGTGAAAAATAATTAATATTTCTATACCCACGGAAGCTGTGTGTTATAGATATAAGTTCATTACGCATTTTAACTTTCATCTTTATACATTTTTTTAGTAGTTTGAATTTTTTACAATGCGTATGTATTTTTCCTATAATCAGAAAAAGAAAAATCTCTGCCCCTCCTTTCTCCTTGAAGCTGTCTGAAGACAACAAAGAGAATGAGAAACAGAACATTTGATTTTGGTGAAACTAAGAAACACTCATAACTTCAAACCACAGTTTATGAAGAAGGACTCACATATGCAGTGAAAACTGGAGCAGGGTGAGGGATGATGGTGAGAGAGGGCTCCTGCTACTGAAGGATTTGGATGGAGTAAACAGAGTCCCTCAGGGGAGGCTTGCATGTTGCTATGATGCTGAACAGGTTTTTGTGGAAATTCCATACTAAGACAGACTAGGAACAAAAGCCTGGTGATGTACTTCTAAAATCAGCCAACGAAACCCTACAGATCACAATGATTTGATCCACAACCCATTATGGATGGCGATGGGGATGGTGCAAGACTAGGCAGCATTTTGTTGCATTGTGCAAGGGATTGCCATGAGTTAGGGGGTGACTAGACAGCAGCTAACAACAACAACAGTACAGAATTCTTCAGGTAAGTAGAATCGGGGACCCTTAGTTTGGAAAAGTATATTTGAGCTATATGAATTGCTGAGGGAACTTTCGTGAAAGCTGGCACTTCTGTAAAAGTTAGGCTAAGGCTAGGCCATCATGGAGGAGCATGCAAGAGGTGTCAGCAAGCTTAAAGCTGCCACTCTGATCTGCTGAAGAAAATTAAAGGCTAAATCATCCCTACCAAAAACAGCTGTGATATCCAGAGCTTCTGTGTCAGTCAGGGAAACTTCCTGCTCGTTTGTGGCATAGTCAACCATTCCCCCCACCACAAGGAGGAGGAAAGGTTGGTGAAAAAGCACTTGGAGATAGCAGACCAAAATGCAAAATTCGCCACCCCGGCTCAATCACTTCCTCTTACTATCTGTCATATAGCTAATTCTGGAAGAATGAACTCTATTTCAATAAAAAAATGACTCTAAAGAAAAAGAAAAAATGTGGGTGTAAGAGACAGATGAGAAGGGGAAAGGAACCTAGCAAAGGACACCCCTCAGAAATACTGTACCACAAGCAAGTGAAAATTATGACCAGAGTTCCATATGAAATGAAAGATATAAAGTTCTACATGAACTAAAACTCAAAGAAGAGATACAAAGCCTCAAGATAAAAATGATTGGACAATACAAGGAGATGAAAAGTGCGCCTGCAAAGCTCGGGAAATAAATGGAAAAGAAAAATCAAACCATTTCAAAATTGAAGGTAACCCCAGAAGCAGTAAAAAGGACTCCATGGGTGGTGCCAACACTTAACGTGCTCGGCTGCTAACTGAAAGGGTGGAGGTTCAAGTTCACCCAGAGGCACCTGAAAAGGAAGGTCTGGTGATCTACTTCCAAAAAACCAGCCATTGAAAACCCTATGGAGCACAATTCTACTCTGACACACATGGGGTTGCCAGGAGTTGGAATCGACTTACTGGCAAACTTTTCTTTTTTAAATGCAGAAACAGCCAGGAATATAGAGGATGGGATGGAGGAAATGGAGTAAAAATAAACTTGAAAAGAATAAAGAGTTTAAAAGAAAGAAGCTAAAAATGATAAAAACAAATAGACCAGGAAAGCTACTCAAAGATATGATGTTGAGTCTATGGACAAACCCCACCTCCCCCTCCCACCCCCCAGATGAAGACAGAAAGAGATTAATGAATTACTACCAACACCAGAGATTATCCTAATAAAGGTAGAGGAGTTTAATGAAGAATTCTGATTAAGAAAGGATGCTACTTAGACACCCTGTATTAGGTATCTGTTGCAGCGTAACAAATTACCCCAAAACTTGGTGTAAAACAACACAAATTATCTCACAGGCTCTGTGGGTCAGGCATCCAAGTGTAGTTTTGCTGGGTCCTCTAGCTTAGGGTCTCTTATGACACTGTAATCATGGTTGTTGGCTGGAGACTGTCCTCAGATCTTGGCCACGTGGGCCTCTCCAGAGGACAGCTCACAAGCATATATCTGGCTTGTCTCAGAGCTAGAATTGCCAGATAAAATACAGGCTGCTCAATTATTTGAATTTCAGACAAACATTGTGTTCATTTCCTAAGGCTGCCGTAACACATTTCCACAAACTGGGTGGCTTATAAGAATAGAAAGTCATTGTCTCACAGTTCTGCTGGCTATGAGTTTGAATTTAGGGTGTCAGGAGGATCAGCTTCTCTCTGAAGGCTCTATGGGAAGATCGTTTCTTGTCTCCCTCAGCTTCTCGTAGTCCTGGGTATTCCTTGGCTTGCAGCTGCAGCATAATTCCATCATCATATGGCTGCTTTCCTTCTGTCTCTCTTCTTTTATAAGGGCACTACCATGATTGAATTAGGACTCACTCTACACCAGTATGACCTCATGTTAACTCATAACATCTTCAAAGACCCTATTTCCAAACAAGGTCATGTTCACAAGTACCAGGAGCTAGGGCTTCAACGGATCTTTTTGGAGGACATAATTGAATCTACAACAGACATCCAATAATTTTCTAGTATACATATGCCCCAATACTGCACGGGACATATTTATATGAAAAGATTATTCACTGTTTATCTGAAATTCAAATTTACCTGGCTATCCTTTATTTTTATTTGTTAAATCTGGCAACCCAACTTAAGGTAAGCCAGGAGGAGAACAAGAGAGGATGAGTAAGAGAGAAACTGCAGTCTTTTTGTACCCTAATACTGGAAGTGACATCTCATTACTTTTTTTTTATTGTGGTGAAAATATACACAACAAAACATTCACCAATTCAACAATTTCTATGTGTATAATTCAGTGACATTAATTACATTCTTCGTGTTGTGCCACCATTATTGCTATCCTTTTCCAAATTATTCCACAACTGAAGATGGCAGACTAGTCAGACCCACTAAGCCACCCCACTGCAACAAAGACCAGAAAAAACAAGTAAAACAGATACAGATATCAATCCTGGAACACTGAACCTTAAATGAAGAGGTAACAATAGATCAGAAGTCACAGAGGAGAAGAACACACTGATAGAAAATGAGGAGGAAATACGGAATAGGGGTTCCCAAACGAAAAAACAAACGGCATGACTCAGCATGGCCATCTTGGAATAAAACCAACAACGCCGCACACAGAAGGGCACCTCCAAGGAATTCCCAATAGGAGATAGAGGTACGGCGCAAAGACATCCAGGGCTAAGTAAGACCACGTTTACTGGCTGCAATGCAAGCAGGAGCCCACACTTTCTCTCCTGGTAACCACAGTAGTACGCTCCTACAACCCCCACCTCACTGGTGAACAGGGGCTATAATCGCTGCATCCTGGCAACCATGACTGCTAAGATTCACAGTACCAACCCACCCTATTGCCCTCCTCCATATAGCCCCCTCTGCCCCTGCCTTCAACCTCCCTCCTACCTCTCTCTTCCACCTCAACGGCCTTGGCCCCGAGGGGACCTGGCCCAGACCCCAGGCCCCTCTCCACCACTGGGGACCCCTGCCTGCAGACCTCCACAGCCCCACACCAGCCCCCAGCTAATTCACACTGCAGACAAATGACCCAACTCCACCCCTTCCCCCCTGCTGTACCTGCCCTGCTGTACCATAGCTGAATGACCAGCTCTGCACACACAGACAAGGTGGCAAGAACTATCATGCCCACAAACAACAAAACACACCCAGCCTGTCTGCCCAGACATAACCAAAGAAAACAAAAAAGCAGAACGAAATAAATAAATCTATGCCAAATTAATTAATTAATTAATACCTGAATGTCTAGGACACAGCAGACAATATCGAAACATATGTGGATCATAGCAAATTATGGATAACATTGTAAAGAATGGGAATTCCAGTACACTTAATTGTGCTCATGAGGAACCTGTACATAGACCAAGAGGCAGTCCTTTGAACACAGCAGGGGGACTACATGGTTTAAAATCAAGACAAGTGAACATCAGGGTTGTATCCTTTCACCATACTTATTTAATCTGTATGCTGAGCAAATAATCAGAGAAGCTGGACTATTATGAAGAAGAACTTGGCATCAGGATTGGTGGAAGATTCATTAACAGCCTGCAATATGATGATGACACAACCTTGCTTGCTGAAAGCAAAGAGGACTTGAAGCACTTACTGATGAAGATCGAAGACCACAGCCTTCACTATGGATTACACCTCAACATAAAGAAAACAAAAATTCTCACAACTGGACAAGTAAGTAACATTACGATAAATGGAGAAAAGACTGATGTCAAGAATTTCGTTTTAGGAAATGGAGACAACATGGCGCTATAGACAGAAGCACCATGCCGTCCCTCTGCAGCAAAGGCCGGAAAAAGTAAGTTAAACAAATACAACCGTCAATCCTGGAACCCTAAGCATCAAATGAGAGAATAAAGAACTCGATCAAACACCGAATGGAATAAGAAACTAACAGAGAACAGAAAACGAAGAGAGCTACAAGTGGAGGTCCCCTACCAGCTAATGCGGCATGGATTCACCATCTTTGACTACAGCCACCAAGGAATGCAGACGGGGAGTACAGGAAGGCAACTTCATGGAGCTCCTAACAGGAGACAGAGAGCCGAGCAACCAGGGATACATGTTTTCCCACCCCCCACACTTCTTCCCTGTACAAGGCCTCCACCGCTTTCCAACAGGCAAAGGTTGCTTGGCGGGAGAGACACCAACTCACTGCTGCCCAGGTTCACCCTGCCCTCACAGGCTAGCCCCTTCAGCACCATTTTTTTTTGTTGTTGTTGCTTCTCTCTTTCTCCCTTCTTTCCTTACCTTTCTCCCGCCCCGCTAGCCCCATGTGCAGTCCCTTCTCCTTCTTGATGGGCCGTGCCACATCACTCAGCTAGAGAGCCACCAGTGCACAGCCATCCCAGGTCCGCACAGCCCCTGTTGGCAGGCTCCCTCAGTGCCATTTTTTACTTTATTATTATTTTTTTCCAGTTTCTTCTGTCTCTCTTCCTTCCTTCTTTTCCTTTCTCCCACCCACCTAGCTCCGTGTGACATCCTTGCCCCTTCTTGGCAGGCTGTGCCACACCACTCTGCTAGAGAGCCACTGGCGCACAGCCTCCCCGGATCCATGCCACAACCCTCTAGTAGGCTCCCTCAGTGCCCTTTTTTTATCTTTTCTTTTCCGGTTTCTTCTCTCTCTCTCCCTTCCTTCCTTTTCTTTCTCCCAACCACCTAGCCCCATGAGCTGCCCCCACCCCTTCGCAATGGGCAGTGTTGCACCACATGGCTGGAGAGCCACTGGCACATGGCTTCCCTTGGTCCAGGCTGTCCCCAAGGGGTGGCTTCTTATGGGCCATATTTTTTCTTTGTTGGTATTGTTGTTTTTTCTCTTTGTTTCTTCTCTCTCTATCCCTTCTTTCCTTTCCTTTCTCCTGTCCACCTTGCCCCATGTGCTGTCCCCACTCCTTCTTGACAGGCATTGCTGCACCGCTTGGCTGTGGGGCCACCAACACACGGCCTCCCCAGTTCTGTGTTAACCACACCAACAGGCTTGCTCAGCACCATACTTTTTGGTTTGTTTGCTCTGTTCCTTTTTTTCCTTTTATTCTGTTTCTTCTTTCTCACTCTTTCCTTCCTTTCCTTTCTTCCGCACACCTAGCCCTGTGCACTGCACCTGCCCCTTCTTGAGGATCCATGCTGCACTGGTTGGCTGGAGAGTCACTGGTGCGCAGCCTCCCCGAGTCTGCGCCACCGTCACAGACTGGCTCTATCAACGCCAATTTTATTTATTTGTTATTTTTTGTTTTTTTCTTTTTTGTTGTTTTTCTCTCTCTCCCTTCCTTTGTTCCTTTACCTTCTCCCACCCACCTAGCCCCATGTACCACCCTCCTCTTCTGGGTGGGCTGTGCTGTACTACTTGGCTGAAGAACTTCTGACGCACGTCCTCCCCAGGTCTGTGCCACCACCACAGGCTGGCTCCCTCAACACCATATTTTTAATTTTTCTTTATCTTTCCCCTTCTCCCTTTTCCTTCTCCCTCCCACCTAAGCCCTGCACTGCCTCCATCCCTTCTTAATGGGCCGTACCATACTGCCCAGTGAGAGAGACATCAGCTCGATGTCACTCCAATTTCACCTACCCCAATGGCAGGCTCCCCCCCCACCATATTTATTTATTGTTGTTTTTTGTACTTTTTTATTTTTTGCTTGTTTCTTCTCTCTCTTTCCCCTTTTTCCTTTCTTTTCTTCCACCAATCTAGCCCCTAGTTCCCATTTTGACAGGCCGAACCACACCAGTCTGCTAGAGAGCCACTGGCACACTGTTTCGCGGAATCCTACTGCATCACCATTTTATTTACTTTTTTTCCTTTTTCCCTTCTTTTTTCGCTTTTGTTTCTCTCTCTTCTTTCACTCACCCACTTAGCTCCAAACATCACATCCTCTCCCTTTCCTCCTGCTTATATGCACCATGCACAGAGCACCGTGCCCTGAAGCAGCACTGATGCTGTCCCCCAGGCCCTGTCCTGCACCACCCTCTGGCCCTGTCCTGTTAGCACCCAGTTTCTGCCCCAAACTACCCATCCCCACCCCTCCACTCCTGCTGGACCTGGTCCGCTGCAACATAGCTGAGTAACTGGCCCTGCTTACCTGGACAAGGTGGTGAAAATTATTGTGCCCACAGACGAGCAAGCAACAAAGTACACCTATCCTTCCTGTCCAGACATAACCAAATAAAACAAAAAAAGCAGTACAAAACAAATAAATCTACAGTCAATAAATGAAGAAAATAATTCCGGAATGGCCCTGAGACAGCAGAAAATACCAAAACATATAAGAAAAGCAGGACGGGATGGCTACAGAAAGTGACCAAAATAAAGCACCAGATGACCTTCTGGTAGAAGAAAAGGCACTGGAACTACCTGATAGGGAATTCAAAATTCAGGGTACGCCAAGAGATGAAGGAAAATGCAGACAAAAATACGGAAAAAATAGACAGAATCATAGAAAATACAGAAAAATCAGGGAAAACACAGACAAAGCAATGGAGGAATTCAGGAAAATAATACAGGAACAAAATTTCAAAATAAACAAACAACTAGAAATAATACAAAACAGCAATTAGAAATTTAAAAGATAAACGAAAATATTTCACAAATGGCAGCACTATAGAAAGTTTTAGGAGAAAATTTGAAACAACAGAAGACAGGATAAGTGACATTGAAGGCAAATCCTTGGATACCACTTTGTTTGAGGAAAAATCAGAGAAAAGTTTGAAGAAACCCTGAGAATGATGTGGGATACAATCAAAAGCAAAAATTTGCCTGTGATAGGAGTTCCAGAATGGGGGAGAAAACAGAAAACACAGAGAGGATCCTTGAAGATTTGCTGACAGAAAAATTCCCTAATATCATGAAATACAAAAAGCCAACTATCCAAGAAACTCAGCGAACCCCATATAGCATAGAAATAAAAAGAAAATCACCAAGACATCATAATCACACTCGATAAAAACCAAAGACAAAGAAAGAATCCTGAGAGCAGCTTGAGAAAGAGAAAAGTCACATAAAAAGGGGGAAACAATAAGACTAAGCTCTGATTACTCAGCAGAAAACATGCAGGCAAGAAGGCAATCCGAGGACATATATAAAACCATGAAAGAAAAAAATTGCCAACCAACCAAGAATGATATATCCTGCAAAACTCTCACTCAAATCTGATGGTGAAATTAGGACATTTCCAGATAAATAGAAATTAAGGAAATATGTAAAAACCAAACCAAACTCACAAAAATTATTAAAAGCAGTCCTTCAATTAGAGAATAAACAATTTCAGACAACAACCTGAATCTAGGACACAAGACAGCATCAGCCAGACACCAACCTAGGTAATGAACTCTCAAGGACAAAACAAAACTAACAGATTTACAACAGGTAATCAGAGAGGTCAATCTGTAAATGACAACAACGTCAGAACAATAAAAGAGAATAAATGGTGTAAGTATAGAACTTTCAAATGGAAAGGAAGTCAAGGCTATATCAAGCAATAAAAGACTGGTTTAAACTTAGGAAGATAGGGGTAAATTTCAAGGTAACCACAAAGAAAGTTAACAAACCTACTCATGAAAATAAAGGAGAAAAACATAAAGTCTGAGTAAACACAAAATCTACAAAAAATGAAAGAAATGAAAAAAAAATCCACAAACAAAAGGAATTCAGAACAGAAGAGTAAGAGGAACACAGAAAACATCAGCACCACAAAAAAGCACTACAAAATGACAGCAATAAACTCACACCTGTCAATAATCACACTGAACACAAATACACAGGACCCATGAATATGGTGTCTACAAGATACATACCTTAGAAACAAAGACATAAATATATTAAAAACTAAAGGATGGAAAACAATATATCAAGCAAATAGCTACCAAAAAAGACCAGGAGTGGCAATATTAAGCTCAGATAAAGTAGACTTTAAAACAAAATCCACCATAAAAGACAAGGAAGGACATTATATAATGATTAAAGTAACAATCCACCATGAGGACATTACCATAATAAATATCTATGCACCCAATGACAGGGATTCAAAATATATAAAACAAACTCTAACAGCACTGAAAAGAGAAATTGACAGTTCCACAATAATAGTAGGAGACTTCAACACATCACTCTCGGTAAAGGACAGAACATCTAGAAAGAAACTCAACAAGGATACCAAAGATCTAAAGGCCATAGTAAACCAACTTGACCTCATAGACATATACAGAACACTCCACCCAAAAGAAGCAAAGTATTCATTCTTTTCCAATACACATGTAATGTTCTCCAGAATAGACCATATCTTAGGCCACAAAGCAACACTCAACAAGATCCAAAATATTATGATAATACAAAGCATCTTCTCTGATCACAACACCATCAAAGTAGAAATTAATAACAGGAAGAGCAAGGGAGAAAAAAAACACATGGAAACTGAATAATACCTTGCATAAAAACCACTGGGTAATAGAAGAAATCAAAGATAGGATAAAAAAATTCCTAGAATCAAATGAGAATGAAAACACATCATACCAAAACAGCAAAGGCAGTGCTCAGAAGTCAATTTATAGCAATAGATGCACACATCAAAAAAAAAAATTAGCTATACAAATCAAACACATAGAAAGAGAACAGCAAAAGAAGCCCATAGCCACGAGAAGAAAGGAAATAATAAAGATCAGAGCAGAAATAAATGAATGGAGAATAGACAAACAATAGAAAGAATCAATAAAACCAAAAGTTGGTTCTTTGAAAAGATCAACAAAATTGACAAAACATTGGCCAAATTGATAAAAGAAAAACTGGAGAGGACACAAATAACCCAAATAAGAAATGAAATGGGGGACATTATAACAGAATCAACCGAAATAAAAAAGGATAACAACAAAGTGCTATGAAAAACTACACTTGAACAAATTTGAAAACCTAGAGGAAATGGACAAATTTCTAGAAACACACTACCTACCTAAACTAACACAAAGTGAGGTTGAAAATCTGAACAGACCCATAACAAGAAAAGAGATTGAAAAGATACAAAAAAACTCCCAACAGAAAGAAGTCTGGCCCAGATGACTTCACTGGAGAATTCTACCAAACATTCAGGGACAATCTTGCACCAGAACTACTCAATTTCAGAACATAGAAAAGGAAGGGATACTTCCAAATTCATTCTGTGAAGGCAGCATTACCCTGATACCAAAACCAGGTAAAGACAACACACACGAAAAAGAAAATTACAGACCAATATCTCTTATGTATATTCTATATTGATGAAAAAATTGTCAACAAAATTCTAGCCAATAGAATTCAACATTTATAAAAAAAATAATACACCACAACCAAGTGGGATTCATACCAGGTATGCAAGGATGTTTCAACATTAGAAAATCAAACGTCATCTACCACGTAAATAAAGCAGAAGAAAAGAATCACATGATCATCTCAATCAATACAGAAAAGGCATTTGATGAAGTCCAACACTCATTCCTGATAAAAACTCTCAATAAAACCGGTATAAAAAGGAAATTCCTCAACATAATAAAGGGCATCTATACAAAACCACTAGCCAACATTATCCTCAATGAAGACAGGATGAAGACATTCCTCCTGAGAACAGGAACAAGACAAGATGCCCTTTATGACCACTCCTATTTAACACTGTGTTGGAAGTCCTAGCTAGAGCAATAAGGCAAGAAAAAGAAATAAAGGGCATCCAAATTGGTAAGGAAGAAGTAAAACAGTCCCTATTTGTGGATGATATGGTACTATACATAGAGAACACAAAGGACCCCACAAGAAAACTATAGGAACTAATAGAAATATTCAGGAGAGTAGCAGGATACAAGATTAACATACAAAAATCAGTTGGTTTCCTATACACCAACAAACAGAACTACAAAAAAGAAATCAGGAAAGCAATACAATTTATAACAGCCCCTAAAATAATAAACAACTTATGAATAATCTAACCAGGGACATAAAAGGTCTATACAAAGAAAACTACGAAATACTACTGAAAGAAACCAAAAGAGACCTACATAAATGGAAAAACATACCATGCTCATGGATAGATAGACTTAACATCGTGAACATGTCAATTCTACCCAAAGCAATCTACAAATACAATGCAATCCTGATCCAAATACAAACAGCATCCTTTAACAAGATGGAAAAACTAATCATTAACTTTATATGGAAAGGAAAGAGGCCCCGGATAAGTAAAGCACTATTGAAGAAGAAGAATAAAGTAGGGGGACTCGCACTACCTGACCTCAGAACCTACCATACAACTATGGTAGTCAAAACAGCCTGGTACTGGTACAATTACAGACGCATTGACCAATGGAACAGAATCCAGAACCCAGATATAACTCCATCCACCTACAGTCACCTGATCTTTTACAATGGCCCAAAGTCCATTAAATGGGGAAAAGACAGTCTTTTTAACAAATGGTGCTGGCAAAACTGGATGTCCATCTGCAAAAAAATGAAACAGGACCCATACCTCACACCATACATAAAAACTAATTCAAAATGGATCAAAGACCTAAATATAAGACCAAAAACAATAAAGATCATAGAAGAAAAAAATAGGGTCAATGCTACAGACCCTAATACATGGCATAAACAGGATACAGACCATAACTAACAATACACAGACACCAGAAGATAAGCTAGATAACTGGGATCTTCTAAAAATTAAACACTTATGCTCATCAAAAGACTTCACCAAAAGAATAAAAAGAGAACCTACAGATTGGGAAAAAAAATTTGGCTATAACAAATCCGACAAAGGTCTAATCTCTAAAATCTATAGGGAAATCCAACATCTCTACAACAAAAAGACAAATAATCAAACTAAAAACGGGTAAAGGATATGAACAGACATTTAAACAAAAAAAAAAAAAAATTCATGTACTAACAGACACATGAGGAAATGCTCGCGATCTCTAGCCATTACAGAAACACAAATCTAAACTACAATGAGATACCCTCTCACCCAGACATTACTGCCATGATTCAAATAGAAAATAACAAATGTTGGAGTTGCTGCTGGGAGCTTGGACCTGTTATGCTTTGCTTGTGGGAATGTAAAATGGCACAACCATTTTGGAAAATGATATGGTACTTCCTTTAAAAACTAGAAATAGAAACTTAAGTGCCCATCAATAGATGAATGGATAAACGAACTATGGTACATACACACAATGGAATACTACACAACAATAAAAAACAATGATGAATCTGCGAAATATCTCACAAAATGGATGAATCAGGAGGGCATTATGCTGAGTGAAATAAGTCAATAATGAAAGGTCGAATACTGTATGAGATCACTATTCTAAAAACTCATGAAAAGGTTTACATACAGAAAGAAACAATCTTTTTGGTTATGAGGGAAGAAAGGGGTGGGAAGGGAAAAATGCTAACTAGACAATAGATAAATGGTAACTTTGGTGAAGGGTAAGACACTATACAATACTGGGGAAGTCAGCCCAACTTGACCAAGGCAAGGTCATGGACGCTTCATAGACACATCCAAACTCCCAGAGGAACTGAATTGCTGGGTGGAGGGCTGTGGGGACCATGGTCTCGGGGCACATCTAGCTCAATTGGCATAATACAGTTTATAAAGACAATGTTCTACATTCTACCTTGGTGAGCAGTGTCTGGGGTCTTAAAAGCCTGTGAGCAGCCATCTAAGATACTCCACTTCAGTAGCAAGGGAGAATGAAGAAAACAAGATATAAGGAAGAGATTAGTCCAAAAGACTAATGGACCACAACTACCACGGCCTCCACCAGACTGAATCCAGTACAACTAGATGGTGCCCGGCTACCACCACTGACTGCTCTGACAGGGATCACAACAGAGAGTCCCGGATAGAGCTGGAGAAAAATGTAGAACAAAATTCTAACTAAAAAAAAAGACCATATTTACTGGCCTGACAGACTGGAGAAATCCCGAGAGTATGGCCCCCAGACACCCTTTTAGCTCAGTAATGAAGTCACTCCCGAGGTTCACTGTTCAGCCAAAGATTAGACAGCCCCATAAAACAAAACTAGACTAGTAGAGCACAAGAGTCCAGGGACGAGGACTAGGAGGCAGGAGGGGACAGGAAAGCTGGTAATAGGGAACCCAAGGTTGAGAAGGGACAGTGTTGACATGTTGTGGGGTTGTTAACCATTGTCATAAAACAATACGTGTACTGTTCAGTGAGAAACTATTTGTTCTGTAAACCTTCATCTAAAGTACAATAAAAATAAATTTTTTAAAAAAGTACAATAAAAAAAAGAACAATAACAACAACAACAAAAAAATAAGACTGTACCAAAAAAGTGAAATCACAAGCTACTGTCTGGGAGAATATCTTCGGAAAGCATATACCCTATAAGTATTTAATAAGTAAAATAAGTACAAAACTTCAACAACTTAACAACAAAAAGACAAATAACTCAATCATGAAATGGGAAAAGGACTTGAATAGACATTTTACCAAAGAGGACATTCAAATAGCCATGAAACACATGAAAAGATGCTCAACATCATTAGCCATCAGAGAGATCCAAATCAAAACCTCAGTGAGATACCATTTCACTCCCACTAGGATAGCTAAGATGAAAAGGAAAAAAAAAAAAAAAAACAAGCAGAAAATAACAAATGTGATGTGGGGAAAATGGAACGCTTATTCATTTGCTGGTGGGAATGCAATATGGTATAGTCACTACGGAAAAATTTTGGTGGTTCCTCAAAAAACTAAAAATAGAACTACTATGTTGTTAGGTGTTGTTGAATTAGTTTTGGCTCATAGCAACCCTATGTACCACAGAATGAAACACTACCTGGTCCTGTGCCATCCCCACAATTGCTATACAGTCACTGTGTCAATCTTTCTCTTTAAGGGTCTTCCTCTTTTTCGCTGACCCTCTACTTTACCAAGCATGATGTCCTTCTCCAGGGACTGGACCCTCCTGATAACATGGTCAAAGCATGTGAGACTAAGTCTCGCCATCCTTGCTTCTAAAGAACAGTCTGGCTGTGATTCTTCTAAGACAGATTTGTTCGTTCTTCTGGCAGTCCATGGTATATTCAATATTCTTGCCAACACCATAATTCAAAGACATCAATTCTTTTTTTGTCTTTCTTATTCATTGTCCAGCTTTCACATGCATATGAGGTGATTGAAAACACCATGGCTTGGGTCAGGCACACCTGAGTCCTTAAAGTGACACCTTTGCTTTTTAACACTTTAAAGAGGTCTTTTGCAGCAGATTTGCCTAATGCAATGCATCCTTTGATTTCTTGACTGTTGCTCCCATGGGTGTTGATTGTGGATCCAAGAAAAATGAAATCCTTGACAACTTCAATCTTTTCTCTTTGTCATGATGTTGTTTATTGGTCCTGTTGTGAGGATTTTTGTTTTCTTTATGTTGAGGTGTAATCCACACTGAAGGCTGTGGTCTTTGATCTTCATCAGTGAGTGCTTCAAGCCCCCTTCACTTTCAGCAAGCAAGGTTGTGTCATCTGCATAACGGAGGTTGTTAATGAGTCTTCCTTCAATTCTGATGCCCCGTTCTCTTCATATAGTCCAGCTTCTCAGATTATTTGCTCAACATACAGACTGAATAAATATAGTGAAAGGATACAACCCTGATGCATACCTTTCCTGACTTTAAACCATGTGGTATCCCCCGTTCTGTTCGAATGGCTGCCTCTTGAGCTATGTACAGGTTCTGCATGAGCACAATTAAGTATTCCGGAATTCCTACTCTTTGCAAAGTTATCCATAATTTTTTATGATCCACACAGTCAAATGCCTTTGCATAGTCAATAAAACACAGGTAAACATCTTTCTGGTATTCTCTGCTTTCAGCCAGGATCCATCTGACATCAGCAATGATATCCCTGGTGCCACATCCTCTTCTGAATCAGGCTTGAATTTCTTGCAGTTCCCTGTCAATATACTGCTGCAGCCACTTTTGAATGATCTTCATCAAAATTTTACTTGCATGTGATATAATGATACTGTTTGATAATTTCTGCAATTTATTAGTGCCAACATTACTGGCACTAATTAAAAAAAACAAACGTTGGAGAGGTTGTGAGGAGGTCGGAACTCTTATGTACTGCTAGTGGGAATGTAAAATGGTACAACCACTATGGAAGTGGATATGGCGCTTCCCTAAAAGCTAGAAATAGAAATACCATATGATCCAGCAATCCCACTCCTAGGCGTATATCCTCAAGAAATAAGGGCCATTACATGAAGGGACATACGCAGACCCATGTTCACTGCAGCATTATTCCCAATAGCCAAAAGATGGAAGCAACCTAGCTGCCCATCAATAGATAAATGGATGAACACATTATGGGACATATACACAATGAATACTATGAAACAATAAAGATCAATGATGAATCTGCAAAACATTTAACAACATGGATGAATCTGGAAGGCACTGTGTTGAGTGAAATAAGTCAATCACAAAAGGGCAAATATTGTATGAGACCACTATTATCAAAACTCAGGAAAACGTTTACACACAGAAAGAAACAACTTTTGATGGTTACTAGGGAGGGTAGCGGTAGAGAGGAAAAACACTAACTAGACGATAGATAAGTGGTAAGTTTGGTGAAGGATAAGATAGTACACAATACCAATACTGGGGAAGTCAGCACAACTTGACTAAGACAAAGTCATAGACGTTTCATAAACACATCCAAACTCCCTGAGGGACCAGGTTCCTGGGCTGAGTGCTGGGTACCATGATCTTGGGAGATATCTAGCTCAATCGGCATAACGTAGTTTATAAAGAAAATGTTCTACATCCTACTGTAGTGTCTAAGGTCTTAAAAGCTTGTGAGTGGCTATCTTAGACACATCTACTGGTCCTACCTCATCTGGAGCAAAGAAGAATGAAGTAAATCAATGACACAAGGAAAATATTAGCCCAAAAGACTAATGGACCATATGAACCACAACCTGAGCTCTGAAGAACTAGATGGTGCCCTGCTACTACTACTGACCGCTCTGACATAGATCACAATAGAAGGTCCTGGACAGAGTGGGACAAAAATGTAGAACAAAATCCAAATTCACAAAAAAAGACCAGACTTACTAGTCTTACAGAGACTGGAGGAACCCCCAAGACTATGGCACCTGGACACCGTGATAACTCAGAACTGAAGCTACTCCCTAAGTCAACCTCTCAGCCAAAGATTAGACAGGCTTATAAAACAAATGACAGCACACATGAGGAACATGCTCTTCTTAGTTCAATCAAGCATATGAGACCAAATGGGGAACGCCTGCCCAAAAGCAAAGACAAGAAGGCAGGAAGGGACAGGAAACCTGGACAAACGGACCCGGGGAACCCAGGGTGGAAACTGGAGAGTGCTGATGTCTTGCGGGGATTGCAACCAATGTCACAGAACAATTTGTGTGTAAACTCTTGAATGTGAAAGACTAATTTGTGCTGTAAACTTTCACCTAGCGCACAGTAGAATTAAAAAACGATAATACATTTTTTTCAAGTCGACTCAGACTCATGGCATCCCCATGTGTGTCAAAGTAGAACTGTACTCCACAGGGTTTTCAATAACTGATTTTTTGGAAGTAGATTGACAGGCCTTTCTTCTAAGGTGCCTTTTGGACTAGAACCTCCATCCTTTCGGTTAGCAGCCAAGTGTGTTAACCGTTTGCACCACCCTGGGGCTTCTTTAATCAAACTCATTCCAAAGTCATAAGGCCCAGCATGCCAAATATTCAAATTCTAGTCTAATTTCCATCTCAAAATGTGTGCAACCACCTTGACCAATATAATCTATATGAGTTTGCACAGTGAGCCCAAGTAACAAAATATGAATGCCTAAATTTTAACAACAGAAAACCAAAAAAAATTAAGGTCTGAAAATCAAAACCTCTTTCTCATCTAGAGATAAAAATCTCCCAAAATTGTAATGAAAATTCTCTCTTCCCCAACTGCACTTTATGTTGAGTTTCAGGCAAAAGGGTTTCATCCCAAATTCTTGGTTGGACGGCAGGTTTCTTATTTCTTTGGCAGTTCTAAAATTAATTCAATTAATCCAATCCCAATCTCTCACATGCCCAACCATCCCAACTGTATGAAAGGTCAGCATATAAGACATGTGTTCCTTTTTGTGTGCTCTGCATCACTTCCTTTGGTAACTGACTCTTCTCTTCATGTGATTCTGGTAGGGCTACTGATCAAGCCATTTGCCTCCCCCACCTTAGGACTGAAAGTCCTTGGATGGTGAAACAGTTAAAGCACTTGGCTGCTAAATGAAAGGTTAAAGATTTGAGTCTACCCCAAATCACCTTAGAAGAAAGGTCTGGTGATCTACTTCTGAATTGCCATGAGTTGGAATTGACTTGATGGTGACTGGTTTACTGGTTACCATGGGATTAGACACATTAGCAAAATGGGCCACCAGTGGCCTCATTCTCACAATCTGGACCCCACGATTGGTTTAGATTTGGAAACAGATCCAAGGAAGACCAGTCAGAGCATTTTTGGGAATTAACATGGGTGTCAAGAAAAAAATGTTACTTTTTTTTTCAGAAAGCAAGAGTTCTAAAGACAATGTGAATTAAGGCTGCAGTGATGGGGGTCGTGGAAATAAGATGAGGCCAAAATGCTATTACCCCATCGGCAAAGCCTAACTTAAAGCCAAGCAAAGACAAACCACTGAGTGAGAGAAATGATACCAGACAGTTGGAAATAAAGAGAGAAAATTCTGAAGATGTTGTTTGAACTTCTGGATCCATTCCAGCCAGAAGCTAGAGCCATCCCAAGACTTCCTCAGTTCGGTGAATCAATCATTTTCTTCTTATTGCTTAAGCTGGTTTCTGACACTTCTAACTCAAAGGGTCTTCAGTAGTCAAGTCAATGAGCTATGCAGGGTTTCTACTGTGCAAGACCCCACCGCCACACAAAATGTAGACCCAGATATGCCTGCTGAATTTTCTAAACAAAAATTACAAAGTTATTTTCTCTGGGAGCCAGGATGTGAAAAAAGTGTGATAAGCATTGCTATCGGGGACTGTCATGGGACTGAACTAACAATTATTAAGCATCCACTCTGGATCAGGCTTTTTGTGTGTTGGGTCCAGTGCTGGCCGGGAGGCTCACGTCTGCTATCTCTTTTGATCCTCCTAATAACGCTGGGATTAGATCCTCATGTTTCCATCCTGCAACAAGATGTTAGGCTTAGATAGGCTAAGTAACTTGCCCACAGTTATGCAGCTAGGTAGAGTTGGGATTCAAACCCAGGTCCTTCACTCTACCGTCTTTATACTATGGACTGCCCATGTCAGCACTGGGGCTGTGTACATGATGAAGTGTACAATAGCTCAGACAGGCCTGAAGAGCAAGAAGCCAGAGGAAGCCAAGAGTGAGCACCAAAAACAGCAGCAAGAACTGACATTAATGCTCGTAAATCCAAGCAAATCACTAAAGGGGCCAACAGTGTGTTAGAGTGAAAGAACTTGAAGGTAAGAAATATCCAGGACCCATACCATTGGGAGAAGCCCTGGTGGTGCAGTGGTTAAGTGTTCGGCTGCTAACCAAAAGGTCGGCAGTTCGAATCAGCCAGTCCTTGGAAACGATATGGGGGCAGTTCTACTCTGTCCTATATATAGGATCTCTGTGAGTAAGAATCAACTTGATGGCAACAGGTTTATGCTATTGGGAAAATCTCTTGCCTTTTGTCTGGGACTTTCTGTGGTTCATACTGGTAGAAGCCAGGCTTAGAGGAGCTGAAGAGAGTCCCTAAGGAAGGAGCTAAGTTGAAAGTACAAGAAATCTGCTGTAGCTACTGGTGAGCTACTGGTGAAGACTCCAAGAGGTTACGTTTCTGGAATCTTCCACTTCTTTTATGTTCTGACTCTACTGAGGGTAAGAAGCAAGTAGTCACACAGAAGAGGGAAATCAGAATCTGCCACCACCCCTTTCACAACTAGAGATTAAAGGACGAGAGAATAGTCCCAGTTAGAGAAAGACTGAACTGAATTTCAAGGGGCAATTAGCAGATGCTTTCTGATATGAGTGACAGATAATGAAGGGCCTTTAACTTTGCCTTTATTATTTTGAAGAAGCGGAAGAAGTTGGGACAATCAGACAATGTCAATTTAAAGACATATACACACCCACACATATACCACATAGACACATTCGCATACCACATCCACAGACATCCACACGCCCACACACATCCACACATCTACATACATACAGCACATGCACACATTCACATACATATGCCACATACATACATTTACATACCACATACACATGCATTCATACACACACACACACACACCCCACATATGTACAGGTGCACCATCACTCTCACCACCCTAGCTATTAGTTACCATGGAGGGCCAAACGAGGCAAAACCCACATAGCTGGACCAATTTATACATGCAACTTGAGAGTAGTATGGATTTCACCAATCCTCTCTTTTTGTTATCTTCTTTTATATATTCCTTTTTGATGCTTATTCTCACCTTCTGCAGACAGCTCCTATCTGTTTTTTCTCCCTTCCTCTCTTCTTTCCTTCTTCCTCCCTCCCTCCCTCCCTCTCTCCCATCCTTCCTCCCTTTCTTCCTTCTTCCTTAGACACCAGTTTAATTCTGTTTATATTGCAGGAATCATGCTGGAACTGAAGAGGCAAATGAGGTGCAATCTTCCTCCATGGTTAGGACACTGGTGTTTGGCTCCAGGAATGCTCTGCTTTTTGCCATACAAACATGAATCTAATTGGTAGATGCTGAGTTGTTTGTCATGCAGATGTGATTCTGCTCTGAACAGGATTTTGAACTGATGACTGAACTACTTGCTTTTTTTAATCATAAAAGCATCACACACACATATACATACACTACCATTTTCTTCATCCCCAAACGCAGGCGTTCTGCCAAACACTGATAGGGGTGGCCATCCTTCTTTGAAATTAATTAAAAATGCTTATAATTAAAAAATTTGATTTATAACAATATTTTTTATAATACTAGTATTAACTCTCATGGTTTGCCTCTTCTTCCTTTCATTTGATTTCATTTCAACATCATTTTATGCTTTGGGGTTTTGAAGTGACAGAAAAGCCAAAATATCTATAGCCAACATTTAAGATGCACTCATTCTTCACCAGGCGCTGTTCTTAACATTTACCACATATTGCTTCTGTAATTGAATCCCCACAACAACCCTAGTGGGTATATACTGGATTGTCTGTTTAAGGGATGAAGAAGCTGAGGCACAAAAAGGTTAACTTCCTTGAGGCCATACAACTAGTAAGTTGGCAGAGCTGGGATTCAAACTCACACCGCCTGTTCCCAGAGCCCGTTTCTTGGCTATTATGCTACATTGCCTCAGGAAGCTAAAGTAAACTCTGCCAATGGAATGATTGAAGAGTAAAGTGGCCCCAGACAGACAAAATTGAAAGATTTTTCCTTAATACGAGTGGAAAACTAAAATTAGAATAATTTGACAGATAAGGCTAAAGCTTAGTGAGGAAATCATTTGTCAAAAGAAAATGCTTGCCCACATATACACGTGCTTACTGCAATTTAATATACTATGTAAGCCTATGTGGAAATTTCCATGTTTATAGGTCTTCTAAAATTATAAAATTTAGAAATCAAATACCAATAAAATATAATCCCTAATAAATTCAAATTACTAATATAAATATCATCATCTAGGTGATACCTTGGTGAAACTAAATTGCTGAACCCAGTGTGATAATGGTCCCAACTGCTACAGGAAGGTCCTGTTGAGCCCACACATCTAGATTACCTTGTACCATGTATTACTCCATCCCCCTACCAGTTCTCTCAACACAGGCCTCTGTGAAACCTGTGTTAACGTGGATCCGGGGTACTACATGGCCTCACTTGCAGTGACTGGTTCCCTTTTTATATGAAGTACACTGCTGTTCTTTACTTAGTAACCTGCACAATGAAAGAAGTACTACTTAGGGGGCACTGAAATTGCACTGCTCGGGAGAAAGGGAAAGCAAATGTAACAAAATGCATTTTGCTCATTGTCTTAGTTATCTAGTGCTGCTATAACAGAACTACCACAAGTGGATGGCTTCAACAAACAGAAGTTTACTCTCTCACAGTCTTTTAGACTAGAAGTCTAAATTCGGGGTGCCAGCTCCAGGGGAAGGCTTTCTCTCTCTGTTGGCTGGGGAGGAAGGTCTTTGTCATCAATCTCCCTTGGTCTAGGAGATTCTCTGCACAGGAACTCCAGGTCCAAAGGACGCACTCTGCTCCCAGTGCTGCTTTCTTGGTAGTTTGACGTCCCCTATCTTTCTGCTTTCTTCTGTCTTTTATTTCTCAAAAGACGTGGATTTAAGACACAGCTTAATCTCATAGATTGAGTCCTGCTTCATTAACATAACTGCTGCTGATCCCACCTCATTAACATCATAGAAGTAGGATTTACAACACAGGTACATCAGATGACAAAATGGTGGACAATCACACAATAGTGGGAATCATGGACTAGCCAAGTTGACAGATATTTTGAGGGGACACAATTCAATCCATAACATTCAGGTTCTCAACAGGGTTTATTTTATCATGCTTGGCTCACAGTTTTAACAAGCTTAGTTATCTGGTTTCCCAATCTATAGCAGACTGAAAGCAGCAAATTAGAAGAAAAGAGAAATACAGCCGTAGACAAGAAGAGTGAAAATGGTGAGAAATGTCAGCTGAGAACAATATCAATCATGCTGTCATTTAGGGTCAGACCAAACAGCCCCAAATACAACTGGTCCCATTATGGAACAATACAGTTGCTGACGCTCCCAGTGATGACTCTGAGTCACAAAAGAACACTTAAATGGTTCCATTCATGCTACATAAAATGTCAGAAAATGTGAAATACATTTTTGAAAGATGTTCATTGAAAATGGTTAAAATAAGAAAAGGTTTTGATGTTTAAAGGGTAAGCCACCCAAACTAGCCTGCTGGGAACAGCCCAGTTCCTGAGACATTCAAATTGCGGAGAATTGTTAAAATTATAATGTCTCGTCTGCATATGTTCTCTCATATTAGAATGTATGGAACTTGAGAACAAGGACTGAGTATTTCTAGCCTCTGCGATATCTAAAATAAAGACTATTACTCATGGTGGGAACCACATGTCGTCATCATAATCACTGCATATTGTCCAGGCTCAGCACTTACCAAATCCTCACAGCAAGCCTACGGAATGGTTCTGTTATTAGCCCCATGTGGTGGCTTTAAAATGTGTCGACTTGGTGAGGAGAACTAAGAACTACATTTCCCAGAATTCGCTCCCCTGTGTGTTTACCGTTAGATATTTTCACGCCAGCTCTGGAGAAAGCAAGTGAAGCCATTTTGTTTTTACACTCTTACTTTTTGCTACTGATTGGCTGACTCATCTTGTTTGTTGTGGGTCAGCAACGATGGGACCTGCACCTGTCAACATTCCCCTGGATCCTCCTTCAGCTTCACCATCTCCCGGGCCAGACATGTGTTTAGGTCTGGGATGAAGGGTACCAGTTTCTTCTGCAGGAAACCCACTTTATCAAAGTTAGAGGCAGTGAGAACTAGCACAGGTTTCTGTCTGTCTTACTGGCTCCCAGTCATACCCACAGGTTTCCGCTTGTCCTTGCTCTTACCCACTTTACATTCATCTTTCCTTCCCAACTGCCTACCCTGCAGACTTCAAGTTCCAGAATTAGACACAAAGACAAGAGCCTTAGAGTCAGCTGTATAGCCTTACAGTTAGTAGCAACGAGAAGGAGCTTAAAAACAAAATGGCAGGTGCTTCACTTGCTTTCTGCAGATCTGGTGTGAAAATATTAAACAGGAAACACGCAGGGGAGGGAACTCTGGGAAAGGTAGTTCTTAGTTTTCCTTGACAAGTTGACACATTTTAAGGCCACCAAATGGGACTAATAACAGGACAACTCTGTAGGCTTGCTATGAAGATTTGATAAGTGCTGAGCCTGGACAATCAGCTCCTACAATTGTGTCAGGCCAACTCCCTGAGTTAGATAGATAGACAGCTGATAGAGAGATGGCCAATAGATAGGTAGGTAGGTTGGTCGGTCAGTGGATCCTAATGGTTAGCTTCTCTGACCGATTCTGACTGACACACCCCATTTTACAGATGAGGGAAGTATAGCTCAGGGAGGATAAGCAACTTGTCTGCAGTCTCAGAGCAAGTGAAGGGAAAGCCAGGCTTAGAACTCAATCTGACTCAAGCACTCACGTTTTTACTCCTAATACAGCCTCTCTAATAAAAATATATTAAATGAGTGAATTCACATAAATATAACATCTGAAATGGTAGAAGCTGAACATTCAGGAAGTCATTTCAATTTCTTGAGTACCTACTTGGTACCCAGAGATGCTGATCCTGGCATTTGGTACACCAGCTGTTCTGGAATCCAATTTATGAACTCTTAGCACAGGCCCTTTCCATCCCATCTATGACTAAACAGTCACCAGTCAAATCTAACTAGAGCTATAAACAGTGCTTTCTCCTCCTTTGAAAACACTTATAGACACATCCTCACAGACATAACTGTCTAGTGGAATGTGAAGGCAAAGATAAACACGCATACATTAGTGTCAGAAAGGGCTCTAGGGCAGCGATTTTATTTTCTATTCAATGTGCTTCAGTTACTGAAATACATGACCAGTCATTTCTACTTAGGGTAACAAGAGAGAAGATTAATCCAGACATGCCATATCCTCTGAATAGAGGCATGCAATTTACATACACCAATGTTGCTAAACTCTAAAAAACAACATGACATTTACTTTTATTTAGGATTTTTAAATGGAGACATACCTCACTCATCCTGCTTTGGGAATTTCTAATGGCAGGGTAAATGCTGCAATTTGGAAGTCAGACACCTGGGGTCTAATTCTGGATGTAATGTTAACAGCTGTGCAAACCAGGACAAAGCACTTCACTTCTCTGGGCCTTAATTTCCACATATATAAAAGGAGCGGTGTCTATATTATCTCTACAGGCCTTTCTGATTCTTTGTAGCATCTTCCAATTTGAATGATCACTAGTATTTTCCACAAAGGTATAGAGCAATAAAATTTGAGTACAAAGTTTCATACATATGTTTTCTCTGGAAAATAAGTGAAAATGTAATAAAAGCAAGTTAACCAAACTCATTGCTGTCGAGTTGATTCCGGCTCATAGCAACTCTATAGGACAGAGTAGAACTGCCCCATAGGGTTTCCAAGGAGAGGCTGGTGGATTCAAACTGCTGACCTTTTGTTTAGCAGCCTGTAGCTTTTAACCACTGCACCACCAGGGCTCCATCATATCTAAATCCAACCCCAAGCTGGTAAGAATATGAGCTGTTCACATGGGTCTGAACTCCTGAGGGCTACTCCCTAACCAACTTTGGAGGATCCCTTTCTGGAAACTGAACAAGATCCCATCTGATTAACTCTTGAACCTCAAGGAAGGCCCAGAAAGGGCAGGAAAACTGGGAAGTAAAAGGAGATGCCTGTCTCTGTAATTTGAAGATATGATTTCAAGTCTTTTGAGATTGTCCAACATCTAGAATTATCTTGTAGTGGGTTGAATGGTGGCCCTCAAAAATACGTGTCCATGTCCTAACTCCCGGAACCTGTGAATGTGATATTTGGAAAAGGAGTATTTGCAGATGTATTTAAGTTAAGGATCTCCATGTAAGATCATCCTGGACTTCCCAGGTGGGCACTAAATCCAATAACAAGTGTCCTTATAAGAGAAGAAGAGAACACACAGACATACAGAGAAGGTCATGGGAAGATGGAAGCAGAGACTGGAGTGAAACAGCCACAAGAAATGCTAACAACAAACAGAATCTGGAGGAAGCAAGAAAGGGTTCTCCCACAGAGTCTCAGAGGAACTGCAGCGCTGCTGACACCTTAATTTTAGACTTCTGGCCTCCAGAACTGTGAGAGAATAAATTCTGTTATTTTAAGCCATCAAGTTTGTGGTAATTTGTTACGGCAGATGTTTTTCTCACAAATCTAATCTGTGCTAGAACCAAGAGAAATATGAGGTATATTCCCTAGCTTCAAGGAGCTTATGATCATACAAAATATTTGTATTGATGAAGCAGTATCTTAAAGTTAGAAGGAGCCTTAGAAATGGTGTAATCCAGAGGTTCTCAAACTTTAGCCTACATCAGAATTATCTGGAGGTCTTACTAAGACACAGCTTGGTGGGTCCCACCCCTGAATTTCTGATTCAGCAGATCTGGAGAGAAACTCAAGAAATTACATTTCTAACAAGATACCAGGTAATGCTGATGCTGCTGGTCCAGGGACTATACTTTGAGAACCACCAATCTAGCAGGCTTCCCAACCGTGATCCAGGGGTCTCTAATGGAGAATGTGTACATTCCAGTACTGCAACTTGTGGTTTTCCAGTCTGACCCTAAGCCCCTAAAAGCTTTTCAAGAAACCACCTACTGGAATACCAAAAATAAATAGTGATTTTTATTAACAATTTTCCCACAGGGGCTTTATTTCTGATAATTTTGGCCTTTAAATTTCCTATTGAGTTGAGTCAAAATTGATAAGGTTCCTACATTGCTTCAAACATTGAGTTGTTCATTTTAAGGGTTTGATTAAGTTAGGATTGAACCACCATCTTTCCTACCTTGTGACTCTTTCTAGCATGAGTCAGACCAAGTAATATCCACCATGCTTAAGCACTCTCAGTGAGGGAGAGTTCACAGGCCATACTATGGTTGGATAGCTTTTTCCAAAGTGAATTCCAAACATACCTCTCCATTTGTTCTAGTTCCCTTTGGAGCATCACAGATCAAGTCTTTACCCTCTACTACTTAGAAATTGTTTCAATATTCAAAGACAGTGATCATGTCCTCCCATAGAAATATCAAGCCCTCTCTTCTCTAGGTTTATCACCGCTGGCTATGTCTTCACCCTTATTCCTAAACTCACAGGAATTTGGGGGTAGACTCTGACTAAAGCTAATTATTTCATCAATCCAAAAATATTCACTGAGAACTTTCTACATACCAAGCACTGTGCAAGGATTGGATAGAGCTTAGAAAAACTCTGTCTCAACCTTCATATGGTGCACATTCTCATGAGAAGAACTGAATATGCTTTAGCGTTCTTCTTGACCTTTCACTCCTCTCTTGCGGAACATACACACTTTGCCATCTTATAATTCAATTCTTCCCAACATCTTACCATTATTTTACCTAAAAGATTCAGGCTTTCTTATGTGAACTCCCTCATTCATTTATTCAACAATTACTTATTGAGATATATATAGATCCACTCAGGAGTGAAATGAAAATTTGTGGAAATATCCCTGGAGAAATCTTTCAGGAGCTTAGAATATGACTGGTGAGATGAGCTACAAATGGTGATGGTTTGATAACATACTCCTAAAATTCTTTGACATGCCTACCATCAGGAGGTGGGAGTCTATTCCCCCCTCCCTAATCTTGATAGGCTTGTTACAGCTTTGACCAAAAGAGTACAGCAGAAGTGCTGTTATGTGTCTTCCAAAGCTGTGTAATAAAAATTAGTGCAGCTTCCACTTTGTTCACTGTAACATTTGTACTGGAGGCTGAGTCCCATTTAAGAAGTTTGTACCTGGAAGCAGCCATGTTGTGCGGAAGTCCAGGCTACATGTAAAATACTGTGTAGGTATTCCAGTTGACGTAGTCCCAACTGAGGTCCTAGCCTATAGCAACATTAACTGCCAGATCTCTAAGTGAAAACAGTTCCAGATAATTCCAGCCCCCAGCCATTGAATCTTCCTAGCTGAGTCCCCAGGCAGAGATGTGCTATTCCTGCTGGGTCTTGTCCAAATTCTGGATTCACAGAATCTGTGAGCATAATAAAATAGTTGTTTTATACCACTAAGTTTTGAGTAGTTTGTTATACGGTAATAGTAACAAAAGCAAAAACACACAACCATGTCTGTCTTCATTGATTCTCATCATTTTAAGCTAGAATCAGAGAGTTTTCTCATATCTTTTCTAAATCCCTACCTTCAATCATTTTCTACTTCCATTTGTATCCTGTAATCAACCTCTCCTTCTTGACAACCACCTTCCTCTTCAAATTCACATAGTTCTCCCCAAACTTTACTAGATCCCATTACCTTTTTCCAGCATTTGCCAGACTAAACAGCTAACACACCACAGGAACAAAACACAGATTAAATCACACTATAATTATTGCACTTACAAGAGGCTACCCATGGCAAAAATATTTCCAAGCTCAGTGGACGATCTGCTTGTTTCAAGCAGTATTTGTAAAACAATTTACAGTCCTGTGGACAAATGACTCTGTCCTATTTATTAAACAAGTGATCACAGGTAATTTAGAGACTCTGTGATTCTTCCTACCTTCCAGTGTTCTGTATGGGAAAATTGAATGAATTAGCCCTTGTGAGGGGGGAATACGAGTGGCAACTTTCTGTTCAGAGGTAGGATGCTTTCAGTTATGCACTCAAATTAAAACTATATGATGACCTAATATCATTCAAACCACTTTTTTTCCCCTTTCCTTTCCACGTATACAATGTTTACCACCTTAGTGTGCATCAAAAGATGAGAAAGCTTAGATTAAATCAAGATCACGTGAAAAGACTGCTAGCATGTTAGCTGAAACCTGAAGACGCCACAGTTATCACTGGCTGATCATGATGAAATTATGATTAAGAGGCAAGCAGAGTTCAGTCAACATGTGCCAAGGGTCTTGAAGCCAGGGAAATGATTCAGTGGGTATTGGAGGGAGAGAAGTGATAGAAATACTTCCATCAACATGGTTGGAGTTGTGGTCAGGACGGGAGAGAAGGGATCTCTAAGAGTTTGGTGAGAAGACTTGGCTGCTCAGAGAACTGTGATTCTATGAGAGGAAACGCAGGGCCTCCCTACCTCCCCGACACACAGACTCACATGCAATATGTCAGTAGCTACAGATTAACCAGTGTCAGTTTCAAGGAAAAACAAAAATCACTCTAACATCCAAGAGGGAACTGACACGATAATAGAGAGAATGAAATCTGAGAAGAGCTTAAAGGGCAAATGGCAACAGACCAATGTCTGCAATAGGTAAAAATTGGCAAAATTCATTACCCTGATGAATGTAGAACCCTTGATCCTGATGGCTTATAAAAACACAAAGCTTGTACATGCCCACGTGTGGTGGTTAAGGTCGTGTGTCAATTTGCCTGGGCCTTGATTCTCACTGGTTTGGCGGTTATGATGTAGTTTGGCAGCTATGTAATGAGATCTGATATAATGTAATCACTTCCATGATGGCACCTGCTATGGGCAGCCAATCAGTTGAAAGAGAGTCTCCTTGGGGGTGTGGCCTATATCCACGTATATGTGGACTTTCTGGCAAGACTTGCTGACTTTTGCTCACTCTGGATCCTCATCTGACCTCCAGTTCTTGGGACTTAAGCTAGCAGCTTACCTGCTAATCTTGGAATTCATCAGCCTCTGCAGCCTGTAAGCCAGCAGCCTGCCATCTTCCTTGCTGATCTTGGGATTCATCCGCCTCCGCAGCCTATGAGCCAGAGGCCTGTTGCATGACCTACTGATCTTGGGTTCGCCAGCCCCTGAAGCTACGCGAGTCGTGAGTCAGGAGAAGCTTCCAGCTTGACCCACAGACTTGGGACTTTCCAGCCTCTACAACTGCATGAGCCATTTCCTTGATATAAATCTCTCTCCATATATATATATATACACATATACACTCTTCATTGGTTTTGCTTCTCTAGAAAACCCAGCCTAAGACACCATGTACATTATTTTGATTGTGGTAATGGTTTGTCAGGTGTATATATATGTCAAAATTTGTCAAATTGTACACTTTAAATATGTGTAGTATTTCTGATAATTATACTTCTATAAGGACACAAAAAAAGCAAAAAAGAAAAAGCCACAAGGTTTGAACAAAAAATGAATCATCTTTTGTTTATTGGTACTTTCTGCATCTAAAGATGTAAATACATACAGTCCCTATCATTTGATGGTTGCTGAGAGTACTACCCAAAACCAAACACATTGCCATCAAGTCAATTCTGACTTGTAGTGATCCTAGAGGACAGAGTAGAACTGCCCCATAGTGTTTCAAAGGAGCAGCTGGTGGATTCGAACTGCCTACCTTTTGGTTAACAGCCATATCTTTAACCACTGCCAAACCCTGGTGGCATAGTGGTTAAGAACTTGGCTGCTAACCAAAAGGTCAGCAGTTCGAATTCACCATATGCTACTTGAAAACCCTATGGAGCAGTTCTATTCTGTCCTATAGGGTCACTGTGAGTTGGAATTGACTCAACAGCAACAGGTTTTGAGAGCACTACCCAATTCTAGAAAAAACTAGACTTTAAATTGCACCAGGCCTCATCTTAGTTCTCCCTCTGAAACTGTTAGACAGAATTGTCTTAATGGAAAGAAAGCTTCCTGTCTATTTGACATTTGGTTGAAATATTGAAAATAAAGTATACCTAGCAGAGAGGACTTGGCATATTCAAGTCTGCATTTCTGTCAGGAGAGAAAGACAGTTATCTCGCTGTAAAGGTAGTGTGATTGATAGCACCAAGAACACGAGAAAGTACGTTGTCTTCTTTTTTAAGTTAAAAGCCTCTTCTAATTAGCAGAGAACAGGGCTTGTTTTTGAAGAATTGGGCATGGGGAATGGTTGCAGACACTGTGTACCTGTGATGGGTGGATGACAATGTGCTGTGTTTGGAGGTTGGGGACTGTTCCATGGTTTCAAAGTCAGGAGGGCTATCACAGGCAAGTCAGCACAGAAAGGAGAGCTCCAAAAAATCTCAGTCCCAGTGTACAGTTAAAACAGCATCCAAGTGAATCACTGTGCTCTTTCTCAAACTGAAGATTAAGAGAGCACCATATGGTTTAAAATGCTGTTTCCAGGTGTTAATTCTCCTCACTCAATTAATTCATTTATAAACATTCACTGAACTGTCTGTTAAATGACAAGAACATAGGAGGGATAATAGAGATGAAAAAAACACATCCTTGACAACGTAGACCTCGTGTTAACTGGGGAGACAGGAGAATAAGCAATTAAATCACAACTTACCAAATGTTGAAAGAAAAATATGTATAAAATACAATAAGGTCCCTGGGTGATGTAAATGGTTTACACACGACTACTAACCTAAATGTTGGCAGTTCAATTCCACCTAGAAGCACCGCAGAAGAGGGACCTGGTGGTCCACCTCCATTAAAATTACAGTTGAGAAAACCCTAAAGAGCTCAGTTCTACTCTGTAACACATGGGGTCACTATGAGTCAGAATCGACTTAATGGCAATGGGTTATAAGGTACAATAAAGGAACTAACTCTGGCTAGAGAAATCCAAAAGTGCTCTGCATGGAAGAGGATGATTGGGCTAGGTGTTAAGGAGGAGTAATGGGCTCAAATATAGCAAAGATTGTAAGCAGGATGCAGGACTGGGCAGTGTTTCATTCTGTTATACTTAGGGTTGCTATGAGTTGGAACTGACTTGATGACAGCTGTAATGGTTAAGATTGTGTGTCAACTTGTCTGGGCCATAATTCTTAGTGTTTATATGTGATCACTCCTATGATGGAATCTGCTGTGAGTAGTCAATCAGTTGAAAGGGAGTTTCCTCAGGGCTGTGGCCTCCATCTGAATATAAGCAGATGTTCTAGCTTTTTGCTCACTCTGGATCCTGCAACTGCCTCCTGTTTGTCTGACCTCTGGTTCTTGGGACTTGAGCTATCAGCTTATCTGTCAGTCTTGGGATTTGTTGATCTTCACAGCCTGTGAGCAGGAGCTCTGTTCTCCAACCCGCCAATCTTGGGTTTGCCAGCCCATGTGGCTGTGTGAATCAGGAGAAGCCTCTATCCTGATCCATGGACTTGGGATGTTCCAGACTCTACAGTCACATGAGCCATTTCCTTGATATAAATATCTCTCTATATATATTTATATGCTTTATTGGTTTTGCTTCTCTAGAGAACCCAGCCTAAGACAACACCTAACAGCAACAACAACGTTAGAAGAGTAAAGAAGATATATTGAACCCAACTTCAAGACTTATTATAATGGTGAAAGTGATCAAGACAGTGTAGTACCGGCAAACGAAAACACAAATAGGTCAACATAACAGAATAAAGAGCCCAGAAATAGACCCACTCAATATAGTCAAGTGATCATTGACAAAGGAACAAAGTCAATTCAATGGGGATAGTCTTTTCAACAAATGGCGCTAGAACAATTGGATATTCACATGCAAAAATTGAATCTAGACACAGATTTTTATACCTTTCCCAAAAATAAATTCAAAATAGATCACAAGCCTAAATGTAAAATGCAAAACTATACAACTTCTAGAAGAAACAAGGAGAAAATCTAGGTGACCTTGAGTTTGGCAATGAGTTTTTAGATCCAACACCAAAAGTGCAATCCACATAAAAAAAGAAGCTATGTTGATATATTCCAGGCACAGGGAAGAGCATCGAGTTAACACGTGAAGCATGAAAATTTGATGAAAACTAGCAAGTTCAAATGTAAGACCAGTGGTGGCAGTTATGAGGAGTGGGGAGCTTCTTCTTGATGTGCAGGGTAGCAGTGCCAGAAAGAGCAATGGAAATCTTAAGGGCAACCATACTGGTAGACAAGGGCATGGGAAGCTATACTAAACAATGAGCTGGAGATGGCAGCAAGTGTCCCACCATCCCACAGAACAGTATGGCTCATCAGATGTGGTGGGCCAGAAACAGGGCCATTTGGCAATCAGGACTAGTGCCCAACTCAGTGACTTTGTCACAGAAAAGACGTTGCCCATGGTCCGTGGCTGTAGATATCTCTCCAGTCCTCAGGCTACCCTAGAGCTTAAGACCTCAGTAAGAATGTCTCAGAAGAATCCAGCCAACCAGTCTGAGGAACAAATCCTAGACACAGATAAAAACTTTATTGTTCAAAGCTGAAAAAATAGAAACAAAATAATATGGGGCCTATGAAAAGATTCTAAACACAGATGGATGGTATAGTACTTACAAAGCAATAGAAGAGCATTCTTTTTAAAAGATTTACTGCAGGAAACATAAATTTTAGACAACTGCTTTGTATTGTCAACAATATTAGAATAAAAACAACACAATGAGATCAAAAGGCAGCTGCTAAGAGGGAGTTATAAAAAGGAAACTAGATGTAAGCAGAGAATGTTATATTAAACATTTGAAAAGAGATTTTTTTAATGCATAAAAATAGTAAAGAAAAGAATCAACAGTGTAAAAATATCACATCAGCAATGTGGAAGACACTCTTGAGGAATTCACCCAAAATCAAAAGGAAAAGAATAAATAAAATAAAATCATGAAGGAGGCGATCTATAGATAGATAGCAGGAAAGAGAGATCCAAAATACAGATTAGTTATATGTTGGAAGAGAAAAAGAGTAGAAGTAAATACCAACTATATAATAAAATAAAAAATCTCCTTAAACTGAAGACCTGAATCTGCAGATCAAACGGACTCAGTGTGTATTAGACAAGTTCCTGCTAGATATAGACGTATCTCAAACTTAAGGATAAAATATGACAGATTTAACAGGTTATTTACCTTCTATTAAAAAAAAGATTAACTTCAAAATTATTCAGTGTAATATTAAATGCCAAAAGCAATCAACAAAGTTTGTGGGGGAAATGGGTGAGACCGCAATATTCCATGTGCCCCTTTTTTAGTTAAATTCCATCCCACTGCAAGAGACAGAAACCCTAAGGAGGAAGGGCAAGGTATTCTGATTGGCAGTCTCACAACTATCCCATGGAATTGGAGAGAAGCTCCCCCAAAGAACTAGGGAAAAAGGAAATAGGAAATCTTGCTGGAAAGACTAGCACCATAACTGCCACGTTGTACTATATTCTACCCTGTGACTTTACACACAAATGCCCTTCTTCCCTTATATTCATGTTCCCAAAATGCCCCCACCTAACATGGTGCTACAATCCAAGATATAATCAAAACACCCACACACCTTTTCCCCAAAGGAAGACAACTCCGCATCCTATCTAGTTACTCCACCCACCTGCAAGTCCAGTACCTCTGAAAGGTTTGCATCGCTCTCATTCAAAGCCACATGTGGTTCTCCAAACCCCTATAACCTAAGACTAAATGATAAATTTAACCACCTCCAACAAGCTTAATGTTAGATATGATAGAAAATAAAATTAATACAGTAATTACTCAGATCTAGAAGAGGGAAAGAGGGGAATTGACTTCCTGGGTCACTGGAGCATAGCACCTCCTGCTGGAGGGGAACAGAAAGACCTTGAGTCTAATGGTGGACCAAGTTCTTCAGCCAGCCAGTCTGGCTGCGTGGTTTCTATTCTCTTAGCCATCATCTTCCATGGCCACACCTGAGAAAGGAACAAAGGAGAATTGGTGGCAACAAGCATTTAGCAGACTATTCCCTATAGACCAGGTGATACCAGCCTGGGGATTTTATAGGGTCGAACAAACACAGGACCCTCTTAGCCAGGCTTGGAGTTTCTCTCATGGTACAATTCCATTAAAACTAGTTAACTGTTGACCAATTTGATTTCTGAAAACTCTGGACAACCAACACCAGAAACTTAGCGAGTTCTATGGTTTCTGAATCTGGACTCCACCTTTACTCCTTCTGACTCTTAGCAATAGACCAAAGTCCTCTTCTCATTATGGCTTAGTACCAAACCTTGCAACTTCACTTTCGGCCATTTCCTCTGATCATCACTAATTGCTGAGGCAGAACTAAAGTGCTCCATGTCCTCATGTGCATCCATCTCAGTGGAGGGAGGATTTTTACCTTTGATAAAGAGTAGGCAACAGAAGGCATTTGGGTGGGACCTGGCATACCCTCAAGGGTTACCATACTGTTTCTCAATGAGTTTCTCTGATAGATAGCTTCTAAGATGGTCCACAATGATTGCCACTTCCTGATATTCATGGCCTCCTATTAAATGGGGGCTGGATTTATTGTCTCACTTGTAAGAGATTAGGTCAGAACGAAACTGCGGCTTCTGTCTTGAGCACTTATTTATTGCTCTCTTCTGAACTGTTTATCCTGGGTGAAGATAGCTGCCATATCATGAGGTAGCCTTGTAGAGAGGCCCGTGTAGCAAGGGATCCAGTCCTGCCAACCATGTGAGAGAGCCTGGAGGTATATATACCTGCTACCCCAAGTCAAGCCTTCAGATGAGACCACACTGCTGCTGACTCCTTGACTGTAGCCTTGTAAGAGACCCTAAGTCAGAGGCGCCCAGCTATGACGCACTGGGATTCCTGACCACAGAAACTGTGACATAACAAATGTCTGTTGTTTAAGCTGCTTAGTTAGGGACTAATTTGTTATGCAATAATAGATAGCTAATACAATTTCTCACCCCCTTACCCCACCTTATATTAACTTAAGCTTGATGCAAAGAATTTGTCAGAATATATAATGATCTGACTGGCCACTGTCTTGAGAAGTTGGCCACAGCAGAAGGGGCTTCACTTATCTCAGTTGTATGATATTCTGTTCCTACTTTCAGATAGTAGCTAGGCTGAAAGTTGATCCCTTCTTGAAACAACTCACTAGTCTACCAAAAAATTTACAAAGCCAGCCTACTTCAACACCCTTACATTTTTCTATAGACCTAAAGCTCCAGTTTCAGTAGGCACTTGGAATGATTCCTAAGATAGAATAGGCTCCAGTTCTACAAGTAACAGTTTAACCAGCTGCTTCACTGTCACATAATAAATATTGCCAAATCCCAGCCAGGATTTGGAACATCCTCACCACCTTGGACACCACCTCAATTTAGCCAGTTTCCCATCACACTATTCTTGGTACCATTTTCTGCATATATGTATATATATATATAAACGCGGGTCACAGAAATCTAACTTAGACTAGACTAAGGAGAAAAAAATTCCCTGGGTGGCACAAACAGTTTGAGCTCAACTACTAACTAAAAGGTTGGTGGGTCAAATCCACCCAGTAGCACCACAGAAGAAAGACCTGGTGATCTACTTCCATAAGATCACAGCCATTAAAAACCCTATGGAGGCAGTTCTACTCTGACACACATGAGGTTGCCATGAATCAGAATCAACTTGATGGCAATGAGTTTAAGGAAGAAAAAAAGGGAATTTATTAACTTAGATAACTGGGAAATGCTGTGAATAAGTCTTTCACACCAAAACGAAACCCTTTGCCGTGGATTCAATTACAACTCATAGCAACCCTGTAGGACAGAGTAGAACTGCCCCATAGGGTTTTCAAGGCTGTAAATCTTTACAGAAGCAGACTGCCACATCTTTCTCCCATGGGGCAGTTGGTGAGTTTGAACCACTGACCTTTTGGTTAGCAGCCGATTGCTTTAACCACTATGCTACCAAGTAAAACTCAGTTATCTGAGTCGATTCTGACTCATAGTGACTGTATGCATGAATGTCTTTATGGTTTTGTTGTTAAGTGCCATGGAGTTGGTTCCAACTCATAATGACACTATGTACAACAGAACGAAACACTGCCCGGTCCTGCGCCGTCCTCACAATCATTGTTATGCTTGAGGCAATTGTTGCAGGGTCTCCCTCTCTTTCACTGACCTTCTACTTTACCAAGCATGATGTCCTTCTCTAGGGACTGGTCCCTCCTGATAACATGTCCAAAGTATGTGAGACGAAGTCTCGCCATCCTCGCTTCTAATAAGCATTCTGGCTGTACTTCTTCCAAGACAGATTTATGTGTTCTTCTGGAAGTCCACGGTCTATTCAATATTCTTCGCCAATACCGTAATTCAAAGGCATCAATTCTTCGGTCTTCTGTATTCATCATCCAGCTTTCGTGTACATATGAGCCAGTTGAAAATGCCATGGCTTGGGTCAGGCACATCTTCCTCCTCAAAGTGACATCCTTGCTTTTTAACACTTTAAAGAGGTCTTTTGCAGCAGATTTGCCCAATGCAATACATCGTTAGTACAGTTAAATTCAGAGCTTCAGGTAATGGCATCAGAACACTCCGGCCATCTCTCAAGTTGCCTCTCCTTGGCTTCAGCAGGCAGGGTCTCCCCACATAGCAGGCACAATGCCTACTTGTTACCTCTACTCACACACTCTCAATATAACTACCTCTTGAGAAATAGAATTTCTCTCCTTCAATAACCACATAGCGATTCCTGTGGCTAGGGATTAGGTCATAAGTGAAGGAATGGCAGGAGAAATTCCCTAAAGACGTTTGACAAAGGAGGTGGAAAAGGCTGGGGCAAACAGAAACTTAACACTCCACCCTCCCACCCTCGCTACTCAAAGTGTGTGTATAGTCCATGCACCAGCAGCATCGGCATCACCCAAGAGCTTTTAGAAATGCAGCTTCTCAGGCTCCACGCCAGACCTTTTCAATCAGAATCTGCACTTAACAAATTCCCTAGGTGATTCATGTGCACATTACAATCTGGGAAGTGCTGCATTATTACCACTCAAGTGGCCATCCATGTGAGAATGTGATGGAAAAACATTTCTGTGCCAAAATTTATAAAGTATAATACCATCTATTGTCATGCTTGGTAAAGTAGAGGGTCATCGAAAGAGAGGAAGACCCTCAATGAGATGGATTGACACAGTGGCTGCAACATTGGGCTCAAGCGTAACAGCGATTGTAAGGATGGCGCAGGACCAGGAAGTGTTTTGTTATGTTGTACATAGGGTCACTCTGAGCTGGAACTGACTTGACAGCACCTAACAACAGCAACAGCATTGTCCCTGAAAGAAGAAATTCAAAGAGTTCCAGTCATCTGAGAGATAAATAAAAATAAAGAATTTAAGAATGGGATGTAGATATATAAAAGGACAAGCTGCAAGCTTTCAAATCTTTTAAAAATAGATTTGTTCTCTGAGCCTCAATTTGCTCATCTCTAAAGTGAATCAGATGGACTATCAGAGGTTCTCAACCCTGCTGCCCCATCCAAACCAACTGAACCAGCATCTCCAGCGATGGGGTCCAGTCTCCCCAGGTGATGCTAATCAGGGTCCATGTTTCCACTGAAGTCACAATCTGGGCTATGTCCCAGAAAAGGCTAAGAACTAGCTCTTGCTTTGTTTTTATTAAAGCATCCTAGATTCTACCGTCTCATCTCTATGTTGTAGCTTCTCTTTATGACTCAGATCGGGGGGGGGGGTGTCTTTTCCTCTTTATAATCCTGAATGTTCTTTAAGGAGTAAGATCATGGTGGTGTAATGGTTAAGTGCTATGGCTGCTAACCAAAAGGCAGGCAGTTCAAATCCACCAGGTGCTCTTTGGAAACTCTATGGGGCAGTTCTACTCTGTCCTATAGGGTCGCTATGAGTCGGAATTGACTTCACAGCAACGGGTAAGAGTAAGGGCTCTTTGCTCCTCAGAGTCTCAGTGGGCTTGTATGGGCAAGTTTAGGGACAGAAACTGAGGCCCTACCCTAGTCTGAGTGTTGCCTGTCATCAAGGCTGCAAAGAAAAGGGGAATGTGCTCCACATAACAGAGGAAGAATTCAGATTCTTTGGGGGGTGAGACAGGTGGAGAGGCAATTCAAAAAGGGATACAGGGAAGAACAGAAATGGGAGAAAATGGAGATAGCAGGGCTATCTGTGATGTGACTCGTCTACATAAGCCCCACATTTTACTGAAATATACAGTGTGGCTGGTGTGAGTGGATTTCTTGTGCAGACCTATAAGTGCTGAGATTTACAATCACGGGGATGTAGAGCAAACAGGGATAACATCTGCAGACGAAATTATTGGACTCTGAGAGGAGCCTAGGCCAGGACCTGCAGAGCTGCTTTAGGAGGAGAGCACAACTGACTGGTGTCCATGGCAATGGCCCCAGATCTCCAAGGGCAAAGGATCCTCAAGTGATACTGCCTTATTCCTTGTTTTCTCTCTGAATAAGCTAATCTCAGCTCTACACAGCCCCTTTACACCATTATTCATTTATTCAATCATGTGGCAGCCACTGAGATAGGGCTGGGGATAGAGTGGAGAGAAAAACCACACAGGGTCAGTGTTCGGTGTCAGGGACAGATATTAATCAAATAATCACAGTATTAAGTTTATAATTACAAATGGAGGTAAGTTCTATGAAGGGAAGGAATGTAGTTTTGTGAGAGCAGATAACAAAGGAATCCATAAGGGACAAAGTGGTCAGAGAAGGTCTTCACGATAGAGTGATGCTTTAGTTGAGATCAGGACGAAGGTAGTGGTGGTGTCATGCTGTGGAGTTTGGTCTTCATCACAGAACAATGGGGAGCCATTGAAGGTTTCTAAGTAGAGGAGAAAAAAATCACTGCAGTATGGAGAGAAGGTGGGAGGGCTCAGAGAATGTTGGACAGACTAATTAGGAGTCTCTTTCAGTAGTCCAGTCAAGGTTGATGATGACTTGGATCCCATCAGTAGCAGTGGAGATGGGAAGATATAACTGGGTTCAAGAGATACTTAGGGTGTAATTGCCTGTCAGTTTGTCATACTGGGGTGGCTTGTGTGTTGCTATGATGCTGGAAGCTATGCCACCAGTATTTCAAATACCAGCAAGGTCACCTAAGGTGGACAGGTTTCAATGCGCCTTCCAGACTAACACAAGCTGTGAAGAAAGGTCTGGTGATCTACTTCCAAAAATTAGCCACTGAAAACATTATGGGTCCAAACAGAATATTGTCTGATATAGTGCTGGAAGATGAGCCCCTTAGGCTGAAAATGCACAGTGCCCACAACAATGGACTCTAGCAGACCAATGACCATGGAAAGACAGTGGACTGGGCAACATTTCCTTCTGTTCTACATGGGGTCTCCATGAGTCAGACTGATTCGATGGCAACTAACAACAACAAAACTGGCAGGATTTGGTGATAGATCCAGTGTGGGGGCTGAGGGAGAATGAAGTTTCCTAGGTTTCTAGCTAATGTAATGGGATGGATGGTGGTGCAAATCAGAGGTAGGTAAGGCTAATATCAACATAATACCAGATGATTCCCATCCCTTATGACACTATTTCCATTTAGAGGTTCACAATAAGCAAGCTAGCAACACTCAAATCAAGAGAGAGATAATTCATCCGCCACATCTTTGCACTTTCTTGGTACATCCTCACTGATAGCCCCTAAACTGCATCTCCTGACTCCTGCAATTAATTAAAACATAAGGGAAGGGGAATCTGCTTGCTGAGGGATTTCCTTGGAGGCTCAGACTTTCTAGTTAATGAAAGGGAGACCCTAATTCTGCTCAGCCATGACTTAGTCCCAGGCAGTGATGATTTGGAAGGCCATCTCCACACCTCCTGGGAAGACACAAGTAATTGTTTACATGGGAGAGACTCCTAGCCCTTGACTTCATCATTGTCCCCTTGCCTTCTGAAAGATGGTCCAGCAGGGAAAGCTAAGCCAGCACCTAAGTCTGTCTGTCTCTCTTTTAAGGGTGTTAAAGTCCCCATTTGACTTCAACAGAAGAAAGCAGAACTGTACTGGCTCTGCTCCCTAATGTTTCTATTGCTGACACTCTTGAGAATGCAGATGAGCTGTGTGGTGTGAGTTAAGGGAAAGAGCACTGCAATGTGGTTCCAACAAGTTGCACAACCCCGGGAAGCCTGTCTCACTGCTTTAAGTACTAGTTTCCCTGTTTATAAAATGGAAGACCATTCTTTGTGCCTTTTAGTTTTGTTATAAGGTGCAAAATAGTTGACCCCATTAATTATGTCTTCTGTCTTGGAATATTTTCCCCACTTGGCCTCTGGGAACCATTACTCTATTGAGTGTCCTCCTATACCACTGGCTCCTTCTTCTAAATCTTCTCCGCTGGTTTCTCCCCCTCTTCTTGACCTTTAAATTTTGAAGTTCCCTAAGGCCAAGTCCTTGGACAACTTTTCTTCACCTGCTTCCCTTACTACGTTGTGGTCCCACCCAGTCCTATGGCTTTAAACATTGTTTATACCCAGATGGGTTTTCTTGTCTATATCTCCAGCCTTAATATCTCTCTGAAACTCAAGATTTAATTATCTAGTTGCTTTCTTCACACATCTCCATTTGTGTGTCAAGCTTAATATTTTCAAACCCAAACCTTTGATGTCCTGTCTCTCCCATTTATTGTTCCTTCAGTGGTCTCCTGACCATAGTTCATGGTAACACTATTCACAAAAGACATGTGATGAGTCCATGATGTTCCCTTTCCCTCATCCTTAAATGCAGTCTGAGAAAATACCAGCAACTCTACCTCAAGGTATATCTTAAATCCAATCATGCCTCCAGATCTCCAACAGCACTATCCTTGGCCAAGAGACCATTACCTTTATTGCTCTGCAATGGCTTCTTAAATAGATCTCCTGTGTCCATTCTTATGTACTCTTGACACTTTGCTCAGCAGTCAGAGTGGTCCTTCTAAAACATAAACCATATTATGCCATGTCCCTGCTCTTCACCCTCCAGTATGTCTCATTCTTTTTAGATCAACTCCAAAGCCTGACTATGACCTAGAAGCCCCTCTCCCCACATCATCTCCTATCCTTCTCCCCTTCACTCACCAAATTCAACTGCACTGACCTCCTTGATGTTCCTTGACCATGCCAAGCACGCTCTGGCCTTAGAGCTTTCACATGTTGTGTCTTCTCCTCCTATAACATGTGGCTGCCTCCCTTGCTTTAGTCATGTTTTTGCTTCAACATCACTTCTTTAAAGAGAGCTTTTAACTATTAAAAAAAAAAAAAACTATCCCCCCATCACTCTTTATCACCTTACTCTGTGTAATGGTTAAGGTTGTGTGTTAACTTGGATGGGCCGTGATTCCCAGTGGTTTGGCAGTTATGGTGTAGTTTGGTAGTCATGTAATGATGTAATCACCTCCATGATGAGATGTAATATAATGTAATCACTTCCATGATGAGATCTGCTATAGGTAGCCAATCAGTTGAAAGGGCATTTCCTTGGGGGTGTGACCTGCATCTAATATATGTGGAAGTTTCGGCAAAGCTGGCTGGCTTTTGCTTTTTGTTTATTTGGTTGGGTTGCTGAAGCATGGATTACACTGTGGCCTACACTAAATCAAGCTGAAGTACCTGAACTGCCTTGGTATATACTGTAGAAGAAGATATCCAAAGGTTAGGGAAATTGGCATGTTAGAGTGGATCTATCAGGTTAGACCCACAGATGCACACATGGAGTGCCCAGAGGATACACCTTTTACCACAACACTGAGGAACAAATTTGTGAAGGGAGCCCCAGCATCCTTGAAGACTGCTGTAATTGTTATTTTATGTAAGTCAGATTTGGCAGTGGAAACCACCCTAACTGAATTAAGACCCCTAACTACAATGGGGCTGATTGTACCCTGTAGTGGGAGGGGCCGAGTGGTGCCACTCAGTCAACAAAGACAAGGTGAGCATGGTTACAATAATGGACAGCAGAGTCAAAGCAATAATCAGAGTAGTTTGATTCTTGTGGACTTAAGGCATTGGCTACTTTGTCATGGTGTCCCTAAGAGTGAAAGAGATCGGAAATCTATTTACTTGATCTGTACAAGCGGAAGAATTTTAGGTCGAGTAAAAGGTAGTCTAACTTTAATCACCAGAATAGAGAGTCATGGCCCCTCAATCAGTTCCCAGACTTGAGTCAGTTTACAGACCCCAAACCCCTTGAATGAAGGGGAGGCCAGAAGGACTCCAAAACACTGCCAAAAACTTATACTGTTAATCTTTCTCCCAGCCCTCCCCGAAGGGATCTATGGCCTTTTGCGAGAGTGACTATTCATTGGGGAAAAGGAAATAATCAGACTTTTCAGGGATTACTGGCTGCTGGCTCTGAACTGACACTAAGTCAAGCAGACTCAAAACATCAATGCGGCCCACCAGTCAGAGTGGGAGTGTATGGAGGTCAGGTTATTAATGGTGTCTTAGCTCAGGTTCATCTAACACTGGGTCCAGTGTGTTCCTGAACCCATTCTGTAGATTTCCCCAGTTCCACAGTGCATAATAGGAATAGATACACTCAGCAACTGGCGGAACCCACACGTTGCATCCCTGACAAGTGGAGTAAGTAACTTGCCTATTTGGCCTGTGCAAAAAACAGACAGATCTTGGAGAATGACAGTGAATTATTTTAAACTTAACCAGGTGGTGACTGTAAATGCAGCTACTGCTCCAGATGTGGTTTCATTGTTTGAGCAACTTAATACATTTCCTGGTACCTGGTATGCAGCTATTGATCATGTCAATGCCTTTTTCTTGATTCTGGTTTCAAAGGAACACCAGAAATAGTTTGCCTTCAGCTGGCAAAGCCAGCAATGTACCTTCACTGTCCTACCTCAGGGGTATATCAACTCTCCAGCCCTGTCATAATTTAGTCCACAGGGACCTTGATCACCTTTCTCTTCACAAGATGTCACAGTGGTCCATTACACTGATGATATTATGCTGATTGGACCTAGTAAGGAAGAAATGTCAATGACTCTGGACTTATTGGTAAAACATGTGGGTGCTAGAGGGTAGGAAATTAATCTGACAAAAATTCAGGCACCTTCCACTTCAGTGAAATTTCTAAGGGTCCAGTGGTGTGGGGCATGTCTAGATATTCCTTCTAAAATGAAGGATAAGTTACTGCATCTGGCCCCTCCCACAACTAAAAAGGAGGTACAATGCCTGGTGGGCCTCTTTGGATTTTGGAGGCAATGTATCCCTCACTTTGGTATGCTTTCTGGCCTATTTATCAAGTGACTAGAAAAGCTACTAGTTTTGACTAGGACTTGGAACAAGAGGCTCTGTAACTGCTTCAGGCTGCCATGCAAGCTGCTATGCCACCAGGGCCATATCATCCAGCTGATCCAATGGGGTTTGAAGTACAGTGGCAGATACAGATGCTGTTCGGAGCCTTTGCAGGCCCCTATTGGGGAATACAGTGCAGACCCTTAGGATTTCAGAGCAAAGCCATGCCATTGTCTGCAGTTAACTACTCTCCTTTTGAGAAACCACTTTTGGCTTATTACTGGGCCTTAGTAGAGACCCAACATTTAACCATGGGCCACCAAATCACCATGTGGCCTGAGCTGCCCATTATGAACTGGGTGTTGTCTGACCCACAGAGCCATAAAGTAGGACATGCACAGCAGCACTCCATCATTAAATAGAAGTGGAATATATGAGATCAGGTATTGAGCAGGACCTGAAGGCACAAGTAAATTGCATGAGAAAGTGGCCCAAATGACTATGGTCTCCACTCCTATCACATTACCTTCCATCTCCCAGTCTGTACGTATGGCTTCATGAGGAGTTCCTTGTGACTAGTTGACTGAGGAAGAGAAAAGTCATGCCTGGTTTATAGACGGTTCTATGCGATATGCAGGCACCCCTCAAAAGTGGACAAAGGCAGCACTACACCCCCTTCTGGGACCTCCTTGAAGGACAGTTGTGAAGGGAAATCCTCCCAATGGGCAGAACTTTGAGCAGTGCATCTGGTTGTTCACTTTTTTTGGAAGGAGAAATGACCAGATATGTGATTGTATACTGGTTCACAGGCTGTGGCCCATGGTTTGGTTGATTGGTTAGAGACTTAGAAAGAACATGATTGGAAATTGGAGACAAGGAGGTATAGTGAAGAGGTATGTGGATAGACCTCTCAGAGTGGGTCAAAGAAGTGAAGATATTTGTGTCTCATGTGAATGCTCACCAAAGGGTGACCTCAGCAGAGGATGATTTTTACAATCGAGTGGATAGGATGATGCATTCTGTGGAAACCAGTCATCTTCTTTCCCCAGTCACTCTTATCATTGCCCAATGATTTCATGAACAAAGTGGCCATGGTGGCAGGGAGGGAGGTTATGCATGGGCTCAGCAACTTCCACTCATCAAGGCCGACTTGACTACAGCCACTGCTGAGTGCCCAATTTGCCAGCAGCAGAGACCAACACCGAGTTCCCAATATGACACCATTCCTTAAGGTGATCAGCCAGAAACCAGGTGGCAGGTTAATTACATTTGACTGCTTCCATCATGGAAAGGGCAGCATTTTGTTCTTACTGGAATAGATAGTTATTCTGGATATGGATATGCCTTCCCTGCATGCAATGCTTCTGCCAAAACTACCATTTGTGGATTTACAGACTGCTTTATCCACCATCATGGTTCTAAATACCACTTATGACCCAGTGATCAGTTTTAGAAATGAGGACTGTAGTTGTTATGAGTATTTATTCCTTGTATGCGTGCATCAAATATTTTTTGTTTTCTTCACTTATAAAATATAAGATGTAAACAGGGCTAGTGCATTTTCAGTTGTACACATTAGGTGGTATCATGTTAGGTGAAAGCATGACTTTATAATTGTCTTTATGTAGAGATTATGCATGATTACAGAGATGTGTACAGGTGCCAAGTTTACAAGGGGTGGACTATGATGGTTAAGGCTGTGTGTCAACTTGTGTGGCCATGATTCTCAGTGGTTTGGAAGTTATGATGTAGTTTGGCAGTTGTGCAATGATGTAATCACTTCCATGATGAGATCTAATATAATGTAATCACTTCCATGATGAGATCTGCTATGAGCAGCCAATCAGTTGAAAAGAAGTTTCCTTGGGGATGTGGCCTGCATTCAATATCTGTGGACTTTCTGGCAAAGCTTGCTAGCTTTTGCTCTACTCTAGACCTGCATTCAGCTCGTCAACATCTGACATCCGGTTCTTGGAACTTGAGCCAGCAGCCTGCCATTTTACCTGCTGATCTTGGATTTGTTAGCCTTCGAACACTTGTGAGCCAGCAGCCTTTTGTCTGACCTATGCATCTTCGATTCTTCAGCCTCTGCAGCTACTTGAGTCAGGAAAAGCCTCCAGCCTGATGCCTGACCCATGGACTTGACTTGCCACACTCTATAACCGCATGAGCCATTTCCTTGAGATAAATCTCTCTCTCTTTTTCTCTGTATATATATAAATACATGGTTTTGTTTCTCTAGAGAACCCAGCCTAACAAATTCTACTTTATTTCCTTTAGAGCATGTATTATGGCATCATGATTTTTATTCATTGAAATCTTTAATATTCTCCCCCATAAAACTCTAAGATCATGAGAGCAGGGACTATGTTTATTTCTCCAGTGCCTAGAACAGTGTCTATCACTTAGTAGGTGCTCAGAAAACATTTGTTGAATGGGTAAATGAAGAAGTGCCTAGTCCTATTTCAAGAAGGTTGAGGAAGAAAATAAGGTTAAGGAGCCAAAGAGAGAGTACACAGGAACACACCTACCATCTGAAAATGTTACATTAGTTTTGGAACAAGCTTAGAAAAAGTAGAGAGAGGGAGCAGATTGGGGAGGAAAAACAATTAAAAAAAAAAAACATGATTTGCAGTTCTTTGTTGAAGGAAAGAGGGTAAAACAAGAATAAAGAATAAGGATGTTTTTTATTAAATACTTCCTAAGAACAGAGAAACCCTGAAGTGGGAATGTGTATAATATAATCAGGAGAGAGGCATTCTAAAAGGATAAAACTCATTATGGGATAACAGAGGAGAAAGGAGAGGTGAAAAGAATAAAGATGTGACTCTGTTGTGTTTACAAAAAGCTGCGATGTCCTTAACTGAGTGTTTGTGTAAATGGTTTCAGTTTTCCTGGTGGTGGGAAAGGAGCTGTGAATACTGTATGTACACTGCAGAAATTTATTTTGCAGGTTTTAAAAAGCACATGAGAAGTGAATGCAATAATAGATGTGAAAGTATAAAGAATTCTGCAAATGAAAGGTATTGTCAAGAAAAGAATACGAAGCGCTGCTGCTAGAATGTGAGAGTTAACTTTGTAGAACCTGCTCAGAATTCCAAGTGGCCCAGAATCCAAGGCCCCAAGCAAAGCCGGACTCCAGTTTGCAGACAGGTGAAGCAGCCCATGCTGACTCGCCCATGGAGTTGCTGCCAGCGGGAAGAGTGACAACCAAGAGGGGGTGATGAGTAATTGCACCCTCTAGACAACACTTGGAGTCCTTGGGATGCAAAGGTTAACACTCTAGGCTGCTAATTGAAAGGTTGGAGGTTCGAGTGCACCCACAAGTGCCTCGGAAGAAAGGCTTAGCAATCTACTTCCAAAAAATCAGCCATTAAAAACCCTATGGATTACAGTTCTGCATTGACACATGTGGAGTTGCCATGAATCAGAGTCAACTCTACAGTAACTTCTTAGTTCTTTGAAGCTGGTTCTGAAATCCTGCAGCGCGGGGGTCAGTAATTCCCACCCCCTTGTCCAGCCTGTGCATCTTTAGAGCTGGGCCAGAAACACCAGTCCTGATACTCTCTGTGCTGGAGGAGTCCTGATACTCTCTGTGCTGGAGGAAAGGAGCTCCTCTCTCACCCCAACAAGTGGCCTTTAGGATGCGCCCTGCCAGGCACCCAAGTGGGCGCCAAGCACCAGGGTAGGGCAAGCAGAACAAGCCCAGCCCCTGCCATTGGCTGGTACTTTTATTCCCCTTGTGTCTTGGAAGCAGTGCCCTGGGCAGCTTCTCACCCAGACATGAATTATGCCCTGCTTCCTCTTCGTCCCTTGCCACATGCCCAGACACAAGCACCCACTCCCTTCCTGCAGCTTGGGCAGGCTCAGCCGGCAGAGCCTGGCCATAATAGCCACACACACCACCTTCCTAGATGATAGGAACAAAGGTCAAGTTTGTGTCTTCATTCAAACTCTCTGAGCCAACGCTGCAGCACAGCCTCACCACGTCACTTTTCCAAGCCTGACAGCTCTTCTAGACATGTTTCTAGGATGAGCAAATGAAATAGCAGCCACACCTCTACAATACTTACAACTTCCTCTCTGCACCTTCTACCCCAAGAACAGAAGCCTCCCTGAGTAAGCTCTGCTTGCAAAGAGGGCACCAGTGGACCCAGGAGGATATCCCCTTTCTCTGCATGGTGGGACACATAGTCTCCTTGAGACATAACTGAAATTCTCCCCAGCACTGCCAAAACAGCCGTTCTTAGACTAATGGATGACAGCTTTAATTCTCCTGCAAAGTTTATATAATCCTTTTAGATGTCTAGGGTAAATGAGGGGAAGGATCAGGTTCGTTATCTTCCCCTTTCTCTCAAATTTGTCAGCAGTTTGGAGCCTGTATCAGTCAGAATGGGGACAGTGGTGGTTCAGTGGTAGAATTCTTGCTTCCATGGGGGAGACCTGGCTTCAATTCCCAGCCAATGCACCTCATGCACAGTCACCACCTGTCAGTGGAGGCTTATGTGTTTCTGTGATGCTGAACAGATTTCAGTGGAGCTTCCAAACAAAAATGGACTAGAAAGAAAGGCCTGGCAGTCTACTTCTGAGAAATTGGCCAATGGAAACCCTATGAATTACAATGGTCCAATCTGCAACCAATCATGGGGATGGCGCAAGACTGGGCAGCATTTTATTCCACTGTGCATGGGGTCACCATGAATTGGGGACTGACTTGACAGCAGCTAACAACAACATCAGTTAGAATAGACTAGGTTATGCTGCAGTAAAAAATGACCCTCCCAAATATCAGCAGGTTAGAACAACAAAGTGTATTTCTTGCTTATGCTACATGCTCACGAAAGGTGGAAGAAGATTCTGCTTATTGTAGTCACTCAGGGACACAGAGTCATGCAGGAACCATCATATTGTATACTCTGAGTCACCATATCAGAGAGAAAGAAGATTAAAGAGGGTCTCACTAAATGCTCCAATGCAAAAATGACAAATGTCACTTCGGTTCATAACTCATTGGTCAATGTGATTGTTAAGGTTGTGTGTCAACTTGGCTGGACCATGATGCTCAGTGTTTTGGCAGTTATGTAACAATGTGGTTTGGCAGTTATGTAACAATGTAGTTTGGCAGTTATGTAATGATGTAGTTATCCTCCAGTTTGTGATATAATGTAATCACCTCCATGATGTGATCTGATGTGATCAGCCAATCAGTTGTAAGGAGAGTTTCCTCTGGGGTGTGGCTAGCTTCCAATATATATGGACATCCGGCAAAGCTCACTGGCTTTTACTCCCTCCGGAACTTGCATGTGGCTTGTCATCATCTGACCTCCAGTTCTGGGGACTTGAGCCAATGGCCTGCCATATTGTCTACCGATCTCGGATTTGTCAGCATCCACAACCCGTGAGCCAGTAGCCTGCCATCTGACCTGCCAATCTTGGGTTAGTCAGCCCTTGCAGCTACGTGACTCAGGAGGAGACTTCGGCCTGAGGCCTGATCCCTGAACTTGGGACTTGCCAGTCTCTACAACTGCTTGAGCCATTTCCTTGAGATAAATCTCTCTTTATATACATACATACATATATATACTTAACTGGTTTTACTTCTCTAGAGAACCCAGCCTAAGACACCTGGTACCAAGAGTGGTTCTAGAGAAACAGAATTGTAAGGAAGAGTTTTCTAAATCGGTTCTCAAGTCTGGTTAGTCTTAACGATGTTGATGACTCTGCTTCCAATAGTTAAGAGAGAACTGCTAACCTATGGCATGAGGTGACAATAGAAATATGTAAAATATTGCCACCAACAGATCAAGTATTGGTGAGAGGTGAGGCTCTGGGTGATGGCATGTTTGATACTTTTGTACAATTTTATCATAATGAGAAGTATAAGGAAGCTGGTTGGTTGGTCCCACATTCTCTACAAAAAGTAGTGAAAGAAAAAGATGAACTCGGGGCTTCAAAGTCACACCTCAAGCGCTGCACAAATGATTTCAAAGTTGCCACTTGGACTCTGAAAGAAAACCTTATTTCTTGTGGTAACACAGCTGATATTGCTGAAAACCAAACCCACAGTCTTATTGTAAGAGTGGCTGAATTACAAAGTCAGCTTCAAATTGTGTCTGAATTTAAAGTGAGGGCACTGATCTGGAAGAAATGGGATCTTGTAAGCTGGGGTGGGGACATATGGGTAGATAATTAGGAATCTAGGAACACTGAGCCTCTGAATTCTGTTGAATCACTCCTGCCAACAAAATCAGCCCTTTCCTTCCCATGTGATGAAATTAATGCAGCGGTTTTTGAAGAGCCTTTGTCTGAGGCTGCATCTGAATAAATTACAGGGGAGGAGTCTGAGTCATTGCCTGGGCCATCATCTGAGGCAGATGCCTTACAAGACATTGCTGAATGTTCTCAAAACACACTCCACCACTCATTTCTGCTTCTAGACCTATAACTAGACTTAAGTCTCAGCCAACCCCAAAATATGAATTACAAAGCGTGACCCAGGAGGAGGTATACTACACTTCAAGAGAACTGCTTGACTCTTCTAATATGTACAAACAGAAACCTGGGTAATATGTGTGGGAACAGCTATTAAGGGTGTGAGACAATGGTGCAAGGACCATAAAGTTGGATCAGTCTGAGCTTATTAATATGAGCCCACTAAACACAGCTCCTTCATTCAATGTTTCTGTGTGAGAGGTTAAGAAAGGATGTAATAGTTTATTTGGTTGGTTTGTTGAAGCACGGGTTATGCAGTGGCCTACACTAAATCAAGTTGAAGTACCAGACCTGCCCTGTTATACTGTAGAAGAAGGTATCCAAAGGTTAGGGAAATTGGCATGTAAGAGTGGATTTATCAGGTTAGACCCACAGACCTACACATGGAGTGCCCAGAGGGCACACCTTTTACCACAATGGTGAGGAACAAATTTGTGAAGGAAGCCCAAGCATCCCTGAAGACTGCTGTAACTACTATTGTCATGAATTGAATTATGGTTCCCCAAAAACATGTGAATCAATTTGGCTAGGCCATGATTTCCAGTGTTGTGTGATTGTCCACCATTTTGTCATCTGATGTGATCTTCCTATGTGTTGTAAATCCTACCTCTATGATGTTAATGAGGTGGGATAGGCGGCAGTTATGTTAATGAGGCAGGAATCAATCTACAAGACTGGATTGTGTCTTGAGACAGTCTCTTTTGAGATATAAAAGACAGAAATGAGCAGAGAAATGGGGGACCTCATACCACTAAGAAAGCAGCGCTGGGAGTAAAGTGTGTCCTTTGGACCCAGGGTTCCTGGGCAGAGAAGCTCCTAGTCCAGGGGAAGAGTGATGACAAGAACCTTCCTCCAGAACTGACAGAGAAAGCCTTCCCCTGGAGCTGACACCCTGAATTTGGACTTCTAGCCTACTAGATTGTGAGAGAATAAACTTCTGTTTGTTAAAGTCATCCACTTGTGGTATTTCTTTTACAGCGGCACTAGATGACTAAGATAGCTGTCTTATGTAAGTCAGATTTGACAGTGGAAACTGCCCTAACTGAATTAAGACACCTAACTACAGTGGGGCTGATTGGACCAAGTGGCGGCACTCAATCAACAAAGATAAAGTGGGCGTGGTTACTGTAAAGGAGAGTGGAGTCAAAGCAGTAATCATAATAGTCTGACTCTTGTGGACTTAAGACATTGGCTACTCAGTCATGGTGTCCCTAGGAGTGAAATAGATGGGAAATCTACTAAATGTTTACTTGATCTGTACAAGCAGAAGAAGTCTAGGTCAAGTAAAGAGCAGTGTAACTCAAATCGCCAGAATAGTCACGGCCCCTCAATCAATTCCCAGACTTGAGCCAGTTTACAGACCCAAAACCCCTTGAATGAAGGGGAAGCCAGGTCCCCTTGAGAAAGGACCCCACTACACTGCCAAAAACTTATACTGTTAATCTTTCTCCCAGCCTTCCCTAAAGAGATTTATGGCCTTTTGTGAGACTGACTGTTTATTGGGGAAAAGGAAATAATCAGACTTTTCAGGGATTACTGGATACTGGCTCGGAACTGACACTAATTCAAGGAGAACCAAAACATCAATGTGGCCCACCAGTCAGAGTGGGGACGTATGGAGGTCAGGTTATTAATGGTGTCTTAGCTCAGGTTCATTTCACTCTGGGTCCAGTGTGTCCCTGAACACATTCTGTAGATTTCCCCAGTTCCAAAGTGCATAATTGGAATAGATATACTCAGCAACTGGCAGAACCCACACACTGCACCCCCGACAAGTGGAGTAAAGGTTATTATGGTAGGGTAAACCAAGTGGAAGCCATTAGAACTGCCCCTACCCAGGAAAATAGTAAACCAAAAGTAATACCACATTCCTGGAAGGATTGCAGAAATTACTGCCACCATTAAGAACTTGAAGGATGCAGGAGTGGTGATTCTCACCACATCCCCATTAAACTCACCTATTTGGCCTGTGAAAAAAATAGATGGATCTTGGAGAATGACACTGGATTATAGTAAACTAGGTGGTGACTACAGTTGCAGCTGCTGTTCCAGATGTAGTTTCATTGCCTGAGCAAATTAATACATCTCCTGGTGCCTGGTATGCAGCTATTGATCACGTCAATGCCTTTTTCTTGATTCTGGTTTTGAAGGAACACCAGAAACAGTTTGCCTTCAGCTGACAAAGCCAGCAATACACCTTTATTGTCCTACCTCATGGGTATATCCACTCTGCAGTCCTATGTCATAATTTAATCTGCAGGGAACTTGATTGCCTTTCCCTTCCACAAGATGTCACACTGGTCCATTACACTGATGACATTATGCTGATTGGACCTAGCAAAGAAGAAATGTCAATGAGTCTGAACTTACTGGTAAAATGTTTTTGTGCTAGATGGTAGGCAATTAATCTGACAAAAATTGAGGCACCTTCCACCTCAGTGAATTTTCTAGGGGTCCAGTGGTGTGGGGGCATGTCTAGATAACTTATAACCTCCTTTTAGAACTTATAAGTTCTAAAGTGAAGGATAAGTTATTGCATCTGGCCCGTCCCAGGACTAAACAGGAGGCACAATGCCTGGTGGGCCTCTTTGGATTTTGGAGACAACATATCCTTTTTCTGGGTATGCTACTCCAGCCTATTTATCAAGTGACTCAAAAAGCTGCTAGTTTTGAATGGAGCCCAGAACAAACAACTGGTTCAGGCTGCCGTGAAAGCTACTCTGCCATTTGGGCCATATGATCTGGCTGATCCAATGGTCCTTGAAGTGTCAGTGGCAGATAGAGATAGTGTTTTGAGTCTCTGGCAGGCCCCTCTTGGGTAATCACAGTGCAGGTCCTAAGAATTTTGGAGCAAAGCCCTGCCATCCTCTACAGATAACTACTCTCCTTTTGAGAAATAGTTTTTGGCTTGTTACTGGGCCTTAATAGAGACTGAACTCTTAACCATGGGCCACCAAGTCACCATGCGGCCTGAGCTGCCCATCATGAACTGGTTGTTGTCTGACCCACAGAGCCATAAAGTTGGACATGCAAGCAGCACTTCATCATTAAATGGAAGTGGTTTGTATGAGATCAGTACTGAGCAGGATCTGAAGGCACAAGTAAGTTGCATGAGGAAGTGGCCCAAATGTCCATGGTCTCCACTCCTCTCACATTATCAGCCCTCTCCCAGTCTGCACCTATGGCCTCATGTGGATGGAGTTCTCATGATCAGTTGAGTGAGGAAGCGAAAACTCATACATTGTTTCCAGACGATTCTGCATGATATGCAGGCACTACTCAAAAGCAGACAGAGGCAGCAGTACAGGTCCTTTCTTGGGCCTCCCTGAAGGACAATGGTGAAGGGGAATTCCTCCCAGTGGGCAGGAATTTGAGCAATGCACCTGACTGTTCACTTTGCTTGGAAGGAGAAATGGCCAGATGTGCAATTGTTTACTGATTCATGGGCTGTGGCCAATGGTTTGGCTGGATGGTCAGGGACGTGGAAGGAACATAACTGAAAATCTGGTGACAAGGAGGCACGGGAAAGAAGTATGTGGATAGATATCAGAGTGGGCCAAAGAAGTGAAGATACTTATGTCTCATGTGAATGCTCTCCAAAGGGTCACTCGGCAGAAGAGGATTTTAACAATCAAGTGAATAGGATGACACGTTCTCTGGAAACCAGTCATCTTCTTACCCCAGCCACTCCCACCATTGCTCAATGGGCTCCTGAAAAAAGTGGCCATGGCGGCAGGGATGGAGTTTATGCACGGACTCAGCAACACAGACTTCCATCACCAAGGCCAGCTAGACTACAGCCACTGCTGAGTGCCCAGTCTGCCAGCAGCAGAGCCCTACACTGTGTCCCAATATGGCACCATTCCTTCAGGCGATCAGCCAGCAACCTGGTGGCAGGTTGATTACATTGGAACCTTTCCATAATAGAAAGGGAAGCTTTTCATTCTTACTGGGATAGACACATACTCTAGATATGGATTTACCTTTCCTGCACACAATGCTTCTGCCAAAACTACCATCCATGGACTCACAGAATGACTTATCCATAGGCAAAGAAGGGAGTTACCATATTAGCTGCTGTGATTGATCCCAATTACCAAAAGCAAATCGGACTGATATTACATAATGGAGGTAAAGAAGAGTATGTCTAGAATACAGGAGATCCTTTAGGATGTCTCTTAGTACTACCATGCCACGTGATTAAAGTCAATGGAAATTCTGACATAACTATTAATGGCCCAGACCCTTCAGGAATGAAGGCAAAGAACCATGACCAGCTGAAGTGCTTGCTAAGGGTAAAGGGAATGCAGAATAAGTGGTGGAAGAAAGTAGTTCTACATACCAGTTACGTCCCACTCCTAGGAATAGATCCTAGAGAAATAAGAGCCATCACACAAATAGACGTATGCACACCCATGTTCATGGCAGCATTGTTCACA
>NW_004443976.1:8170119-8194935 GCF_000243295.1 Trichechus manatus latirostris
AGTGAGAATAGCAGCACAACTGGAAGGACATAATCGATGTCACTGAGTTGTACATGTAGAAATTTTTCAAATGGTGTATCTTTGGCTATGCATATTTTCACCAAAAAAAAAAAAAGGTCCTCCAAGGCCAAGAAGTGAGAGTGTTGACATGTCGTGGGGTTATTAACCAATGTCATAAAACAATATGTGTACTGACTGTTTAATGAGAAAATATTTGTTCTGTAAACTTTCATCTAAAGTACAATAAAAAATAAATAAATCAATACCAGTTACAACCACATGACCAGTTGCAGAAATGAGGACTATACTTGTTCCTTATATGTAGGAATCAAATATTTTTGTTTTCTTCACTTATAAAATATAAGCTGTAAACAGGGCAAGCGCATTTTTATTTGCATGCATGTTACTTGTATCATGTTAGGTGCAAGTGTGACTTTGTCTTTATTTAGAGATTTTGTATGCTTTAAGGAGTTGCACACAGGTGCTAAGTTGGTAAGGGGTGAACTGTGATGGTTAAGGTTGTGTGTCAACTTGGCCTGGCCATGATTCTCAGTGCTTTGGCAGTTATGTAATGATGTAGTTTGGCAGTTACGTAATAATGTAATTATCCTCCATTTGTGATATAATGTAATCACCTCCATGATGGGATCTCATATGTTCAGTCAATCAGTTGTAAGATGAGTTTTCTCGGGGGTGTGGCCTGCATCCAATATATATGGATGTTCTGGCAAAGCTAGCTTGCTTGCTTGGGATCCTGCATCCAGCTCATCATCACCGGACTTACGGTTCTTGGGACTTGAGCCATCTGCCTGCTGTATGTATATGTATGTATGTATGTATATACACACTTCACTGGTATTTTTTTCTCTAGAGAATCCAGCCTAAGACAGTCAGGAAGTACAATCCTACCACATAACAGAAGTGAGAGAACAAGAATATTTGACAAACAGTGCTAATGACTACCACAAAGTCCATGGGGTTAGGAATTCAGGTACTGAGGGCTAGCTCTCCAGAAAGGAAGACCTCCCTTTGCTTGTAGCTGAGAAGCAATCTGTTTCCTATTGCTTCTCTAACAAATGGCCACACACTTAGTGACTTAAAACAACACTAATTGGTTATCTTACAGTTTTGCAGGTTAGAAGTCCCATACTAGTTTCACTGGACTAAAATTCCAGGTGTATCAAGGCTATGTTCCTTCTGGACGCTGTAGAGAAGAATCCACTTTCTTGACTTTTCAGCTTCTAGAGGCTGTTCCCATTCTTGGCTCATAACCTCACATCACATTGCCTTTTTCCCTCTGCTTTCATCATCACATCCCTTCTACGATTTTGACCCCCTTGCTTCTTTCTTATAAGGACCCTTATGTAATGATAGCGGCCCCACCCAGACACTCCAGGATAATCTCAATATCTGCCTTAATCACATCTGCAAAGTCCCTTTTGCCAGGTAAGGTAACAGAGTCATAGGTTCCAGGGGTTAAAATGTGGACATCTTTGGGGAGCCATTATTCAGTCTAGCACCGTGCCCCTCATTCTCTCCTATTACATTTGAAGCCGGAAGAGGCCCTGTGATGATCCTAACATGAGGGTCAAGAGAGGAAGTAGTAGCTAAAGTGTCCTCTTTGGGAGAGAATTTGCTACACTCTGGTGACATTTATTGAGCAACAACATTTACCATGACAGATGGCTCCTGGAAGCACGGCATCTAAATGTGTATGGATCCCTTTGTATGCTGGACAGGCCCCAAGAGATGCTGAGGCTGGGCAGAGAGCCAATATGACCAGCTGCGCTGTACAGAGTGGGGCTGACAGATGCCCTGGAACCCAGCCTGCCAAGGACACAACATCTTCTGTGTTCCTGAAGGACACATGTGAGGCCTTAAGTTTCAGCCCTCTCTGTGTGAAGGCCAGGCTGCACTGGCCCAGAGGATGAGCATATGACTATCTTAGTTTTTCTCTTGTTTTTCTTCAGGTTCACACTGAGGGTTTCTTTTCTTGCTCACTTTTCAGGTGTGTGATGAATGTTGACATTAGCAGGTACAAAATCTTCTACCCAGTGCACTTCCCCAGAGCCCAGGGGCACATGCCAACTCCAGTCTCCCTCTATACTCCCATCACTCTCAGATATTCGACAGGGCCACCTGGGGACCAGAACCACAATCTAGGAAAAGTCCTGCAAGGAATTCTTTCTTCTTTCTGAGCCAATGTCAAGGGTGGAGGGAAACAGAAGTGTGAACAAAACAATTAAATTCATATGGTAGGGTATGGAGTCCCAAGGCAATGCTGGCTTTGGGAAGGAGAAACAGGAGCTCTGGAGAACCCAGGCTGCAGTGGGGAGGTCTGGAAGCTGCTGAGATCTTGTTTGAGTCAGGGGTGTGAGATCCCTGGAAGGGGAGGGTGCCACTGGTCAAGATCTTTATAAGGACTCGGGGGGGGGGGGTGTGGTTTAAAAGGGCTCACACAGGGACAAGCTGGCATCATGGACTGGACCCCTGGGAACCATGCCAAAGCTAGCCCAGCAGCCTGCTATGGGGAAACTGAGATACAGAGGAGCAGCATTTCTTGGCCAAGATTACAGCCAAATAGGAGCAAGATCTAAGGACCTCACCCCTGTGCCCTTTGCAGGCATGTCAGATGGAAAAAGAGATGGCTGTAGACTCCAGGCAGCCAAGACATAGCTAAATCATCTCTGGACTGTTATCAGAGAAGTACCAGAAAGGGACGCAGCAGAGAGACCATTGCTCAAATTCTTGCGGATTCTGAAGGAAAAAGCTACAGGTTCCCACGTCCATAAAGGAACAAGTTGTTCCTTTGATAAAATGAATTTTACCTTGATTTATCATCCAGGTTATCCAGAGAACTTTGATTGGAACTGGAGTTGTAATTTTGACCTTGAAAACTTTTCTTCCTCTAATACTATATTCAGAAGGACTCTTTGGGTTGTTAGTGACACATCCAACTTAAAGTGAATTAAAGCAATAATTAGTGAATTTTTGGCCAAAAGTCAAGGATGTAACTTAATCTGGATATCAACTCACCTAATGACATCAGACATCAATCAATCAATATTTCTTTCCATCTCTCTTTCTGTGTGTGTGTGTGTGTGTGTGCACGTGTGTGTCTCAATCTCTCTCTCAATCAATATCTTTCTCTCTCAATCTCAATGTCTCTCTCAGTCACCATCTCTCTCAATCAATCTCTCTCTCGGTATCTCTGTCTCTGTCTCTCTCTCCCTCTCATCTCTGCTTTAATTTGTTTTGCCTTCATTCTCAGCTGACTCTTCTCATGAAGTGGCAATAGTTGCTGACAGGACATTCATTCTCACAACCCAGCATAACCAGCAGAAAGAGATCTGCTCTTCCCCAGAGTTCCAGAAGAAGCCCCCTGACAACCTCTCCTTGGCCTGGTCAAGGTCATTTGTCCATCCAAGCCAATAGCTGTGGCTAGGCAATACAGTACCATTGACCACCCACCCACCCCTGGGGCTGGGTGGTGCTGGGCTCAGCCTCCTTCATACACAGGGATTGAGAAGGGTACAGGAGTGAATCCTAAATGAAATTGGAATGCCACTCCGGGGAGAGAATGGATGGTAAACAGGCAGAAAGATTTCAGCACCTACTCATTTCACTACCTACTAACCTTCCATGGAACTAGTTTTTGAAATGCTGTACTGCATCTTGCTTCCTACCTGAGTAACTATCAGTTACTGCGATTACATGGCTGTTTATGTTTTATTTACTGAGTTTATGGTTTGGTCCGTAGAGGTCGAGGTGCTTCTGGGTGGTGCAAATGGTTAACACACCCAGCTGCTAACGGAAAGACTGGAGGTTGGCATTCACCGAAAGGTGCCTTGGAAGGAAGGCCTGGAGATCTACTTCTGAAAAATCAGCCATTGAAAACCCAATGGAGCACACTTCTACTTTGACACACATGGAGTCGCCATGAGTGTGAATCAACTAAATGGCAACTGGTACCGGTAGAAGTCAAACCCAAACAAGACATGGTTGTCCCTCCTTAGCTCCTGTTTTGTGCTCCGAGATGGTCAAAAAAAAAAAAAAAAAAGAGCTTCCTTCCAGGGCTGTCCAAGCATTTGTTCCCTGGAAGCAACATTCTCGTGACTTCCACGAGGAGATCCGGGCACTATGTTTACTACAGAACTCAACTGAGGCTTTTAAAGGTTTCAAGTTGTTTGTAAAATAGGGTTGCTTTATTCAAATTTGCTCATTCAAACGAAAAGTCTCTGCTTACCTAATTGTTTACAGAAATCTTCACAAATGAGATTAACATTGAAAAAAAAAATAGAGAGAAAGAAAGAAAGACAACAAGATAATTAAGTCTTATTGCTCCAGTGCGGGGGTGGTGACAGCTCTGGAAATGTGCCAACACTAATTGACTGGAGATATTTCCTGTACAGTTAATTGCAAATGGTCATTGAAAGCCCTGGAAATTAACTCAGGTCCCCTCAGCTGAAGTGTGGAGAAGGGATTTAGAAGTGTGAAGGAGACTGAGGCTGAGAGAGGGGCATCTACGAGGGACGTCTGGTCTTTCCAGTCCCGGAGTCTGCTCAACTAACCAGACCTCGGTTTCCTGATCTGTAAAATGGCCACAGGTGGCGGGGTGAGGAGGTTGTGTCAGAAGCAGAATGACTGGAACTGCTTTGATCTCCTCCAACTTGGATGGAAGTTTGACCTTGTGGGAATGGCAGGGATGTAAAGTTGCCTGTGACTTAAGTCACTTGAGCAGATCATTAAAAACCAAACCCGATGCCATGAAATCGATTTTGCTTCATGGCGAACTCATGTGTCACAGAGTAGAATTAAGCTCCTTAGGATTTTCTTAGCTATAATCTTTATGGAAGCAGAATACCACTAAGTGGGTTTGAACTGCCAACCTTTAGGGTAGCAGCCAAGCTCAAACCGTTTGTACCACCAGTAACCTAGAGCAGACTGTTAGTATGTAACTTTTAAAGACAGACATGAAGAGGGATATCAGGAAAGGATTCTGGGCATGAAGGAAAGACAGATTAGCCCAGCAGGGAGGAAGAGCAGGAGAATCAAGAAAGACTTTGCTGGGGAAGTTCCCTTAAGTGAGGTCTTGAAAAGGAGATTGAGGTGCATGGAGGAAGGCAGGGGAGGGAGAGCAGTCTGAGCAGAGAAATGCTATGTGGTTGTTAAGGAAAGCCTCAGCTCGCTGATGAGGCTGGGTTGCTCTGTTCCTGGGTGGTGTAAGCAGTTAATGTGCTTGGATGCTAACCAAAAGGTTCACCCAGAGGCACCTCGGAAGAAAGGCCTGGCAATCTACTTCCAAAAAATCAACCGTTGAAAACCCTATGAAGCACAGTTCTACTCTGACACACATGGGGTCACCATGAGTCAACTGAAACTGGGTTTCTACTCTTGAAGTACAAGAAACAGAGACTCTAGCCTTATCTACTGGCAGAACTCACACAGGACCAGGAATCTTACAGGAACCAGGACGCCCCTGACTCAGGAAGCAGACCCATGTTTTAGGGCACAAAGCAGCTCAGTGAGCTGTCATCCTTTCAGGGGAGCTGGGTTCTGGTCTCTGCACCTGTGGATGGACTAGAACCTCTAATTTTTTGATTAGCAGCCAAGTAGTTTAACCATTTGTGCCACCCGGGGTGTTCTGGATTATGGGGTATGATACTGTTCTAAATGTGCCTGAGCATTAGCTGAAGAGAAGAGATACTTGATCCCAGCAATTCTCTTGGAGGACTTCCTTGACTCATTAAATGACCTGGCCTTCTGCTTCAGGGTAAAGTGCCCACTCTTCCCAGGACCCACCTCTGGGAAAACTATCTCAGGTCCCAGAGGAACATCTGGGATGGGGAACTGAGTTGTTGGGTTGTCAGCATAGCTGGTCCCTCCAAACCACAGCTGCTCTTAACAGAGCATCATTCACTCACTGCTTACAATAACTGGAGGGATTTGGGCGGCCTCCCCCAATCCCAGGGGAGGAGGCAGGTGTGACTGACCAGTGTACTTCATGGCCATCTGGGCTTCCTTGCCCTGTGCTCCTGCAGTGAACTTCTGGGGACTCCTGGGTTTTATACTCTGACAGCCTATGACCTCTTCCTCCCCATCCCCTCCAACATTTGCAACATGCTGGCCCTCCACTCCTCCCCCTCCTCCCTCCCTCCCTCTCCTTCTGAGTTTGTTAAATTTAATCCCATAATAATTAGCCCTTACCTAACGCTTACTTTGTGCCAGGCACTGTTCTCAACTTTGTACATGTATGGACACAATTAGTCCTCGCAAAAAAACCATTAGGGAGAGAGGACTACTACCCCAAGGAAATGGAGGCACAGAGAGGTGAAACAGTTGTCCAGGGTCACACGGCTGGTAATTGGAAGACTCTGGTAGCCTGATTTCTGAACTTCACTCCTAAACATTGTAGGGTGTTGCCCTTCAGTCACACTGCAGATTCCCTGGGCCTGGGAAAATGTTATATCTAGCAGATGAGCAGAAGCTTACTCAAATTTCTATTAGGAAAATGGAAGGTAAAACTTAATAAAGCTTTTCAAGGAAAACTTCTTTGTGACCTAGAAGTAGACAAAAATTTCTTAAACAGAGCACAAAAGGGATAACCACAAAGACAAAAAAAATGATACACTGGTCAACATTAAAACTAAGAAAGTCTACTTATCACAAGATGCCATTAAAAACCAAAAAGCCAAACCCGTAGCCGCTGAGTTGATTCCAACTCATAGCGACCCTATAGGACAGGATAAAACTGCCCCATAGGGTTTCCAAGGAGTGGCTGGTGGATTCGAACTGCTGACCTCTTGGTTAGCAGCCGTGGCTCTTAACCACTGTCCACCAGGGCTCCAAAGACGCCATTAAGTAAGCGAAAAAACAACCCATTTTTTTTTAAACTGGAAAATATTTGAACAATCTTTTCATAAAAGAAGATATCCAGACAGCCATGAAACATACAAAAAAGTGCTTTCCTTTATTAGTCATCAGGAAAATGTAAATTAAAACAGTGATGTGATACACAATACTGCCACCAAATGAAAAATAAAACTTTTGTCTTTCAACTGTCAAATGTTGGCTAAGATGTGAGCAATCTCATCCACTGCTGGTTGTTTTCTTAGGAATCATCGCGTTGATTCCCACTCATAGTGATCCCAGAATGAAACACTGCTCAGTCCTGTGCCATCCTCACAATCATTGCTATGTTTGAGCCCACTGTTGCAGCCACTGTGTCAGTCCATTTCATTGAGGGCCTTCGTCTTTTTTGCTGACCCTCTACTTTACCAAGCATGAGGTCCTTCTCCAGGCACTAGTTCCTCCTGACAACATGTCCAAAGTACATGAGATGATATCTCATCATCCTCACTTCCAAGGAGCACCCTGGAAGTATATCTTTCAAGACAGACTTGTTTGTTCTTCTGGTAGTCCATGGTATATTCAATATTCTTTGTCAACACCATTAAAAAAAAAAAAAGGCATCAATTCTTCTTCGGTCTTCCTTATTCATAGTCCAGCTTTCTCATGCATATGAGGTGACTCAAAATATTATGGCTTGGGTCAGTCTCCCTTTAGTCCACAAAGTGATACATTTGTTTTTCAACACTTTAAAGAGGTCTTTTGCAGCAGATTTGCCCAATGCAATATGTCTTCTGATTTCCTGACTGCTGCTTCCATGGGCATTGATTGTGGATCCAAGGAAAATGAAGTCCTTGACAACTTCAATCTTTTTTCTGTTTGTCATGATGTTGCTTATTGGTCCAGTTGTGAGGATTTTTGTTTTCTTTACGTTGAGGTGTAATCCATACTGAAGGCTGTGGTCTCTGATCTTCATCAGTAAGTGCTTCAAGTTCTCTTCACTTTCAGCAAGCAAGGTTGTGTCACCTGCGTATCACAGGTTGTTAATGAGTCTTCCACAAATCCTTATGCCGTTTTCTTCTTCATACAGTCCAGCTTCTTAGATTATTTACTCAGCATACAGATTGAATAAGTGTGATGAAAGGACACAACCCTGACACACACCTTTCCTGATTTTAAACCATGCAGTGTCCCCTTGTCCTGTTCAAACGACTGCCTCTTGGTCTATGTACAGGATCCACACGAGCACAATTAAGTGTTCTGGAATTCCCACTCTTTACAATGTTATCCATAATTTGTTATGATTCACACAGTCGAATGCCTTTGCATAGTCAATAAAACACAAGTAACCATCTTTCCGGTAGTCTCTGCTTTCAGCCAAGATCCGTCTGACATCAGCAATGACATCCCTTGTTCCATGTCTGCTTCTGAATCCAGCTTGAATTTCTGGCAGTTCCTTCTCAATGTACTGCTGCAACCGTTTTTGAATTATCTTCAGCAAAATTTTACTTGTGTGTGATATTAATGATATTGTTCAATAATTTCCACATTTGATTGGACCACCTTTCTTTGGAATGGGCACAAATATGAATCTCTTCCAGTTGGTTGTCCAGGTAGCTGTCTTCCAAATTTCTTAGCACAGATCAGTGAGCACCTCCGGTGCTGCATCCATTTGATGAAACATCTCAATTGGTATTCCGTCAATTCCTGGAGCCTTGTTTTTCGCCAATGCATTCAGTGAAGCTTGGATTTTTTTTCCTTCAACCGCACGATTCCTGATCATATGCAACCTCTTGAAATGGCTGAATGTCTACCAGTTCTTTCTGGTACATGACTCTGTGTATTCCTTCCATCTTCATTTAATGTTCCTGCGTTGTTTAATATTTTGCTCATAGAATCCTTCAAAATTGCAATTTGATGCTTGAATTTTATAAGACCCCTTTGGAACACTGTTTGCAGCATCTACTAGAGCTTAACATAAGCATACTGTATGACCTAGCAACTCCATTCCTAGGCATATACTCCAAAGAAATGCTTATATATGTTCACCAGAAGATATGTACCAGAATGCCCACAGCAGCACCATTTGTGTTGTTTTTAGTTGCCATCAAGTCAGCTCCTGCTCATGGCGACGTTATGTATAACAGAACAAAACCTCTTTATGCCATCTTCATGATCGTCGGTATGTTGGAGTACATTGTTACAGCCATTGAGTCAATCCACCTCATTGAGGGTCTCCCTCAGCCTTCTGCTTTGCCGACCATGATATTCGTTTCTAGCGACTGGTCTTTCCTGATGGCCTGCCCAAAGTGAGCAAGTCAAAGTCTCACCATCCTTGCTTCTAAGAAACATTCCAGTTGTATTTCATCTAAGACTGATTTGTTTGTTCTTCTGGCAGTCCATGGTATAGTCTTTGCCAACAACACAGTTCGAACACATTAATTATAAGAGCTCCAAAATGGAAACCACCCAAATGCCCATCAATATGAGAAAAAAATAGCACTGTACACACACAGTGGAATACTATACAGCAATGGCATGCTACAGCAACACAACTACACACAACAATGTGATGAATGAATCTTACAAACAAAAAAATCCAGACACAGAAGAGAATATATGTATATTATATAATCTATCATGTACAGCATAGATTATATATATATATGTACATATATATAAAATCTATGCTCTTAGAGGTCAGTATGATGGTTATCCTGGTGGAAGGAGAAGGGGCTAGTGACTGGAAGGGGGTTATGAGGGGCTCTTGGAGTACTGATCATGTTGTGTCTTGATCTGAGTGCTGGTTACATGGGCATGTTCAATTTACAAAAATTTGTTGTATAGTATTCTTACGGGCATTTTTCTGTATATACATTATACTTCACTAAAATATTTCTTTAAAAACTCTATTACACAGACTACAGTTTATAACTGATTTGACTGTCATGATGTCACAGCATGCTCAGATTCCCTAACGCAATGTGCAAGTACCTCTGGGAGCCATATATGGATTTCTCATTAAGTGAGCAGTTAAACCCAGAAAAATTCTGACCACCAGGTTTGGAGTAACAAAGAGACCCATTCTGAAGGCAGTCTCCAAGAATGATCCAAGATGAGTTAAACCCTGCAAACATCTTATTCTGGTTACATGGAGAGAGAATTCTCCCACCTGATACCTTGCCTATGTCCCAACTGTCAGCAAGCTTCCTTTATTTCAATATGAAGTTCTCCTTCTGACTAAGGCTATGGGAAGAGGATTCCCTGAGCCTTGGCTCTGCATTGTGGCATCCAGACAGACGTGTGGACTAAATCACTTTTCCATCCCTGACATCCATGAAGATCAGAGGCTGAAGATAAGCAGGTAGATCTTCATGGATAACTTGTCTGCTTTGACTACCAGGTATTCTATTTTAAATTTAAATTTCCCACTGCTATTGAGTCGATTCCAACTCATGATGACCCTATAGAACTGTGCAGCACTGCCCCATAGGGTTTCCAAGGCTGTAATCTTTACAGAAGCAGGCTGCTGCATCTTTCTCCCTAGGAGTGGCTGGTGAGTTTGAACCGCCAACCTTTCAGTTAACAGCTGAGCATTTAACCACTGTGCTGCCAAGGCTCCTTAAATTTAAATTGGTTGGCCAATATTTAAAAATTAGATTTCAGATAAAACTCTAAACTTCTTACTTCTCTGAAAAGATCAAGATTCACCCATCTCCCTGTGGTCCTCAGTCAGCATACTCCCGTGGGCTGCATTAGGCCTGTGGCCCCAGAAACAAGGGATTGCAGCTCTCAAAGTAGAAAGCCGGAAGAAAAAAAAAAAAAAAAAGCAAAAAGACTCTTGTTCTCATGGACTTAATAAGGTTATACACTAGGCATTTCATTAACTGGGTCAACCAGTATTTATGTGCCAGGCACTCTGTTAGGCACTAAGCCAGTAATTTAAGCATCACCCAGAAAATAATAGAACTGGACTAGAAATTCTACAGTTCCCTACAGCTTTAAGTTTTCATCTTTCTGTGATTTCAGTTAACTCTGGACAAGAGTGACAGCCCTATATCCCATGAGTAGGCCTGTCATTCCAAAATGGTGTCCATGAATCTGTGCATATATAACAACCCCATCCTGGCCACTGGCTATCACTTTAGGCTGGTCCAACCTGGCCTCTCTCTTTAGCATCTGGGTTTGGGAGCCTCATTTTGGTAACCCCAGGAAAAGACAGACCACCTAAGTAAACATCTAATCTCCAAAACCCTAAAGACATATGAATAGTTTCATTCCAGAAGTCCGACAGACTTTTGTGAAGAGTTAAGTGCTTGATTACTAGCTGAAAGGTTGGCAGTTCGAATCCACCCAGAGGCACCTTGGAAGAAACACCTAGCAACCTGCTTCCAAAAGGTCACAGCCTGGAAAACCCTATGGAGCAGTTCTACTCTGCACACATGGGGTTGATGTGAGTCAGAACCAGCCCAACAGCAATGTGGTTTTTTTTGGTGGGCAACGGTGATTCATATGTATATCCATGTTCAAGAAGCGCTGTTTCAGATGATCCCCTTGGTCAAGGGTTCTAAACTTGAGTTCCTTAGGAAGATCCATTGTATCCCACTTCATCTCTTCTTACCACCAGCCAACAGCTGGGGCCAGGAGGGCAGTCAGCAGTCCTGTTCTCAACCTTCCTTTACCCCCAACAGATGTCCTGGATGGCATTCACACTCATGTTCCCAGGGACAAACCCACAGTGTGCTAGTCCAGCTCCCTGTAGCTCCACCCTTTTCTCTCTTACTCAAGAAAACATCTTGGAATTCTAGTGAGCGAAATGATGTATTTTCAAAAATAAATCATGGGCATACTTCCTCCTATCACAAGTATCGAGCAACGAATGACTTGGGATCCTCTTCATGACTGCTGGCTACACCCCAGTGGAGTGAGACACAGAGCTGAGAACTGCCACTGCAGAACCTGGGAAGGGAGGTGATTGCTCTGGGAGGAGGAAGAGCAGGACTCCCTGGTCCCCTTCTAGGCAGATGCTAATGAGCCTCACGAACCCTTAACCTCCCTGCCAGAGAAGCAAGCTGGTAATATGATGAGCTGTCACTGTTCATTACAGGGACAGCTGATTGGTCTGGAGATGCCTGTGGGAGCAGCAGAGAGGGGCTATGCTGGCGGAAGAGGGCCTAGGGAAGGGGGGCTGGGGACCAAGAGCAGCCTGTGCCCTGCGTGTCGGCTCAGCAGCTTTTGCTCACAAAGGCCATGAGGAAAAGCTTCTCTAATGCTTAGGTTTGCTTCCTGGGCACTGCTGGCTGGCACAGGGGATCATGGGCCAGACACGGCTACACACCAGCCAACCAGAGAATGAGGCTGGGTGTCTCTGACTGCCCCAGCAGCTCCAAGGTAGGTGCTACTAGAAAGAGGAGAAAGTAGAGTGCAGGCTGTGGTGCGGGCCCTCATGAGAGTCCTACCTTCCTCCAGTAAATCGGAACCCCCATGTCTCAGATGAGAGCAGATGGAACCACATGATCTGACCAATTCCAGATCCCTGCAATCAGGTATAGAGACACAGATGAGGCCCCCAAGGAGTCAAATGACACCCCCAAGCTTATTTCACCAAAAACTGCATGGAAAAGGGGGAAACTAGGACTCTATTTCTACCACCTGTCTGTCAGTTTGTCTTACTATGGGGGGTGGCGTGTTGCTATGATGCTGGAAGCTACATCACTGGTATTTCAAACACCAGCAGGGTCACCCTTTGTGAACAGGCTTCAATAGAACTTCCAAACTAAGACAGACTAGGAAGAAAGGCTTGGTGATCTATTTCCAAAATTAGCCAATGAAAACTTTACAGATCACAAAACAACACTGTCTGACTTGCTTGCTTTGGACACACCATCAGGAGGGATCAATCGCTAGAGGAGGCTGTCATGCTTGGTGAAGTGTGAGGGAGACTCTGAGTGAGAAGGACTTGAATATGCCAGTGAGCATGAGGATGACGCAGGACCGGGCAACATTTCATTCTGTTGTACAAAAGGTGGCCACAAGTTGGAGCCAACTTGATGACAACTAGGTATCTGTCTAACCAAAAACCTATTGCCATCAAGTCGATTCCCACTCCTAGAAACTCTATAGGACAGAGTAGGGCTTCCCCATACAGTTTCTATCTATGACCCTGTTTTTCTGCATCTTAAGGTTGGATGTTTCCATAGCCCAGAGGGTTAAGATGGTAGCAGCCTTGGGGCAAGAGGCAGGTGAGTGGCTTGTGTGCACATCTGACTAGGTTTGCCACACATGCCCCTCTTGGTATGCATGCCCACTCTTATATCTAGGCAAAGTCTCTTTCCCCATGGAGCCATCCCTGGTTCCTGCTCAACCTTACAGTTCTCCTCTCTGTCCTGTGAGTAGTCTTTAGAGTTAATCCCTCAACTTGTTGCAACAAGATTCTGTTCACTGTGTCACACACCATGACTATCTCCACCCTGGATTGTAAGGTTCTCATGATAAAGACTCTGTGTAACATGTTGTTTCACCCCTTACTCCTCGTAAAGCTCAGTGTACATTATAGATTCACCGTACCATACAGATTCTCAGTACGTATTCACTGCAAATCAGCCAGAGGTTACCCTAAGATTTTTAAACAAAAAGTACCCAAGTAAGGGAAAGATGAAGGAGACTTGAAAGACCCATTTCCAGAAGTAATTCTTACTCTTCCCTTTGCCAAAAAATTGGGGGTGGGTATTTCTGGTCTCATAGCTCCTTGAGGAGATGGTTGCTGTCTTTATATTTCTGAATCCACACCCTCTGTCAGCTCCTCAGTTGAGGCATGATTCCTGGCATAGGTAGATACTCAATGAATGCTGGTCAGATGAATGAAGTGAGGGAAGAAAAGGAGAAAAGTAAAAGGATTAAGAGAAGAAGGACTGAGAGATGGGAGAAGGTAGGGAATGTGCTGGTCACTTGCTTATTTGCCCTTAGAGTTAGTCCTGCCCTTCCATGCTCTCCCTTGTCCCAGCAGTGCCAGGACAGCCAGAAGCAGATGATACCTGCACTTCCCAGGGATGGCCATGGTTCCAGAAGCAGCAGCAGCAGCAACAGGCAGCTGTGACCTCCAGCAGGCCCTCGGTGGTTTCTGCAGCGCGTGGGGGATGTCTGTGCCTAGCCGTAGCACCAGCAGCAGCTTTCAGCAGTACCAGCCCCCAGTGTGCCTCTCGGCTCTGCTAGTACCATACTTCACTCGGGTTCCTCCAGCCACAGGGGTGACAGCGGCTTCCAGAAATTTCTAACCTCTGGGATAGTTCATCTTCCTCTGTTTCTCTTTTCAGTCCTTCCAATACTTTTGTAACTTGCTTCACGTAGTGATTCCCCTATGTTTGAAATAGCATGGTTTCTGTTTTTCTGGCTGAACTCTGACTGATAAGGGACAAAGGCCAGAAAAGAGAGCCAAAAATGAGGGAAAAGGTGAAAGAAGGAAGAAATGTGTGGCATGACCAGAAGCAGAGGTGAGTGCTGATGAAAAATATAAATGAATTCAGAAGGCATCTGTTTTTCGTCTCAGGATCTCCCACCCAGAGCAAGGTTTGAAACGAATAAAACCATCCTCCCTTGAAAGATACTGTCTTAGTTTGCTGGCGCTGCTGTAACAAAAAATACCACAAAGTGGGCAGCTTTAAAGAACAGGAATTTATTGACTCCCAGTTCTGTAGGCTAGAAGTCCACAATCAGGGTGTTGGCTCTAAGGGAAGGTCCTTCTTTGTCTCTTTCAGCCTCTGGGAGCTGCTGGAATCCTTGGCATTTCTGGACTTGTAGATTCATCTGCCTCCATTGTCACATGGCATCTCTCCCTGTGTGTGTCTCTCTGTGTCTGTACTCTCCCTTTTAAGACACCACTGAGAAGGTATTTGGTTTAGGACCCACCCTACTTCAATATGACTTACTGATGTCACAAAAGAAAGTCCCTATTTCCAAATAGGGTCATATTCAAAGGTATAAGGATTAGGATTTCAACATAACTTTTGGGGGGACATAATTCAATTTATAACAGATGCCTTGTGGTTTGAACTTTCCATCTCCCCCTCCCCCAAGTTTCCTCAAGGATCCTATAAGCTCTCCCACCACCAGGCAAAAAGTTCTCTGAGGCTGCCTCAAACTCTTGCATTGGTTTCCCATTTGAAAGGAGTGCTCAGCTACCACTGTTAAACTTATTCAACTCTGAAACCAGGTATTTAGTTCTTTACTCTGTGTGTTGTGAGAGGTACCAGTCACTCCTCACAGGCGTCCCTGGCCTTGTAATACCTTTGATTATTGGCTCTTCCTGTAAATAAAAACTAATGAAGAAACTGTATCTTTAATGTGAAAAGTCAAGCTTCTGTACACCAATGTTCACAATATTCACAATAGCCAAAAGGTGGAAACAACGTAAATGCCCATTAACAAATAAGCAAAATGTGTATCTACATACAATGGAATGTTATTCAACTATAAATAAAAATGAAGTTCTGACACGCGCGACAGCATGGATGATCCTTAAAAACAGTATGCTGAGTCAAATAAGTCAGTCACAAAAGGACATACATCACATGATCCCACTTCTTTGAAATATCTAGAATAGGCAAACGCATAGAGAGCAAAGTCTATTAGTGGTTACCAGGGGTAGGTGGGGGGAGAGGGGAAAGAGGAAATCATTGCTAGGGGACACTGAGTTTCTGTTGATGGTGGTGGAATAATTTGGAAACAGATAATGGTCATGGTTGTACAACGTAATGAACCTAATTAATATCACTGAATTGTACATGTAAAAAATGTTGAACTGACAATTGTTTAATTATATGTATATTTTTACCACAATAAAAGAATTTAAAACAAAATCCAAGCTTTTGTAGCAGGAGTCTTCTTCATTCCCAACAGGAACCTTGGGGCTGCAGAGGGCGTGAGAGCATTGAGGAAAGCTAGTGGGGCTGAAGGAAGCTTCACGAGGCTGGGTCAGGCAGCTGCTGAGCTTCAATATGCTGTTGGCATTGCCCTTCTTCTCTGATGCCCTGAGATGGGGAAGATCATTCTCATCCACCTCCATGCTGCCAAACTTTTCACCTCTCAGCCCTTTCCTCCCCACATTCTTTCTTGACTCTTTTCCACTTGCATTTTAAATCCTTATCCCTCTGCCCTACTCAAAATGATGTCATCTTTGTAAATAGGAGGTGGTCAACTGCAGAGAATGAGGGATTGGACTGAGTCAGGGATTTCAGGCATGTGGGGAGTGAGACCATCATCCCATGGGAAGGGAAGTCTTGATGAGTGTTAGTGAAGCCCCTGTTGAGATTCAATAGCAAAGATCTTTAGGGCAATCCACCAGCACTGCTTTATAAGCCTCTCTAGAAATACCAGTAGCCAGGAGTGGAAAAATATGACAGTGTAATGTATTCAGAGCTGGGGCTTGGCAGAACAGTGGTCAAGGAGATGAAGAATTTCATGGGAGTTTTGCACTCAGTGTTGAAATCGTTGACTATGAACTTAGGGCTCCATAACAGAACAAACTGACCACCAACTCCTTTTGGAAACTCATTCCTCACTCTTCTTCCCCAGCTCCCCTGACATAGTCCTAAGCTAACAGCTGGCTCTCTCCCATGAATCACCACAGTTTAGGAGGTTATCAACACCCAGTGTTTGGCTGTGTTCAAAAACAAGGGGTCAAGAACTAAAATTATACCTGTTTGGTTCCATATTTGAGCCAATTCTTAATATGGAACATTGTGAGGATTCTTAAGTCTTCAACCACGGTGTCTTTGAAAAGAGAGATTGTCCCTCCCTCTCTTTCCACACCCACAAGCCCAAACTGAGAAAGTTTACTGTTTTACCATAGGAGATCTCTGGGCCCCTCACTGGATTGTCATGAACAGGGCTCCTTGCATTCCCCATGTTCCTTGGTTTCACTTGGTGAAGAAGTTCTAGGAGGAGGCTCAACTGGAGAAGGAGCACTTGCCTGGTTCTGATGGGAGTCTGAGTCCTGCCAGTCCCCGAACCAGAGTAGGACAGGGCTGGTTGGTAGGGGTGGAACCAAGCCTGGAAGTCCAGCTAGGCAGGAGGCTGACAAGTATTGAGGTAGTGTTTTGAATGCAAGAATGTGAGTTTCAAGAGGACACAATGAGCCTGGAAGGATCTAGGGGCACTGTAGGTCTGGGCGGAAAGGCAGACAAGTCCTCAAATATGTGCTGGGCAGAAAGGGTCCTGCAGGGTGCCACAAGCCTGGACAAGACTCCAGGTACATGAAATCAGGGAGGTGGCAGGAGTAACAATGGGTGGAATGGCTGGGACAGAATCCTTCTCCTACAAGCAAAGCTGTGGGTCTTGTCTCCTTGTGCTGGAGGAAGCCAGGGGAGGAGAAAGCTCTAGGTCTCTTGTAGTCCATAATCCAGGAGTTCGCTTGTGCTGGAGGAAGCCAGGGGAGGAGAAAGCTCTAGGTCTCTTGTAGTCCGTGAGGTGTTTGATAAACTAAGACTAGGAAGGCGAAAAAGACAGCTGGTTGTTAATGGGGGGGGGGGATCTTGCTCCTCTCTCCTCAGCTCCTCCATCTGGAAGCCATGGAAGAACCCAAGACCTCATTCCCTCCCACCCCATCCTTCTTCCCAGGCTCGGGTACTAACAAAGCTAACAGAGAGAGAGAAAAAAAAAAGGAGTCAGGATGTATAGTCTGGGCTGCTGGGGCTACTGGGAATTGGGGGAGAAGGTGGAAGAGGAGAGACTGTTTTGTGGAAACGTGCTTTGTGTGTGATGGAACAAAATACAACCTTCAGCATTTCAAGTTGTGAACCATCCTAGTGGTTCAGTAATTATCAGGGTTAAGTCAGAAAGGTAAGAAAGAGCCTAGAATTTTACCAGCCCTGATTTCCTTATGTAGCTTCTGAATGTATCTGAGTGAACAGTGTAAATAGGATGTAGCCTAGAGACTAATTTTCTCAAAGCAAATTCTCATAGACAAAGTAGAAGGAAAAGAGGGGCTAGAATAGGGCAAAGATAAATGAGTATAAATTACGTGTTAGGTAGTTTATCAGTTTGAGCAGGAGAATTAATCTAAGATATGGGTGTCTCTGTATGTGCTTAGATATACAATTCAGAAATGGCAGTGAGCAACATTAAGGTTGAGAAATGGTGTAATTAAAGATGTCAAGAAGTACCTCTGTGAAGGCTCCCGCATCATCATTAATTCAGCCGCACTACTCTCCACAAACTTTGCACAAGGTCCCATTTATAACTTCCAAGACGAGAAGAGTGTCAGCTGCCTGCAGCATCTCTGTGGCTCCTTGGGGAAATCAGAGGTTCTCCTACATGACCAGGCCCTAAGCTAACCAAGTCCTGTTCAGAGCAGCTACTGTTGTTGTGGATAGCTGCTGTCAGATCGGCGCCTGACTTATGGCAATCCCATGCACAAGGAAATAAAATGCTGTCCAGTCCTGCATCATCTGCATGATCAGTTGTGGATCAAACCATTTTGATCCATGGGGTTTTCACTGACTTGTTTTCAAAAGTACATCACTATGCTTTTCTTCCTAGTCCATCTTAGTCTGGAAGCTCCGGTGAAACCTGTTCAACATCAAAGCAACATGCAAGCCTCCACTGACAAACTGGTGGTGGCTGCACATGAAGTGCATTGGCTGGGAATTGAACTCAGGTCTCCCACATAAAAGGTGAGAACTCTACCACTGAACCATCAATGCTCTCAGAGAAGCTGTAACTGACTATTTATATACTATAACTCTGAAGGAGATGATGGGGGAAAAAGGGAAGATGACATGATACCTAACAGGGGCCAAGGTTTCTGTTTGCTTAAGTCTGGGGTAGGGTCTGAGATTCTGCATTTTTAACAAGCTTGCAGGAGATGCTGATGGTGCTGATCCATGGACCACTTCTGAGTAGTGAGGATCTAGATGTTGTGGACCAGCAGCACTGGCATCACTTGGGAGCTTGTTACAAATGCAGACCTCAAGCCCCTCCCCAGGCCTACTGATTCAAAGTGTCATGGATTGAATTGTGTCCCCCCAAGATATTCAACTTGGCTAGGCTATGATTCCTGATATTGTGTGGTTGCCCTCCATTTTATGATCTGATGTGATTTTCCTATGTTTTATAAATCCTAACCTCTATGATGTTAATGAGGCAGGATTAGAGGCAGTTATGTTAATGAGGCAGGACTCAATCTACAGGATTAGGTTGTATCTTGAGTCAATCTTTTGAGATATAAAAGAGAGAGTCCAGCAGAGAGGAGAGAGACCTCCTGCCACCAAGAAAGAAAAGCCAGGAGCAGAGCATGTCCTCTGGACCTGGGGTCCTTGCACTGAGAAGCTCCTAGACCAGGGGGAGATTGATAACAAGAACCTTCCCCCAGAGCCGACAGAGAAAGCAAGCCTTCCCCTGGAGCTGGTGCCCTTAATTCAGACTTCTAGCCTCCTAGACTGTGAGAGAATAAATTTCTGTTTGTTAGAGCCATCCACTTGTGGTATTTCTGTTATAGCAGCACTAGATAACTAAGACACAGGCTCTGCATTCGAACAAGATCCTTGGGTGATTTACTTGCACATTCATGTTTGAGAAGTGCTGCTTTAGAGGAGTTCCTTGGTTTTGTTAGAATGATCTATGATATCGCTGAAATTATATGCAAAATTACTTAAGAGCAGTGATCAGTCTTTGCTACCTACAAGACCAATCACTAGAAAAGGACATCATGTTTGGTTAAGTAGAGGGCCAATGAAAATCTCCAGTGAGATGGACTGACACAACAGCCACAAAAATGGACTCAAACACACCCACGATCATGAAGATGGCACAAAATGGGGCAACATTTTGTTCTGTTATACATAAGGTTGCCATGAGTTGGAGCCACCTCAATGGCAACTAACCACAACAACACTTATCAGTGTTTAGGGCACAAATGTATCTGAATCTTGTCACTCGTTTCTCCTTCCTTATGGGTTCTTAAATGAGGGAAAGATCGTCAAGAAAAAATAGACAAACATGGAACTCAGTACAGAAAAGAAGCTATAAACCATAACATCTGAGCATCTGATTCTTGCCAGTACCTGCTTAATGCAGGCTGGTACACAAGACTCAAAGCCCAGAGACCGGAGTAAAATATATAGAGTGTCTGGGTCAATGGGGCAAACCAAGACCTTTATCCCCCAGCCACATGAGCAATGATGGCCAGTCGACCTCACCCTCCCAGGTGCAGCTGGAGCTACTGGAACAAATATGGAGGGCCTGGCTGGCCAGCCCAGAAAGGCAGGCTGGGTCTTACTCACGGGGACAGATACAGAGTAGAAGGGAACATGCCGTGCTGGGCACCAAGAGTGAAAAAAGAAGGTGAATCTTGGTTCCTATCATTGGACTACAGTCATTAAACACACTGGGAGAATGTGGGCCTGTCAGATTCACAGCTCCTCTTCTGTGTGTGAGAAATCGGTAGATGGGGTTGGCAGAGGGATGGAAATTCCCTCACCCAGCTCTACCTGGGTGTGTTTGATTGACTATGCAAGGCATTCCACTGTATGGATAATAACAAATTATAGATAACATTGTAAAGAATGGGAATTCCAGAATACTTAATTGTGCTCATGAGCAACTTGTACGTAGATCAAAAGGCAGTTGTTCGAACAAATAAGGGGATACTGCATGGTTTAAAATCAGGAAAGGTGTGCATCAGGGTTGTATCCTTTCACCTACTTATTCAATCTGTCTGCTGAGCAAATAATCCAAGAAGCTGGACTATATGAAGAAGAACGTGGCATCAGGATTGGAGGAAGACTCATTGACAACCTGCGTTATGCAGACGACACAACCTTGCTTGCTGAAAGTGAAGGGGGCTTGAAGCACTTACTGATGAATATCAAAGACCACAGCCTTCAGTATGGATTACACCACAATAAAAGGAAACAAAAATTCTCACAGCTGGACCAATAAGAGACATCATGATAAACAGAGAAAAGATTGAAGTTGGCAAGGTTTTCATTTTACTTGGATCCACAGTCAACACCCATGGAAGCAGCAGTCAAGAAATCAAAGGACACATTGTGTTAGGCGAATCTGCTTCAAAAGACCACTTTAAAGTGTTAAAAAGCAAAGATGTCACCTTGAAAACTAAGGTGAGCTTGACCCAAGTCACAGTGTTTTCAGTTGCCTCATATGCATGCAAAAGCTGGACAATGAATAAGGAAGAATTGACGCCTTTGAATTATGGTATTGGGGAAGAATATGAAATATACCATGGACAGCCAAAAGTACAAACAAACCTGTCTTGGAAGAAGTACAGCCAGAATGTTCCTTAGAAGCAAGGATGGCAAGACTGCATCTTACATACTTAGGACATGTTATCAGGTGGGATCAGTCCCTGGAGAAGGACATTATGCTTAGTAAAGTGGAAGGTCGGCAAAAAAGAGGAAGACCCTCAATAAGATGAAGTGACACAGTAGCCGCAACAATGGGCTCAAGCATAACAACAATTGTGAGGACGGCACAGAACTGTTGTTCATAGGGTCTCCATGAGTCAGAACTGACTTGACGGCACCTAACAACAACAACAACAGCTCTACCTGAGACAGGTAGAGGGAGCAGAAGACACCATTCTGTGGACTGAAGCAGAATCACTGTAAGAGAAGGCTGCATTGTAAAAATGGGGAAAGAGTCTATATTCTTAGAGATCCTTGTATGAAAAAAGTTTAGATGTTCTATCGGGAGCCAGTGCTGTAAATGGTTAACACACTTGGGCAACTGACTCCAGGGCAACTAACAACTAACTTGCACAGACCCTGTCATGATGGGCTTTGCTGGGAGCTGCAGAGTTTCCAGAGGGAGTGGGGAGTGGGGAAGCCAGGTTACAATCAGGACGTGTTGCTAAATAAGCACTATTTGTTTTTGTTATTGTAAATTGTCTGAAGAGATCTGAAAAGAAGGTAACTGAATTCCTGAGGTTTCAACCATTTGTTTTGACTTTTTTTCGCATTCTAAATAAATACTTACTTTTATACCATTTTTTTTTCTTAAAGAGTTCCCCAATTTATATAAGCTTCAGGTCCCTGCAAAACCTGTCTCTGCCCCTGCCCCTTGCCCCCTACCATACTGTGGTGAAGAAAAACAGAAAGCGACTTCTCTCCACTAAAAGCTGACAAGGTCTGCTCCAGAGTCCCCTCCTCTCCATTCCTGTTTGAAAAAGAATGAGCTTCTTCCAAAACACCTTCACCCCTCCACCACAATGAGATAGACAGAAGCCAACAGTCTCACTTACAGGGCTCCCGACACGTGGGTGGAAATTCAGATTCTCCTAGAAGAAGTGCAAGCTCCCTTTACCTACTTGGAAAGTGCCTAATTAGAAACAAATTAGGAAAAAAATAAAATGAAAACAAATTAGGAAAAATAATCAGTACCATTGCTTTCATGCTGCTCATGTTTTGAATTCTTCATGTTTGTTGTCTGTTCCTTAAAGCTCCAAAAGCATGCAACTCTCTCCCATCCTCTCACCAAAGTTACTTGTAATCTGCTTGCTTCTTCTCAACACTTTCTAAATGCTCATCTTCCTGCAACCGGCCTTGGCTCTAAATCACACCATTACTTCCAGGAAATGGGGGGACCAACAGGCCAGGACTCACTCAGGAGCAGTGACTAAGGGCAGTAAGCCTAATTTATGCCTCCGGCAATGAGTTGCTCTAACCTGGGAGGGAAGGAGAAATTGCTTTAAGTTTGCTGTTTGCAAGAAATTCAGATGGACAAAGATTGGGCATCTGGGCCAAAGGCCCAGACTGGAGCTCTATCAATAAAATTGGTGATCATCAATGCCAGAATTTTCACCTTGGAATAAAATATGCACTAAACTCAGGCAGGAACTCTGCATTTATTCCTAACCCTAAGCAGCTTTTATCATGTATAAAAAATATATACAGCACCCATAGCCAATTCACAGTGCTAATGTCAAGATGAAATGAGATTATGCACATGGACACTCTTTGTAAATCCCAGTGGTGTTACATTTATAGGTGTAGCCATTCCTTGCAATCCTGGGCTCTCCTCAATGACAAAGCATCTGTGGTGGAGAGATATTCTGATATGCTATTTTGGGTACGTTTTTTCTCATACATAACTTTGTTCAATGACCCTTCACCATTCAGGCAGCTAGTCTATGTCGAGGTCTTGGGAGAAGAACAACAAATAGTCAAGCCTTTCTTTTGAGTTTTGAAATGTTAGAGATCAACAGGAAGAGGAGGAATGTGGCTCCAGCAATAGATTTCATACAGAGGAGTGCCTGGGGTGTGCAAACGGTTACTGCACTTGGCTGCTAACCAAAAGGTTGGAGGTTCAAGTTTATCCAGAGGCACCTCAGAAGAAAGTCTTGGCTATCTACTTCTGAATAATCAGCCACTGAAAACCCTATGGATCACAGTTCTACTCTGACACATGGGGGTCTAGACTCTGAGTGTTATAAGAGTTAGAAGAAGAGGAAGATCCTGAGGACTGAAGGAGTCAAGGAGAGCTTCACGGAAGAAGTGGCATCTGAACTAATCCTTTAAGGTTGGGTTGTATGTGGTGGGCAAGAAGGTTTCCAAGGCACTGGTATCAGATAGATGCTTTGGAAAAGCCTTTACTCTGTACTTTTCCATCCACTCCCTATGTCCGGATTATTCTCATTTCTTCTTGGTTCCCTGTGTTAGTTACCTACTGCTTCCATAACAGAAATACCACAAGTTGGTAGCATTAATGAGCAAAAATTTATTTTCTCACAGTTTTGGGAGGCTAAAAGTACAAATTGGAGTCTTGGCTATGTCGATTTCCTCCTTGTTGGTAGCCCCAGGCATTGCTTGGTTCCTTGGCATTCCTTGGCTTGTAGACAATCCTTATAAGGCATCTGTGTTCCCCCATGGGTGTATATCTGTGTCTACTCTGCTCTTTTTATAACTCAGATGTTATTAGGTTTACTAATCAGGCATGACCTAATTAACATAACAAAGAGAACCCTATTTCCAAACAAGATCATATTAACAGATCTTGTTGTTAGGTGCTGTCAAGTCAGTTTTGACTCATAGTCACCCCATGTGCCAGAGCAGAACTGCCCCATAGGGTTTTCTAGACTAATCTTTATGGGAGCAGGTTGTCAAGTCTTTCTCCTGCTGAGTCACTGAATGGGTTCAGTGACTTTTGGTTAGCAGCCTAGAGCATAACCGTTGTGTGTAACCAGGGCTTCTTATTAACAAGTATACCAAAAAGAAAAGAAAATCAAACCCTTTACCATCGAGTCAATTCCAACTCTAGCAACCTTACGGGACAGAATAGAACTCCCCCATAGGATTTCCAAGGAAGAGCTGGTGAATTTGAACTGCCGACCTGTTGGTTAGCAGCCGAGCTCTTAATTAACAAGTATATAGGGGTTAGAACTTCAACATTTTTTTTTTTTTCGTGGGGGGCCACAATTCAATCTATAACACTCATCAAGAATTCAGCATTTTCTTCCACTCTGTCTCCACTCATGGTCTAACTTGCTGCTTTTCTGAGCATCTCTGACCACTAAAGAGGAGAGTGTCTCCATCTAAATCATTCATTCATTTAACACACATTCACTGAGCACCATTTATGTGTACATATAACTCTGCATGAGACAAATAAAAAGAAAAACTCATGTCTTTGAGAACTGGCAGCCTTTCAAACAGCCCACTCAGGTGGGCACAAGTGATAGAAACAGAGCAAGTGCAATGATTTGTTAAAAATAGCACTTTCGTCTCTGTAAGAATAACACATAGTAGTTATGAAAAAATAGTAAAATGCTGAAAAAATAAGCAATCTTACCATTCAAAGTTTTTTGAATCTAACATCATATTATCAGCATATTCCCATGTTCTCATGCCATTAAAAATTCTTCACAAGAAGAAGAATAAAGTTGGAGGACTCACACTACCTGACTTCAGAACCTACTATACAGCTACAGTAGTCAAAACAGCCTGGTACTGGTAC
>NW_004443976.1:8197209-8203617 GCF_000243295.1 Trichechus manatus latirostris
AAAAAAAAAAGGTAATTGAGAGAAGTCTATGAAAAGTTTGAAATTATATAACTGAAAATCTTCAAAGTATTTCTTACTAACTGAAGTAATACATGCTCATGGCAAAGAAATTCAAAAATGTACAAACTATATAGAATTAAACATGATCACCACCAATGGAAAAAAAAAATTCTTCACAACCATGCTCTTTACTGACTGCAGTGTATTTAAGTCAGGCTTCATTAGGCTATGCTATGGTAACAAACAACATCAAAATCTTGATAGCTAAACTCAACAAGTACCTACTTAGCGTTCATGCTGCAAGCCCCATGGTTTGGCAGGGGGCTGTGCTCCACATAACCACTCTATATCAACTCATTATGCCTCTATCTAACACAATGCTTCAAGGTTTTCCCCAGAAAAGGAAGAAAGGAGTAGAAAGCTGAACACTGGCCATTAAATGCTGCTGCCTGGAAGTTACTTTAGCTCCTACTTCACAGGCCAAAGCCAGTCACATGGCCAGACCCATCGTCAAGGGGGCTGGGAAATACAATGCTTCCCTGTGCCTAAGATAGAAAGCCCAGAAACCAAACCCATTGCTGATGAGTTGCTTCTGACTTATGGTGACCCCATGTGTGTCAGAGTAGAACTGTGCTCTATAGGGATTTCAATGGCTGTAATCTTACGGAAGCAGATCACCAGGTCTTTCTTCCACAGTGCTGCTGGGTGGATTCAAACAACCGATCTTCCAGTTAGTAGCCAAGTGCAAATCATTTGTGCCACCTAGGGACCTTCTAAAAGGGAAAGGGGACCCGTTATTGATGAACAGTATGCCACACAGAGCATTCCCACATGTGAATGTACCAGATTTTTCAAACTATTCCCTTGTCCTTGAAACAGCTTATAATAGCGTTGATATCTGGGCCAAGATTTAGGTCAGAGATCATGGTACAGGTCAACTGAGGCTTGAATGGCCAGAGTTGAAATCAGCACCCAGAATTGGGGATTGGAAAGATGGGAGTGTTGCTAGAGTTCCAGAGCTTTCCACAATGTTCAGGAAGCTATGTGGGTATAGAGAATTGCAGGAAGAAATCATTTTATTATCAGACAGCCATGAACTCATACAGAGTCCAAAGATGATTCAAGACATTCTTTTACTTGTCCATTGAGTCTCCATTCATTCCCTAGTGTCTTCGTTGGAGGGATGTCAAAAGTTCCTTCCCTCCCTGATCTCCTCCAGCTCATCTTCTTTCCTCCTTCCGTGATCGTCCAATTTTTTTTTTCTTCACCTCTACCTCCCTCTTCCCACTCCAGTGCCCCAGGCTCATCCTGGAGAAACTCCACAGGCTCTTCAGTCCTGAGCATTTTCCCTGACTCTGTCCTGAAGTGGCAGGGCTGACTCTTATGGCACACAAGCCCACCATAGAAGGGTTAAATATTTCTGATTCTTTAAAATGGGGCACCTGCACCTTTTCTCTTGCTGATATTAATTACATGTGCAAGGCACGTAGGTGATTGGTAAGTGGCACTCAAAAATGAAATGAGTCAATCTTTTGGGTTCCAAATTAGAACATGTATGTTGAATGTGAAAGAGTCACATTAAAAATTTCTGACTATCTATACGGGATCAAATTGACAACAGCAACTCAAAAGGTTAGAAAGGAAGCTAGGGGGCAGTGAGTTTACACTAAGGGGGAGGAACAATTTGGAAGACAAAACATTCTGTTTTGTACAACTTGAATGAATGTTTGCACAACTTGAAGAATGTACCCAATGTCAATGAACTGTACATGTAGAAGTGGTTGAACTGGTGTATGTTCTGCTGTGTATATTTTCAACAAAAATAAATAAATTATTTAAAAAAAAAAAGATTTGACACAGAAGTAAGCACAAATGAGGAAGACAGATCCAATGTGGTAGGGATCGCCAAGGAACCAAGGAACGGTTGGTATACAGAAGCTGAAAGAGACAAGGATCTTCCCCTAGAACAGCCTCCCTGAATTCAGATTTCTAGCCTCCTTAACTGAGAGAATAAATTTTTGTTCTTTAAAGCCAAAAAAAAAAACAAAAACTGTTCCCATAGGTGTGTGGTCAGCGGTAAGAGATTTAAAGTCACATTTGAAAGGAAGATGGCCTGTCTGCCCTCTGCCAGTATGATTGGTCAGAGTCCAAGCCATTAACTGAGCCATATTTGTTCATGAGTGGGATCACTCTATTCGAAAAGGATAGAAAATAACTCATCCAAAATCACTCTCTTTCTCTCTCTCCTTCCCTTCAGGTCCCCTCTTCATTGTGGTAGGATTGATGGGTGAACTCAGAGCTCATCTCATCAGGCCAGCCTGACAAAATCTCTCTTCTCTGGGTACATTCGTCATTGCCACGGTGAGGGGCTAAGACCCCAGGACTTGGATTCCGGCTTTAGGAGGAGATAGAAGCCCACCTTGGATCTCAAGATAAGTTTTATAGAGGTGGGGCCAAGATGGAGGAATAGTCAGATGGTTCTTGTGGTCCCTTTTACAACAAAGACCCAAAAAAACAAGTGAATCAATTAACTATGACGATCTAGAAGCCCTGAACATCAAAGACAAAGTTGAGGAGTCAAACTGAGTGGCAGGGGGAGGGAGAGACAGTTCAGAAACAGCGAGGATTTGCCAGACCTGACCTGGCCAGCACCCTGCAGGCTGGATCGGCTGGCACCTGAGGGCTGAGGCAAGCAGTAGTGTTCGGGACATATTTTCCACCTCAGGAGAAACTGAGCGGCGGAGAGTCTGCACAAACCTCTGGAGCCAGGGGGAAGCAGCGCTGGACCTGTGAAAGTTAAGTGCAAGCATCTAACCTACCACGCAGGATCAAAATAACCCTTCCTTATCTAGGAAATGCCTCTCTCCCCCTTACCTGCCCACTCCCTCCTCTGCTCCAGCTTCAGCGATTGCTATGCCCCCTGGGCTGGAAGTGTGACCCGTTGCACGCGCCTGAGCCAGTCTCCCAGCTTTGGAGAGGGAACAAATAAACAAATGAACAAACAGGAAAAAAGAGTCTGCCAGCTCCCCTACACTGGGTCCTCAGGGTAGGCACTGCCCCTTTGCCTAGGCACATGCATAAGGGGTCCATGGACTTCGAATGCCTTTCACCTCTGCCTAGACCTGTGTGGGTCCCTTTCAACAGCGTAGGCCCTCATTAGCATAGTACAACAGGGTATATACCGGAAGCCTGTTTTCAACTGCAGCAGCTAAGTGGGAGTGGCAGATTCATGATATTTGACACTATTCTGCCCATTAAACAGGGTCCTCACCTACCCACATCAGCGGCCTAAGGACTAGTGGCTCCACTCACTCGACCTTGCCACCACGACAGGGGTCTGAGAAGTGATGCCTCCCAGTCTTTACAGCCAACAGCATTGGGTGCCCAAAGTTTGGCTGCAAAACCCACCCACCTATGCACGCTAAGGGAACAGGGACACATCTTTCACTCAAGCACTCAGGAGCAGCCAACAGCCCCCCTACCTTGCTCAGCACATAATCCCCTACCTTCACCCAGACACTTGTGCCTGCTCCAGTCACCCCTACGTAGCCTTGCCCATCTAGGACTGTAGGTGAAAGCCTGCACTACAAACTCAGTGACCAATGACCTGGATACCTGGCTGAATCAACACAAGAAAAGTAAATGGACTCCTGGGCTCACGTACCTAGTAGCAGCTCTAACCACCTGGTGACAGGATGTGAAAACTTCAAAGATGCCAATAATCAAAGTAGTTCACACAACTAGCCTTTGGACATATCAAAACAAGAAGCTAGGATACACTAAGTAATCATAAAATAAATAAATATAATAACTTATTGATGGCTTGGAGACAACAGTCAATATCAAATCACATAAAGAGGTAGACCATGATGGCTTCAGCAAGTGACCAAAACACAGAACCCAGGAAACCTCACAGAGGAAGAGAAGGTCTTGGAATTACTAGAGGCAGAATTCAAAAGATTAATATATAGAGCTCTTCAAGATATCAGGAAGGAGATCAGGCAAAACACAGACCAAGTGAGGGAACACACAGACAAAACAATAGAGGAATTTAGGAAGGTTATACAAAACCAAAATGACAAACTTAACAGGCTGCAAGAATCCATAGAGAGACAGTAAACAGAAATCCAAAAGATTAACAATAAAATTTCAGAATTAGACAACTCAGTAGAAAGTCATAGGAGCAGAATTGAAGAAATGGAAGTCAGAATTAGTGAGACTAAAGATAAAGCACTTGATATCAATTTATTTGAGGAAAAATCATATAAAAGAATTTAAAAAAATGAAGAAACCCTAAGAATTCTGTGGGATTCTATCAAGAGGAATAACCTATGAGTGATGAGAGTACCAGAACACAGGGGGATAACAGAAAATACAGAAAGAATTGTTGAAGACTTGTTGGCAGAAAATTTCCCTGATACCGTGAATAGACGAGAAGATATCTATCCAAGAAAAGTTCATCAAACTCCACACAGGGTAGAGTCCAAAAGAAAGTCAGTAAGACATAGTATAATCAAACTTGCCAAAATCAAAGATAAAGAGAGGATTTTAAGAGAAGCTAGGGATAAACAAAAAGTCATCAACAAAGGAGAGTCATTAAGACTAATCTCTGACTACTCAGCAGAAAACTACACAGGAAAGAAGATTTGAAGGAAAAAACTGCCAGCCAAGAATTTTATATTCAGCAAAACTGTCTCACAAATATGAAGGCAAAATTAGGGCATTTCCAGATAAACAGAAGTTAAGGGAATTTGAAAAAACCAAACCAAAATTACAAGAAATACTAAAGGGACTCCTCTGGTAAGAGAATCACTAATATCAGATAACAACAAAAGACTAGAACACAGGACAGAGTAACCAGGTATCAACCCAGATAGGGAAGTCAAAAAATAAGTCAAAGCTAAAATACTGAAAACAGGGAAACAGAGACATCAATATGTAAAAGATAATAACATTAAAACAAAAAACAGGGATAAAATAATGTAGTCATAGAACTTTCATATGGATAGGAAGTTAAGGCAATATCAAGAAGTAAAACATTGCTTTAAACTTAGAAAAACAGAGGTAAATTTTAAGGTAACCACAAAGGAAACTAACAAACCTACACATCAAAATAAAAAAGAATAAAAACACAAAGACTCAGCAAATACAAAATCAACAATGAAAAAGATGAAAAGAAAATACATAAAGAAAAAAAAACTCAGCAATGAAAATTAAGTGGAACAAAGAAATTGCAACAACACACACACAAAAATCAAAATGACACCACTAAACTCATACCTATCAATAATTACACTGAATGTAAATGCACTAAATGCACCAATAAAGAGACAGAGAATGACAAAAGGATTAAAAAACACCATCCATTTATATGCTGCCTACAAGAGACACACCTTAGACTCAAAGACACAAACTAAAACTCAAAGGATGGAAAAAATATATCAAGCAAACAACAATGAAAAGAGAGCAGTAGTGGCAATAGTAATCTCTGACAAAATAAACTTTAAAGCAAAATCCACCACAAAGGATAAGGAAGGACACTATATAATGATTAAAGGGTCAATACACCAGGAGAACATAACCATAATAAATATTTACACACCCAACGACAGGGCTCCAAAATACATAAAACAAATTCTAACAGCACTGAAAAGAAAATAGACAGCTCCACAAAAGTAGCAGGAGACTTCAACACACCACTTTTGGTTAGGGATAGAACATCTAGAAAGAAGCTCAGTGAAGACATGGAAGATTGAAATGCCACATTCAACCAACCTGATCTCATAGACATACACTGAACACTCCACCTAAGAGCAGCCAAGTATACTTTCTTTTCCAATGCACATGGAACATTCTCCAGAATACACCACATATTAGGCCACAAAAAAAGCCTTAACAGAATCCAAGACATCGAAATATTACAAAGCATCTTTTCTGATCATAAAGTCATAAAAGTAGAAATCAATAACAGAAATAGCAAGGAAAAAAAGTCAAATACATGGAAACTGAACAACACTTTGCTCAAAAACTACTAGGTTACAGAAGAAATCAAGGACAGAATAAAGAAATTCACAGAATTAAATGAGAATGAAAATACATCCCACCAGAACCTTTGGGACACAGCAAAAGCAGTGCTCAAAGGTCAATTTATAGCAATAAATGCACACATACAAAAATAAGAAAGGGTCAAAATCAAAGCACTAACTCTACAATTTGAACAAGTACAAAAAGAGCAAAAGAAGCCCTTGGGCACAAAAAGAAAGGAAATAATAAAAATTAGAGCAGAGATAAATGAAATAGAGAATAGAAAAACAACTGAAAGAGTTAATAAAGACCAAAAGCTGGTTCTTGGAAAAGATCAACAAAACCAACAAACCATTGGCCAAACAGATTAAAAAAAAAAAAAAA
>NW_004443976.1:8204132-8328977 GCF_000243295.1 Trichechus manatus latirostris
GTTCAACATTAGAAAAACAATCAATGTAATCCATCATATCAATAAAACAAAAGACAAGAACCACATGATCTTATCAATCAATGCAGAAAAGGCATTGACAAAGTCTAACACCCATTCATGGTAAAAACTCTCAGCAAAATAGGAATAGAAGGGAAAATCCTCAATAAATTAAGGGCATTTATACAAATCCAACAGCCAACATCACCCTAAAGAGAGAGAATCCAAGCATTTCCCTTGAGAACAGGAACCAGACAAGGATGCCCTTTATCACCACTGTTATTCAACATTGTGTTGGAGGTCCTAGCCAGAGCAATTAGGCTAGAAAAAGAAATAAAGGGCATCCAAATTTGTAGGGAAGAGTAAAAGTATCTCTATTTGCAGATGATATGATCTTATCCATAGAAAACCCCAAAGAATCCACAAGAAAACTACTGGAACTAACAGAAGATTTCAGCAAAGTTTCAGGATACAAGATAAATATATAAAAATCAGTTAGATTCGTCTATGCCAACAAAGGGAACTTCCAAGAGGAAATCACCAAATTAATACCATTTACAATAGCCCCCAAGAAGATAAAATACTTAAGAATAAATCTAACCAGAGATGTAAAAGACTTATACAAAGCAAACTACAAGACGTTACTGCAAGAAACCAAGAGACCTACATAAGTGGAAAAACATACCTTGCTCATGGATAGGTAGACTCAACACTGTGAAAACGTCAATTCTACCCAAAGTGATCTTCAGATACAATGCAATCCTGACCCAAATTCGAACAACATTTTTTAATGAAATGGAGAAAAAAATTCACCAGCTTCATAAGTAAAGGGAAGAGGCCTCAGATAAGTAAAGCATTACTAAAGAAGAACAAAGCGGGAGGCCTCACACTACCTGATTTTAGAAGCTATTATACAGCCAAGATAGTCAAAACAGCCTGGTACTGGTACATCAACAGATACACAGACCAATGGAACAGAATTGAGAATCCAGAAGTAAATTCATCCCCCTATGAGCAGTTGATATTTGACAAAGGCTAAAAGTTGGTTAAGTGGGGAAAAGACAGTCTCTTTAACAAATGGTACTGGCGTAACTGGATGTCCATATGCAAAAAAATGCAACAAGACATATACCACACACCATGTACAAAAACTAACTGAAAATGGATCAAAGACCTAAATATAAAATCGAAAATGATAAAGATCATTGAAGAAAAAATAGGGACAACACTAGGAGCCCTAATACATGACATAAACAGAACACAAAACATAAATAACAATGCACAAATGCCTGAAGAGAAACTAGATAACTGGGAGCTCCTAAAAATCAAACACTTATGCCCATCAAAAGACTTCACCAAAAGAGTAAAAAGACAACCTACAGACTGGGAAAAAGTTTTTGGCTATGACATATCCAATCAGGGTCTAATCTCTAAAATCTACAAGATACTGCAAAACCTCAACAACAAAAAGAAAAATAACCCAGTTAAATGGGCAAAGGATATGAACAGATACTTCACCAAAGAAGACATGTAGATGGCTAACAGATATAGGAGGAAATGCTCATGATCGTTATCCATTAGAGAAATGCAAATCAAAACTACAATGAGATACCATCTCACTCCAATAAGGCTAGCACTAATCCAAAAAACACAAAATAATAAATGTTGGAGAGGTTGTGGAGAAACTAGAACACTTATACACTGCTGGTGGGAGTATAAAATGGCACAACCACTTTGGACATTGATTTGGCCCTTCCTTAAAAAGCTAGAAATAGAAGTACCATACGATCCAGCAATCCCACTCCTTGGAATATATCCTAGAGAAATAAGAGCCATCACACGAATAGATATATGCACACCCATGTTCTTTTCAGCACTGTTCACTATAGCAAAAAGATGGAAACAACCTAGGCGCCCATCGACGGATGAATAGATAAACAAATTATGGTATATTCACACAATGGAATACTACACAACGATAAAGAACAATGATGAATCCGAGAAACATCTCACAACATAGATGAATGTGGAAGACACGCTGAGTGAAATTAGTCAGTCACTAAAGGACAAATATTGTATGAGACCACTATTATAATAACTAAAGAAAAGGTTTAAACACAGAAGAAAACATTTTTTGATGGTTATGAGGGTGGGGAGGGAAGGAGAGGGGAATTCACTAACTAGAGAGTAGACAAGAATCAGCTTAGGTGAAGGGAAGGACAACACACAGTACAGGGGAAGTCAGCACAACTGGACTAAACCAAAAGCTAAGAAGTTTCCTGAACATAACCAAACACTTCAAGGGACAAAGTAGCAGGAGCTGGGGTTTGGGGACCATGGTTTTGGGGAACATCTAGGTCAAATGGCATAACAAAGTTTACTAAGAAAATATTCTGCATCCCTCTTTGGTGAGTGGCATCTGGGGTCTTAAAAGCTTGCAATCCACTTGGAGCAAAGGAGAATGAAGAACACTAAAAACACAAGGAAAATATTAGCCCAAGAGACAAAGGGCCACATAAACTAGAGACTCCATCACCTTGAAACCAGAAGAACTATATGGTACCCGGCTAACACCAATGAGTGCTCTGACAGGAAACACAACAGAGAGTCCCTGATGGAGCAGAAGAAAAGTGGGGTGCAGAACTGAAATTCACATAAAAAGACCAGACTTAATGGTCTGACTGAGACTGGAGGAACCCTTGAAGCCATGGCCCCTGGACACTCTGTTAACACAGAACTAAAACCATTCCCGAAGCCCATTCTTCAGACAAAGATTAGACTGGACTATAAAACATAAAATAATACTCGTGAAAAGTGTGCTTCTTAGTTCAAACAGATACACAAGACCAAATGGGCGGCTCCTGTCCAGAGGCAGGATGAGAAGACAGACAGGGACAGGAGCTGGTTGGATGGACACGGGAAACTTGAGGTGGAAAGGGGGAGTGTGTTGTCACATTATAGGGATTCCAACTAGTCTCACATAACAATGTGTGTATAAATTTTTGTATGAGAAATTAAAATAAATAAATAAAAGATAAGTTTCATAATCCAGTTTGGCTCTTTCAAGGAGGTCTTCATTGGCTTGTTGGGTGAAAAGGGGTTCTTTATTCCCCATGTAGCTTCTCCTTGTCTATATTGCTTTAGGGAAAGAGGTGGTTAGAAGGTCAGGATTTGAGCAGTCCTGAGAAACTGGCCCAGAATACTATTAAAATGTACCCTTGACTTAACGATGTGTATATAAAGAGAAAGAAGTCTGTTCCAAGATGAGTGAGGGTGTCACAGAGGAGGCATTTGAGCTGAGTCTTAAAGGGTGACTAGAACTCTGACATGCAGATAAGGATATTTATTCCTTAGACTCACTGAGAAGAGGAAGGGTGGGGGGTGGGCAAGGTTGTCCAAGGAACCAGGGAGCTTTCCTGCAGCCACGAAGGCAGACTCTGCTTCTTTGATGTTCTAGCCATCTATTTTGAGTTGTCTAAGTGATGGATGGGCTGGGAGGGCTGTTTCTCGGCGGGTAAGGGATTCTGAGTCTGCTGGGTCGGCATGTTTTCGGCAGGCTGTCTGTCTTGATTTGTTGCTTTGAAGGGCCATTGCTCAAAAAGCCTTTGTTATCAGCCGAGCCTCAGGCTGCTGGGTCATGTCTGCTTTTGTGCTCCAGCAGGCACGCCATGCCAGGCTCGAAGCTTCATTATCTTTATTATCCAACCTTTAGCAACTCCAAGCCTGGAGGAGGGATGGGTTCTGCTGATCACTGTGCAACCCTGTCCATTTGATGTTTGGTGGCCTGGGGATTCTGAGATGGGATGAGTCTTGGGGTTCACTGCTAGGGACTCAGTGAGCAGCCTGCAAACTCATGTGGACAATGAGACATTTGATACAGAATGATGGCAAGTAGGATTGTCACACATCATCTTGTTGTTAGATGCTGTCCTATTGGTTTGGACTCATAGCGACCCTATGTACAACAGAAAAAAACACTGCCTGTTAATTGTATGTTTGAGCCCATTGTTGCAGCCACTGTGTCAATCCATCTCGTCCAGGGTCTTTCTCTTTTTTGTTGACCCACTACCTTACCAAGTCCCTTCTCCAGGGACTGGTGCTTCCTGATAACATGTCCAAAGTACGTGAGACGAAGTCTTGCCATCCTTGCTTTCAAGGAGCACTCTGGCTGCATTTCTTCCAAGACAAGCTTGTTCATTCTTCTGGCAGTCCATGGTATATTCAGTATTCTTCACCAATACCGCAATTCGAAGGTATCAATTCTTCTTCGATCTTCCTTTCAATCATTCATGCAACAAGCATTTACTGAGCGCCTATGTTCAGATAAGACGTGGAGCCTACTTTCCGCAGGAGTAGGCCAATGAACACATGGGACATGGGAACGTGCCAGGACAGAGGGAAGCTGGGGGTGCCTTCAGAGCATGGAGGAGTGTTTTTCTGCCTTAGCCTGGGCAGAATAGCAGCCTTGATCCACCTTCATATAGAGACTTTTTCTGAACAAGCTAAACGCAGTGTTCCACTGCCCCTTCCACACTGAATTCCAGGTAAGTCCACCTTCCAACCATACTGACACAGGGGTAGTGGATTGTTGGGGAGGGAATCTACTCTCATTTCTTCTGGTCTCAGGCCCTAGACAACTCAGATATTTGCTGCAACAAACATGTCTTTAAAACACTCCTAGTGTTGTCCTCAATTTGTTTTGTGAATGAAAATCTTATCTTTCCCAGTATATTGTAAGCGCCTCAAGGGCAGGGCCCGTGCCCTTGAATGATTTCTCTGCTCCATGTTGGCTGCTTCTGTGTGCAGCACTCAATGTTTGTCATCACTTTATTGGCAAGGCTGATAGAAATGAGGTTGTTAATTTCATCTTCAGGACCTCATTTGCAATTAAATGGACGGTGATGCCTTAGTTATGGCTTAATTAATAAATTCAATAAACATAAATTAAGACTCTCTGATGAGTCAGACACTGCTAAGCACTGGCTCTACAGAGACGAATGACAGCAATCTGCTCTCAAGAAGTCCATAGTCTTATAATGTGCAAACAGATACTTATAATATCATGGGGTAATTGCTAGAGAATAGGTTTGTTTAAAGTACTGTGAAAACCCAAGGGACGGAGCAAGGAAGCATGCAGGGAGCAGGGTGCTGAGACCCTGAGTATATGATGGGTCATCTTAGTTTTGAAGGATGCAAACAAAATGTCCTAAAAGCCAGGAAGAGCATTCCAGGCAGAAGTAATAATGTGTGCAAAGACACAGAAGCATGATGAGGCAGATAAGCGTGAGAAATGTGAGCATCACAGTGTGACTAGAGCATTGGCTAGGTGGTGGAAAATAGTCTCAGATTGTAAAGGGCCTTCTATACCAAGCTTAGGAATTTGGACTTTATCTGGTACACACAGAGAGTCAAAGGAGATTTTAACTATTGAGGGTACCATGATTCTATTTGCTTTTTAGGAAGATATTCTTTGGTCTTAACGGTTAATGTGTTTCACTGTTAACAAAAGGTTAGAGGTATGAGTCTACCCAAAGGCACCTTGGAAGAATGGCCTGGCAATCTACTTCTGAAAAACCAGCCATAGAAAATCCTATGTTTCAATGTTCTATGCCTACGTTTCAAAGCTTGTGCCTGTGTTCACAGTTCTACTCTGACAAGAGGCTGCCATGAGTGGGAGCTGATTTGACGGCAACTGGTGATTACCCTTTGGTCTATTTCTGCCTGGAGACTACAGAGGCCAGAGAAGGCTGAGGATAGACCAGATAAGAAGCAGACACTGCAATACCAGCCAGAGACGACCACAGCAGTGGGGTGATGCCATCAGCTGTAAGAACGGGGATGGAAGAAATGGTGGGCCATTAACTAGGAGAGTGGCACACCTTTACTGATTACTAAGGAATTTTCTACAAAAACAAAATACATATTTAAAACAGCTAAACTTGAATATCGATTATGTTGGTTACAGATAAAAACAATGTACAATTTAGAGTCGGAATGCAAGAAATACAAATGCCTAGGTACAATTTTGTCCCTTTTCCACTAATATGTAACTATGATAAATCATTGCTTAATTTAACCCTGTCTTTTCCTAAGCACATGTAGAATTAATCCACACCAAAACTGTCTTGTACTAAAACCTGATGGTTTGTCCAAGCTCTGCCAATGTGTCCCAAGCCCTACTAGGCATGTCCCTTCTACTGTACATATTCTGTCTGTAGCAGTCCTGGCAATGAGCCCTCCCGCATTGATTCAAGCAGAGGCTGACGTGGGTGGTGGAGATGAAATAGATGGAATCCCAAGAATAAAGCATGCTGAGAGGCTGCAAGGTTGGCAGTAACTCCTCTGGGTCACCAGAGTTCAAAATATCACTCTCAGCTTTGCAGATCCCCAAACCCAACCTTCTCAGTGTTCCCAAGTTAACTGATTTCAGAAAGACAGAGCTCACAAAATACACCAATTCATTCATTTACCGTGAGAAACATAACTGCCAGAGAGGATAGCTCCTCATGTCCTCAGGCCCAGCTAGTACATTTACTCTGTTTTGATATCTCAGCAAGGGACCAAATTACAACTGGAAAGTTGCGGGGTGAGCAAAGAAGCGCAGCAATTCGAGACAGATGTCTATGCAGAGAAGTGAGGTATGTTTGATGGCTCCATCTCCCCCAAAGGAATTTTCCTACCCAGACACCCAGGCAGCACTTGTCTCTTGGTGGCAATCTACTCCGGTAGTAGACAAAGCATTAAGGAGAAAATATTATCTGGGCTGCTCATAGTATTACCTTTAGAAACTGAAAAGGAGGAAGCAGTATCAAGCTTCAGACTTAAATCCGATTAATTGCTTCACCAACTGATTTATTAAACGTTCAGCAAGCATTTGTCTGGATTGTTCTAGGTGCTGGACCTTGTGCTATAGATATATCAATAAACAAGACAAGGGCTCAGCTGTCAGGAGGGACAGTGGGATTCTGGGGAAAGCAGATGTGTCAACTGAAAATTGCAGTGCATTATGACGTTTGCTGTAATGGAGGTTTCTTCTAGGTATGGTGGGAGCCAGAGAAAGGGCCTCATCCTGCTTGGGGAGTCAGGGGAGGCTTCACAGAGGCCAAAAAGCTTGTGCTAATCCTACTTTGCTGTCTGATTTTCATAATTAAAGAAAAGGCATTTTGCTGACTATATATTACCCATAATACAATCACAGGGAGAACCTCTGTTAACTTTGTTAACTTTTTAATTTTGTATTTTAAGATTTGCATGTATAAATTTGGAATCATACAGTGCCTTGGTGCTTCCACTTAGCATCATATCATGAGTTTGTCCCCCGGTAATTATTACTAGAAAACAAGTTTGTTTTTATTGCTGCTTGGTACTTCATCAGCTAGCTATAGCACAATTTATTTAACTAAACCCTGTTGTTGGACATTTAGATTATTTCCAATGATACAATACTAAAAATAAAGCAGAAACTGAAAAGAATTTAGCGATTACGTGGCAAAAGCTCCTCACTTTACAAATGAGGATACTGGGCTTCAGTGAATGTTATGGATTGAATAGTGTCCCTCAAAAAGTTACACTGAGGCCCTAACTTCCTGTGTTTGTGAACGCACCCTGCTTGAAAATAGGGTCTTTGAAGATGTCACAGGAGGTCATACTAGACTAATCCTGTATGAGTGATGTCCTTATGAAAGAGGAGAAGATACACAGAGACAGAGAGAGGATGGTCATATGAAAATGCATCTACAAGTCAAGGAACTCCAAGAGTCGCTGGCCATCACCAGAAGCTAGGAGAGGGGGGTGGACCAGATTCCCTCTCAGAGCCCTCAGAAGGAATCAACGTGGCCCACACCCTGATTTCAGACTTCTGGTCTCTAGAACTTTGAGACAATACACTTATGTTCTTATAAGTCACCCGGTTTGTGGTATTTTGTTATGGCAGCCCTCAAAAGTAATACGGTGAATTTAAGTGATTTATTCAAAATTATATAACCAGATAATTTAAGAGCTGGAATCCTTGGGTGGTACAAATGGTTAATGTGCTCAGCTGCTAACTGAAAGTTTGACAGTTTGAGTTCACCCAGAGGCACGTTGGAAGAAAGACCTGGTGATCTGCTGCTGAAAAATCAGCTACTGAAAAGCATATGGAGCACAGTTCTACTCTGACACACATGGGGTTGCCATGAGTTGAAACTGACTTGACAGCAACTAGTCTGGAATTTAAGAAGTGGGTATAGACTCCTGGTAAAATGAATTTTGAGAAGGAGGAAGAGAGGAGGGCTCTCTGAGAATGGTATAAATATTTCACAGAGAGACACAGAGCAGCCTCTCGGCAGACAAGCAAATAAGTCTGCGTGGTTCTTCTAAAAAGCAGTCTGACAGCATGAACCAAGGAGCTTACAAGATCTTCAGTCAGCATGGCCATGAGCCCACCTCCAGGGATCTGCCCAGGAAGTTGGCATGTCCATGGATAGTCTCTGGAACATCGTTTATAACACAATAATAAAAATAAAAAGTGTTCAGTGTTGGGGAAAGGTTAAGAAGCTCGCGGTACATTCACAAGAGGCTGAGCAGTGTTTTTTGATGACCACTTTTTCTTTCCAACATTCTGCTTTTCCTGGAATTCATCATCGCCTCTTCTTTCTCATTTTCATAGTTGTCTATGATCTCTACTACATTTCTCCCTTCTGTCTCACTTACGCACAGCTGCATATTGAGCTACCCCAAAATTTTTGTGGCTTAAAACAACAACCATTTTATTGTATCTCATGATTTGAGGATCAGAAATTTCAGTAGGTTTCACTGGGCAAATATTCCACTCCACGTGACATGGACTAGGACATGATGGGTTATATTCAGCTGCCATTTGGGCTGGGCTGGAAGGTCCAAAACAGCTTTCCTCACACAGCTGGCGGCCGAGTGGGAATGACTGGAAGACGGGGCCTAGCTGCCCACTCCCTGTGTGTTGTCTCCAAACCCCACTACACGCAGTCTCTCCAGCAGGCTTATGGCTCATTCCATTCAATTTTATCTCTACCTTGGGCCTTCCAAACATTTATTGTCCTCTTTTATCCTCTGCCATTTTAGTGGGACCCCAAGAGAAAAAGAGATAAACACATGTAGTTAATCCACCGTATTGAACTGGAAGAGCAGTGCATTTTATTTAAGTAAAAAACAAGAGTCATAAAAATATTCATATATTTTAGCCAAGGGATCTCATTTCATGTAAGCAAATAATTTAAAAAAAAAAAAGCAGAAAAGATCTAAAACTACGAATATTACCACAATGAGTAGCAACTTAACTGTCCAACAGTACATGATTATTGAATTGAAAATTCAATTGAAAAGATAGTGGAGTCCCTGGGTGGTGCAAAGAGTTAACATGCTCAGCTGCTAACTGAAAGGTTGCGAGTTCAAATCTACCCAGAGGCACCTCAGAAGAAAGGCCTGGCAATCCACTTCCAAAAAATCAGCCATTGAAAATGCTATGGAGCCCAGTTCTACTCTGACACACATAGAATCAACTTGAGGGCAACTGATGGTGGTGGTGATGGACTGCATATAAAGTAGTGTTGTGTAGCTATTTTTAAAACTTTGAATAAGACTAAGATGTGACTTGTGAAAATGCTTATAATTTTAAGTCAAAAGACTTGTTAAAACTATGCAAAAATATGCAAACAGAAAAATACAAAGAATACAGACAAATTAGAGAAATTGTATGAGTGGTTGATATTTCATGACATGTTTTTTCTTCTGTTCTAAAAACTTTCCTAATATTGTGACATTGATTTTGCAATTTAAACCCTCCCGCGCCCCATTATAACATGCTTATTTTAGTGGAATGGGACATTTAAGGAACTGCCCTTGAACCTGGGCACCCTTTGGCTTTACACTGGAGGTCAGTGGGCCCAGACCCGGCCCCTGCAGCTGGCCTGTTGTTCTGCCTCGGGGGCATCTTCCATCTGTAGGCAGCAGAAGTGTGTGAGACACAGCCCAGCAGATGGTACGGTTTATGCCTGTGAGTCAGTTGTTTCAAAACACACTGTACTTCCCAACTTTGTGCCTCCTGACACCGAGAGACAACCAGTTCCTTCCTGTGCAACTTACTCAAGGGTTTTGTTTTTGTTTTCTAACTATGCATTTTATCCCTTAATGCTGGATTTCTCATTTCCCAAAAAACACCAGCAAGCTCTGTTCCAAGTGTGCACTAAAGGAAAAATAGTGTTGTTGATTTTTTTTTTTTTACATTCTATCTACTAAATGTATTAAGCAAAGCATCCAGGGACTGGATCCCACTTCCAGCCATGCAAGTGAGGAGTAGCTGCATGTGGCACTCTAAAAAGTGACTCTGAACGTAGGACAGACTGAAAGCCAGGCTCTCAGCCCAGCTCATCAGGGTGAGATCATGTGGTTCAGATCTGAGCACCTCAGAAGTGGAAAGGACTTTGAAAGTTATCTAATCCTGCTTCTGACACTTTGCACAAAACCTCACGTCCATGAAGCTGTCAACCAACTACTGTTTGAGCTCTACAGTGATGATGAACTCTTCAGAGAGTGTTAGATATCAGAAGATCTTTCATGAATTGTGCTGATTTCTACCTCTCTTCAATTACCACTTGTTGCTGTTGGGTATTGTCAAGTTGATTCCAACTCACAGCGACCCCACATGACAGAATAGAACTTCCCCATAGGGTTTCTTAGGCTGTAATCTTGACGGGAGCAGATTGCCAGGTCTTTCTCCCACAGAGCCACTGGTAAGTTCGAACAACTGACCTTTTGGTTAGCAACCGAGCACTTGACGATTATGCCACCAGGGCTCTTTGCTGTTAGCTGCAATCAAGTCGGCTTCAATTCATGGTGACCCCATGTACAACAGAATGAAACACTGCCTGGTCATATGCCGTCTTCATGATTGTTGGTATGTTCAAGTTCATTGTTGCAGCCACTGTGTATTTTGAGTAACTTCGGGACTCATCTTTCAGAATTAGATCAGACAATATTCTATCGTGATCCATAAGGTTTTCATAGCTAATTTTCAGAAGTAGATCACTAGGCCTTTCTTCCTAGTCTGTCTTAGTCTGGAACCTCCTCTGAAACCTGTGCCTTTTGAGTATAGTCCCACCTATCATACCCACTCTGCCTTCTGGGGCCAGACCAAACAAGTGGGCTTGATGCTCTCTCTGCATGCAAAGTGTTCAAAGGTTTGAACATTGTCAGGTCTTCCTACCATTCCTTATATCCCTTCCTCTATATTACCCTCCTTCCTTCCATGATTTCTTCTAGTCGCTTCACTAGGCCACTAAGTACTCGACACACCAAGCCCTACATCTCAGCCTCACTACTTCACAGCTAAGTGGAGTTTGACCAGCACGATCTCATTTGTCTTCGTATTTACAATTATTTCACAGTCGGCCCCCAATGTCCAGGTCTTGAGAGGACTGATCAGATGCGTTATTCCCTGCCCCCTTGCCAAACCCAAACACTCAGCAAGGGACTAAGAGGGCCTGAAATCGTTCCGAAAGGGAGGCAAAATGAGCCGATGCATCGGAAAAAACTTCCTCAACCTGATTTTCAAAGAACACTAACTTTTCATTTCCCCCACAGACTTTATATAACTGCCAAGTGAGGAAAGAAAGGAGTAACGTTATAAAGTTCCCAAGCAGGGAAGAAGGCACTGGTATCTGTATTTTCCACATCACCTCTGTAAACCCCGACACTTGACAAAAAAGGGAGTGGTTGTCCTACTATAAATTGCCAGATAGTGCTGATAAACGTTGATCTATTAGTGGAAACCCTCTGTTGGAATTACATTTATACTGATCTTAGAAGAAAACTGAAGGTGAAAGAAAATAAACAATACCAATGCAGTATTTAATCAGAAGGGGCTCATTTTTTTCCAGAATGTTAGCTGATAATATGCACTCAATGTCAGCCACCATAGACCTTCTAATGGGTAAGGTTGGTCTACGTTTGGACTAACAATGTTCAATACATTTTTAAAAACTGTAAAACTTTTTCAAACAATAAAAAGAAAGTATAACACTGAGCTTCTTTCTGTTACGGGTGACAGAAAAATTTGGAAATGGATAATGGTGATAGTTGTGCAGAATGAACACAATTAATGTCACTAAATTGCACACTGAAGAATGCTGAAATGGTAAATGTTTTGTTACATACATATCTACCACAATAAAAAAGAAAGTATATTTTTAATTAATAATAATAATGTTCTATAGCACTGAATAAGATCATGTGGTTTATAATCTTTTGCTTAGCAAGAGATATCCAGCTCAGTTATGACTCAGTTGAGATCTTCATCCCATTAGGTTTTTTTTCACCACTCTTTATTTCCCCCGAATTGGAAAGTCCTTATTCTCAGTGGTAGATCATCAGAAGTGACGGCAACTGTTTGTTCTTAACTGACTTCGGAATATTTGAATCAAAGGTGGACTGGGAAATCATGGGAGATTTCTCATTGAAAACTACTTTCCACATTCTGTTAGTCATCAAGACAACAAAGTCCAAACGAGAAGGCTGAATGTTTCAGTCAGGTGAAATTGGCAAGTGATTTCCTGAGCTATTCTTCAACTGTACTCAATGGTCCATATTTGTTAGTTTGTTTGTTGCAGCCTTTGTATATGATTTTAAAAAATATATCACTGAGTAGCTTCTTGAAAACTAAAAAGAAATCAGCAAGTGATGGAAAAGAGTTATCTTTTGGTGGCTGACCCATTTGTACCAAGTGTGGTCTTTTAGGAAAATGCTGGTATCTTATTTCTCAACTTAAAATTGTGATATTTATCCCTGAAGTGATAGTTCAAGTTACTCAAGGTACTAAATAGGTCACTGAGAAATATCACTTTAAGTAAGCCTCTGGAAATTACTAAAATATTCATATAAATTTTTCTCTTAGTCATATTCCCTTATTTTAAAATTTATTTACTTATTGTGATGGTTAATTTTATGGGTCAACTGGCTAGGTTTTGGATCCCAGTAGTTGGACCAAACACTAGTCTAGTTGCTGTCATGGAGTAGTTACATATTATTAGATCAGTTGACTTTGGGTAGAGCAGATTACCACCCATAACGTAACTGAATGTAGTTACCTTACATCTAATATAATGTAAAACCACCACTTGTCTGTCAGTTTGTCATACTGACAGAGATGGAGAAATTAAAGATTTTTACTAACTTCTGCAATCTGAAATTGATCAAACATGCAATCAAGATGCATTGATAATTACTGGTGATTGAAATGTGAAAGTTGGATACAAAGGATCAGTCGTTGGAAAATATGGTCTTGGTGACAGAAACAATGCAAGAGATCACATGACAGAATTTTGTAAGACCAACGACTTATTCATTGGAAATACCTTTTTCAACAACATAAATGACAGCTATACATGTGGACCTCGCTGGATGGAATAAATAGGAATCAAATGGACTACATCTGTGAAAGAGACAATGGAGAAGCTCAATATCATCAGAACAAGGCCAGGGCCAACTGCAGAACAGAGCATCAGTTACTCATATGCAAGCTGAAGTTGAACAAAATTAGAACAAGTCCACGAGAGTCAAGGTATGACCTTGAGTATACTCCACCTGAATTTAGAAACCATCTCAAGAATAGATTTGACACATTGAACACTAATGACCAAAGATCAGACAAGTTGTATGATGACATCAAGGACATAATATATGAAGAAAGCAAAAGGTCATTAAAAACACAAGAAAGAAAGAAAAGACCAAAATGGATGTCAGAAGAGACTCTGAAATTTACTCTTGAATGTAGAGTAGCTAAAGCGAACAGAAGAAATAATGAAGTAAAAGAGCTAAACAGAAGATTTCAACAAGTGGCTCAAGAAGACAAAGTAAAGTATTATAATGAAATATGCAAAGACCTGGAGTTAGAAAACCAAAAAGGAAGAACACACTTGGCATTCTCAAGTTGAAAGAAATGAAGAAAAAACTGAAGCCTCGAGTTGGCAATACTGAAGGATTCTGTGAGCAAAATACTGAATGACACAAGAAGTATCGAAAGAAGATGGAAAGAATACACAGAGTCACTGTACCAAAAAGAATTGGTTGATGTTCAACCATTTCAGGAGGTAGTGTATGATCAAGAACTGATGGTATTGAAGGAAGAGGTCCAAGCTGCATTGAAGGCATTGGCAAAAAAATAGGCTTCAGGAATCGACAGAATACAAATCGAAATGTTTTGACAAATGGATGCAACACTGGAAATGCTCACCATCTATGCCAGCAAACTTGGAAGACAGCTATCTGGCCAACTGACTGGAAGAGATACATACGTGTGTCCATTCCAAAGATAGGGAATCCAATGGAAAGAGGAAATTATCAAACAATATCATTAATGTCATATGCAAGTAAAATTTTTCTGAAGATAATTAAAAAATGATTGCAACAGTACATCAACAGGAACTATCAGAAATTCAAGCCAGATTCAAAAGAGGACATGGAATGAGGGATATCATTGCTGATATCAGGTGAATCTTGGCTGAAAGCAGAGAATACCAGAAAGATGTTTACCAGCATTTATCAGCTACACAAAGGCATTCAACTGTGTGGATCATAACAAATGATGGATAACATTGTGAAGAATGGGAATTCTGGAACACTTAATCGTGCTCATGTGGAATCTCTACAGAGACCAAGAGGTAGTTGTTTGAACAGAACAAGAGGATACTGCATGGTTTAAAATCAGAAAAGATGTGCATCAGAGTTGTATCCTTTCACTGTACTTATTCAGTCTGTATGCTGAGCAAATAATCCAAGAAGCAGGACTATATGAAGAACAACATGGCATCAGGATTGGAGGAAGACCCATTAACAACCTGTGATATGCAGATGACCCACCCTTGCTTGCTGAAAGTAAAGAGCATTCGAAGCACTTACTGATGAAGATAAAAGACCACAGCCTTCAGTATGGATTACACTTTAACATAAAGAAAACAAAAATCCTCACAACTGGGCCAATAAGCAACATCATGATAATGAAGAAAATATTGAAATTGTCAAGGATTTCATTTTACTTCGATCTACTATTAATGTCCATGGAAGTGCAGTCAAGAAATCAAATGACATATTGCATTGGGCAAACATGCTGCAAAAGACCTCTTTAAAGTGTTAAAAAAACAAAGATGTCACCTTGAGGACTTACGTGCTAGACCCAAGCCACGGTATTTTCAATTGCCTCATACGTATGTGAAAGCTGGACAATGCAGCTTGATTTGATGCTTTTGAATTATGGTGTTGGCAAAGAATACTGAATATACCATGGACTTCCAGAAGAATGAACAAATCTGTCTCAGAAGCAAGGATGGTGAGACTTCGTCTCACAAACTTTGGACATGTTATTAGGAGAGACCAGTCCCTGGAGAAGGACATCATGCTTGGTAAAGTAGAAGGTCAGTGAAAAAGAGGAAGACCCTCAATAAGATGGATTGACACAGTGGCTGCAACAATGGGCTCAAATATAGCAAATATTATGAATATAGCGCAGGACCAGGGAGCGTTTCATTCTCTTGTACATAGGGTTGCTATGAGTCGAAACCAACTTGACAGCCTGTCATGGGTTGAATTGTGCCCTCACCCCCCAAAATATGCGTCAACTTGGCTAGGCCATGATTCCCAGTATTGTGTGGTTGTCCTCCATTTTGTGATCTGATTATCCTCCATTTTATGATGTGTTGTAAATCCTAGCCTCTGTGCCTGTGGTTATGGTCCCATTTGGGAGTGAGCTGTTCGCTATGTTAATGAAGCAGATTTGGGTCATGTTTGTGAGAATTACGGTGGGATGCAATACCCTTACTTAGGTTACAGCCCTTATCCAACGTAAGGGGAGTTTCCCTGGGGTGTGGACTGCATCATCTTTTACCTTACAAGAGATACAAGGAAAGAGAAGCAAGCAGAGAGAGAGGGAACTACTACCACCAAGAAAGAAGATCCAGGAGCAGAGCATGTCCTTTGGACCTGGGGTTCCTGCACTGAGAACCTCCTCGACCCGGGGGAAGATTGATAACTAGACACATGGAGATTTCCAAGAAAAGCTGGGTCCACAGATGTTGAAAGGAGACAAGAAGACCTTCCCTCAGAGTTGACATGGAGAGAAAGCCGTCCTCTAGAGCTGGTGCCCTGAATTTGGATTTATGGCCTCCTAAACCATGAGAGAATAAATTTATGTTTGTTAAAGCCATCCACTTGTGGTATTTCTGTTATAGCAGCACTAGACAACTAAGACAGCACCTAACAGCAATGTAATGGAATGCAATCACTTTCCACAATGTAACCTAATACAGACAGTCCCTGACTTAAGACAGGGTTCTTTTCCAATGACTATTCCATCAAAGTCGATTCTAACATAAGTCAAATACATTTTTTTTCATTATTATTGCCTTTAATTATCAGTATCTTTATAAATCCGATCTTTATTTGTTTTGGGGGGTTGGAAACATTACATCTGAGAATGATACCATTAGCAAATTAAGCACTGCAACATTGTATGTAGTACCTATTACTAACAATATGATGTCCAAAAAATAAAAAACAAAAATGGATGGTTGTAAGGGCAGTTCCTTGTAACTCCAATACATTGTAAGTTGGGGACTACCTGTATAATGTAACCACCTGCCATAATGTAATCTAATATAATGTGATTAATCCATCAGTTGAGTGCTCACCAGTGTAGGGTGGATTGTAAACCTAATCATTTATGAGTTATAAAAATACCATAATAGACACAGAGACACATACACAGGATGACAGACAACAGGTAAGAATAGTCAACAAGCAAAGGAACATCAAGGATGGCCGGCAGGCCCCAGAACTAGGAGAGAGATCCACAGAAGGAATGGCCAAGACCCTGATTTGGACTTAATTTCCAGAACTGAGAAAATAAATTTCTGTTCTTTGAAGCCACCTGCTTGTGATATTTATGTTACATCAACACTAGGTAACTAAGATATTTATTTATCTATTTATTTGTTTGCATGTGTTTAAAAAGACAAATAGTTTTACACAGCTTAAAACAAAACAAAACCAAGAAGAGTTGTACCCTACCCTAGTCCTCAACGTTCCGAATTCCCATTCCCTACAGGTAACAACTTTCAACTCCTTTAGCCACTTGTCATGGTTAAGGTTATGTGTCAACTTGGCTGGGCCATGATTCTCAGTGGTTTGGCAGTTATGTAATGATGTAATCATCCTCTGTTATGTGATTGCATGTGATCAGCCAATCAGTTGTAAGAGGAGTTTCCTCAGGGGTGTGGTCTGCATCCAATATATATGGATGCTCTGGCAAAGCTTGCTTGTTTGCTCTGGATCCTCCATCTGGCTTGTCATCATGTGACCTCCAATTCTTGGAACTTGAGCCAGCTGCCTGCCATGTTGCCTGCCCATCTTGGGTTCATCAGCTTCCACAGCTTATGAGCCAACAGTCTGCCATCTTACCTGTCTATCTTGGATTTGCAAGCCTCTGCAGTCTGTGAATCAGTGGCCCGCCATCTGACCTGTCTATCTTGGGTTCATTAGCCCCTGCAGCTGCGTGAGTCAGAATAAGCCTCCAACCTGACGCCTGACCCATGGAATTGGGACTTGCCAGCATCTACAACCATGTGAGCCTTTTCCTTACGATAAATCTCTCTCTGTGTCTGTTTCTCTCTGTCTCTCTTTCTCTCTCTATATATATATAACCAAAAAATCAAACCTATTGCCGTCAAGTTGATTCCAACTCATAGCAACGCAACTCGACTCTATAGGACAGAGTAGAACTGCCCCACAGGGTTTCCAAGGAGTGGCTGGTGGATTCTAACTGCAGATCTTTTGGTTAGCAGCTGAGCTCTTAACCTCTGCACCATCAGAGCTTCATATAGATACGTGTGTATGTGTGTGTGTGTGTTTCACTAGTTTTTCTTCTCTAAAGAATCCAGCCTAAGTCATCACTGTTCCCCATTTCCTGGTATTTACCTCTACCTTTCTAAGTAACATGAGCAGCGTCTTTGATTTTTTCAGTTTTTATATATTGTCAATGGAACTGCCACTGTGGATGATGAGAATTCAACTCTTTCACTGCCCCCCCATGCATCCCCCACCTGTCCAGACCCAGATACTGCACCACCCCCAGCCTTCCAAATGTAGTAATATCATATTTTGGTTAGACGAATATGCATTGCTTACTTTATTTACTTATTTTATTTATTTATTTTTTATTGTTTTTATTGTACTTCAGGTGAAGGCTTACAGAACAAACAGTTTCTCATGAAACAGAAGTACACGTGTTGCTTTATGACATTGGTTAACAACCCCACAACATATCAACCCTCTAACTTCCCAACTTTTTTTTTTGGTGAAAATACACATAGCCAAAGATACACCATTTCAAAAATCTCTACATGCGCAGTTCAGTGACATTGACTACACTCTTCCAATTGTGCTGTTATTCTCACTTAAGATGAAGGCTTACAGAACAAAATAGTTTCTCATTTAACAGTTACTACAAATGTTGCCCTATGACAATGGTTAACAATCTCACAACACATCAACAATATCCTTACTCAACCTTGGGTTCCCTATCACCAGCTTCCTTGTCCCCTTCTGCCTTCTGGCCCTTGTCACTGGACCTCGTTAGTCTCATTTGGTTTTACGGGGCTGTCCACTCCCAGGCTGAACAGTGAACCTCGGAGGTAACTTCACCACTGAGCTAAAAGGGTGTCTGGGGGCCATACTCTCGGGGTTGCTTATTTTTTTTACCACGTGAACGTTATTCACAGCTGAGCCATTTGGTCTACTGTGACTTTTTTCTTCTTGAATACCATTTTGTGGTTTCTGATTCTCTTTTTTGCTCCATTTTCTGAATGTCCACCACCAATTCATCCTCAATCTCTCTACCAGCTGTATGCAGCCTCTCACAGTGCACTGAACACATTACCCGTTGCTGCCAAGTCGATTCCAACTCATAGTGACCCTACAGGACAGAGTAGAACTGCCCCATAGGGTTTCCAAGGAGTGCCTAGTGGATTCAAGCTGTCAACCTTTTGGTTTGCAGCCGTAGCTCTTAAGAGCTACGCCACCAGGGCTTCCATTGAAAAAACTGAACACATTGGAGAGGTATTTATTCCCTTTAGTGCCACCCCTCCCCAGTGCTCAGAGACCTGCCTCCTGGGTCCTCCCTTCTCCAGCTCCATCCTGAACTGGTTGCTCTCTAGCCCTATGCCCTGAGATCTCCATTCTCCATCATCCATCACGGGGCCCTTTGTCTTTCTCCTGTGTTGGATCCTCTGCTCTCCTAGATCCCATGTTTATTTGTTTTTACTTGGTTTACTTCTTTGCTGTGATGGAATTCATCTTCCAGTAACTTCCTGACCAAGTGTGCACAGGAGATAAAGTTTATAAGACTTTTCAGATCTAAGATATATTAATTTCACATTCACATTTGATTAATAATTTGGCTCGTTATAAAAAAGTCAGTGAAAATTTTATCTCAGAATTTGTCATCTAGTCCAAGCTTCTTGTTGAATAAGGTAATGTTAGTCTTCATCCTGAACTTTTGTATGTGACTCCTCCCTGTCTCTTTCTCTGTCTCTGTCTTCCCCTCTTTCTCCTTCCCTTCCATCTTGTAGCATCCTCTCCTTGTTCCCAATGTTCTGAAATTATACAATGAAGAATCTTTTATTTTTACCATTTTTAAAAATTCCATTGGAATAGATACTTGGTGTGCCTTTTCAATCTGGAAACGAATACATTTTGGTTGGGGGGAGTTTTATTGAAATACTTCGCAAAATTCCTCCATCCATTTTCTTTGTACTCTCCTATTATTCAGCTGTTCAACTCTACCGAAAGACTCCCTAGTTTTTTGTTTCTTTTTTATTTTTCCTCTACTTGTAGGTGAGTTTCTCGGGATCCTCTTCCAAAACTTACATTGATTTTTTTATTTCATCCATCACATTTTTGAATTCCCAAAAGCTTCTTCTTTTTCATCTAATAATTATTTTTTAGTATTGGGTTTCTGTCTCACAATGCAAGATTTTCTCTTAGGTCTCTGTGGATATTAGATATTAATTAGAGGGTTTTTTTAAGCTTCTCTCTTCTCCCAATGTTGTCTCTGCTTCCTCTCTTTTTTCCTTTCTTTTTTTTTTTTTTTTGCTAAAATATGTGGGTAGAGCTTTTGACTAAAGCAATCTGGTTAGACTGTTTTATTGAGAGTTTCCCAATTTAATTGTCAATCTCAGTCTCTCTTTTCTCTTGGTTGATCCACATTCCTGAAAGCAGAATCTTGCAATCTCCTACCTGGCGGGGTAGCATGACAGACAGCCCTCCAGAAGTCAAGGGGAGAAAGGACTCTAGGTGGTCTTGTCAGTGAGGTGCCTCGTCCACAGCTCACCTGAGTCCCTGAGTCCAGAATCTCTCTAGATACCTCTCCAAGGGGCAAATCCCCAATCTTCTGCCCAACTGTGGGAGGGCAGTCCTCTGGCAGTAGAAATTGGGGAAGGAGTCTGATCCGTGTCTTACAGAACTTTCAGCTACATGTCCCATTTTCAGCTTCCCTTGACTCCCACTTTCCAATGAGTCTGGTTCCCCGGCTCATGAGATTCAGGAGTTTTCAGTGCTGCCTTACTCCTGGGCTTCCCGTACTGTCAACTTTGGTTTCAGATTTCTCTGGTCTGACAAATTTGCTGCCACCCAATTATCTGGCCTCCAGCTTCCAAATATTTTTTTTTTCTTTGTCCTTTGGCTTCATGCCTTTTTGATCCCTATATTTTTACTTTTAAGGGGTTTCAGGAGGAAACTGTGGTAAAAGCGTAAGTTCCCCCGACAAGATTTAACAAGAAGTCACAAGCATCAGGGTTTTATCTCATCCTTCATGTCAACAATGTACAGGAAGTAACTGGGAGCAATGGTTGTCCTGGGGAAGAGACACAAGAATGACAGGAGTCCTTTGTTTTCTCTATATATCCTTTTGAACTTTTGATATTCTGTTCCATGTGCAAAAATTACGTTTTCAAACCTAATTAGTCAATATGTTGTTGTTGTTGCTGTTAGCTGCCACTGAGTCAGCCCTCTATTCATGGTGACCCATGCATTACAGAGCAGGACTGCTCCATAGGGTTTTCTTGGCTGTAAACTTTATGGGAGCAATTTGCCAGGCCTTTCTTCTACAGAACCACTGGGTGGGCTCGAACCACTAACTTTGGGTTAGCAGCCAGTTGCAAACTGCTTGCGCCACCCAGGCTCCTTCATCAATCAATGTAACAAAAACAAAAGCAAAAACCTACTGTTAGCGTCTTTCCTTCTATAGTTAGCATAACGACCAGTTGCCGTGGAATCGACACCAACTCACGGCAATCCCATGCGTGCCAGAGTAGAACTGTGTTCCATAGGATTTTTAATGGCGGACTTCTTTTCAAAAGTACATCACCAGGTCTTTCTTCTGAAGTGCCTCTCGAAGGACTCCAACCTCCAGTCTTTGGTTACCAGCCGAGTGCATTGACCATTTGCACCACCCAGGGGCTCCATGGCTAGCATACATTGTGGAACAGGAGAGGATCATAGTCACCGCCCATCCCATCACACAACTTGCAACGAAGACATAAAGTCATCAAGATTTTCTTATATGCTTAATTTTCACAATTTCCTTTAACACTGAATCAAGTTCAGGAGAAATGTCACTGATGCTGTCAGTGGCTGAAGCACTGATTTGGCATCCAGGTGTGTCTTCGTGAAGAGCGATGCTCTGCCTGGCTGCACCCACTATGATGCTCCTTGGTGCTGACTCCCATAAGCTCCGCCAGTCTTTAGCAAGAGTCACAAAATAACGATTAATGAAACAAAAATCTTTTCTTCCACAGCAGAAGTTTTCAGTGACTAATAAAAAAAGTTGAGCGCATCTGCCTCACATATATAATAACATAGGTCAACAGCTAATTTACACTTGCATCGGTGGTTTTGTGCAACTATAAGGTAAGCGTCAGTGGCTTACAGGTGAGATAATAATGGTGATTCCATGTGGTACCTACTGAGACCATATGACAGCCAGGAGCATCTTCCGATGAGGGAATACTGTCAGTGGTTTGTTCTGCTTTTTCTCCCTAAGCATAAGATTTGTCATTACCTTTGCATCTGGTTTGACAAGATTCTCAGCAATGGTGTGACTTGTACCTGTTTTTGCTATCAGAGACGTAACCTTGAATGATGCCTCTGTAACTTTAGCCTTTTTTCTGCCTTTAGAAATAAAACCCACACACCATCAAACTGGAAAACAGTTAGTGCTCGTTCTTTAAGAATTCTGTTGATTTAGGGGAAGGTCATGGACTTTGTTTACAGATGACTTTGACGACTTCACACCACGACTTGTAGCAGACAGCAGGTGGAACACAGGGACTTAGAGCCCAATGCAGTGCCAGTCCAATAAAATCCAATTTTCACAGACTGACCATTATACTTTCTGTTCAACTTTCTTTTTTAATTTTATTGTGTTTCAGTTACAGTGCAAATTAGTTTCTCATTCAAAAATTCATACACAAATTGTTTTGTGACATTGTTTGCAATCCCTGCAATGCTGCAGCATTCTCCCCCTTTCTACCCTGAGTTCTCCTTGTCTATTCATCCAGTTTTCCTGTCTCTTCCTGCCTTCTTGTCTTTGATTTTGGGCAGGCATTGTCCGTTTGATCTCGTATACTTGACTGAACTGAGAAGCGCGTGTGTTATTGTTTGTTTTACAGGCCTGTCTAATCTATGGCTGAAAGGTGGACTTGGGGAGTAGCTTCAGTTCAGAGTTAGAAGTATGCCCGGGGGCCATAATCTCAGGGGTTCCTCCAGTCTCTGTCAGACCAGTAAGCCTAGTCTTTTTTTGTGAATTTGAATTATCTACATTTTCCTCCTGTTCTCTCTGGGACCTTCTATATGATCCCTGTCCGAGTGGTCGACTGTTCACCCTTTTTTAACTGCTTGTCCAAAATTAACAGATTTATAGAGTCCTGTTCATTATTTATTTTTATGATGTTTCTCTGAGTTGTAGCATTTCTATTTTTATTTTAATTACTATTTTCAATAACATTTTTAAGATAGTTTTAGATAAACGGAAAAGTTGTGAAGATACTACAGGGAGTTCCCATATACCCCACACCGAGTTTCTCCGACTATTAACATCCTACATTAGTAGGCTACGTTTGTCACAACTAATACCCCAATGCTGATTCCTTAGTATTAACTAAAGTCCATACTATACTCAAATTTCTTAGTTTTTACCAAATGTCCTTCTTCTATTCCAGGAGCCTATCCAGGACACCATGTTACCTTTTGTCATCATGTCTCCTTAGGCTTCTCTTGTCTGTGATAGTTTCTCAGACTTCCCTTGATTTTGAGCACCTTGAAGCCTTGAAGGGTACTGACAGGATACAGTAAAACTTGTGAAAGCTGGAACTTGTGTAAGGCGGAGACCTCTCAGAGAAGGAAAGCTCAAATATTTTTCACTAAACAGAGAGTGATAAAAAAGTGGTGACTGCACCCTGTCAAAGGAGAAGACCCAGAAAAACAAGGCAGTGAGTTCCGGCTCTCACAGGCTTCCTCTACTGGAGTTTGTCTGATTTCTTTTCTCATGAGAAGACTGGGGTTATATTTTTTGGGGTGGAAGACCACAGAGGTAAAATGCCATTCTCTCTAGGTCAAAATTCCAGGAAGCTATTTTGGTGATATTGACAAACTGACTCTAAAATTTGTATGGAAAAGCAAAGGACCTAGAATAGCCAACACGATACCGAAGAACGTTGGATGATTCATACTCACTGATTTTAAGACTTAATATAAAGTTACAGTAAACAACACAATGTGGTTTTGGCAAAAGTATGGACACACAGATCAATGAAACAGAATACACCTACTCCTCACTTATGGACTATGTTGTTATCTGATATTTTGCATTTATGACAATAGTAAAAAATCTACTATCTGACTATTTTTCACATTAACAATGTACATCTGGTAGTAGCCCTTTGCGACCAGTGGGACACACAGCACCCACCTACATTTTCTGCCTCTCGAGTCCAGAGGAACGTATGTGTCCCACATAATATTTTGTAATCTGATGTGGTCATCCTCTATTTTTGCATAATACCAATTTTCACACAATGACCCAGTCTTTGGAAACTAACCATGTTGATACGTGAGGAGTGGGTGTTGTTTTTGTTAGGTGCCATCGAGTTGGTTCCGACTCATAGCCACCCTATATATAACAGAACAAAACACTGCCTAGTCCTGTACCATCCTCACAATCCTTGTTATGCTTGAGCCCACTGTTGCAGGCACTGTGTCAATCCATCTCATTGTAGGTCTTTCTCTTTTTTGTTGACGCTATACTTTACCAAGCATGATGTCCTCTAGGGACTGGTACCTCCTGATAACATGTCCAAACTATGTGAGACAAAATCTCACCATCCTTGGTTCTAAGGAGCATTCTAGCTGTATTTCTTCCAAGACAGATTTGTTCGTTCTTTTGGCAGTCCATGGTATACTCAATATTCTTCACCAACACCATAATTCAAAGGTATCAATTCTTCTTTGGTCTTCCTTATTAATTGTCCAGCTTTCGCATGCATACGATGTGATTGAAAACACCATGGCTTGAGTCAGGTGCACCTTAGTCCCCAAGGTGACATCTTTGCTTTTTAACATTTTAAAGAGATCTTTTGCAGCAGATTTGCCCAGTGCAATGCATTGTTTGATTTCTTGACTGCTACTTCCATGGGGGTTGATTGTGTGTCCAAGTAAAATGAAATCCTTGACAACTTCAATCTTTTCTCCGTTTATCATGATGTTGCTTACTCATCATCCAGTTGTGCGGATTTTTGTTTTCTTTATGTTGAGGTGTAATCCATTCTGAAGGCTGTAGTCTTCGATCTTCATCAGTAAGTGCTTCAAGTCCTCTTCACTTTCAGCAAGCAAGGTTGTGTCATCCACATAACACAATTTGTCAATGAGTCTTCTTCCAATCCTGATGCCCTGTTCTTCATACAGTCCAGCTTCTCAGATTATTTGCTCAGCATACAGATTGAATAAGCATGGTGAAAGAATAGAATGCCAGCACACACCTTTCCTGACTTTAAACCACGCAGTATCCCCATGTAAATATATAGCCACCAAAAATAGACCTACAAATACAGCCAACTGATTTTTGGAAAGTTATCAGCCATTATTACTTCAAATATTTAATTTTTTTCTGTTCTTCCTGCTCAATTCCATCTGGAATTTCAATTACACATATTTTACACCTTTTGATATTGTCTCACACTTCTTGGCAGCTCTGTTTTTTGTTTTGTTTTTTAATTCTCTTTTCTCTTTACATTTCAGTTTGGGGAGTTTCTATTAATCTACCCTAAAGTTCACTAAATCTTTGCTTGGCCATGTCCAGTCTACTGATGAGTCCATCAAGACATTCTTCATTTCTGTTACTATGTTTTTTTTTTGAACATTTTCTTTTGATTTTTCCTTTAAGTTTCCATTTCTGTGGTTACATTACCCATTTCTTCTTCAATGTTGTCTACCTTCTCTATTAGAACTTCTAACATATTAATCATAGCTATTTTAAATTCCCTATCTGATAATTGGGGCCCTGGTGGCACAGTGGTTAAGAGTTTGGCTGCTAACCAAAAGGTGGACAGTTCAAATCCACCAGCTGCTCCTTGGAAACCCTATGGGGCAGTTCTACTCTGTTCTATAAGGTTGCTATGAGTCACAATTGACTCAATGGCAACAGGTTTGGTTTGGGTTTTGGTTATCTAATAATTACAAAATCTGTGACATATCTGTGTCTGATTCTGATAATTTTTCTGTCTTTTCATATTGTGTTTCTTATTTCCTTTTAACATGTCGTATAATTTTCCTTTGAAATTAGACATGTTGTATCAGATAATATGAACTGAGGTAAACAGATAGTCAGTGTGAGGTTTCATGTTAATCTGGCTAGGAGTTGAGTTGTGTTTGATGCTTGTAGTCTCATTGTTGTTGTTATTGTTGCTGTTAGGTGCCATTGAGTGATTTTTGACTCATAACAACCCCATGTGACAGAACAGAATTGCCCCAATAGTTTTAGGTACCAAAAAAATCAGTTGTCATGGAGTTGATTCCAACTCATGGTAACCCCAAATGTGCCAGAGTAGAACTGTGCTCCATAGGGTTTTTCATGGCTGATTTTTCAGAAGTAGATTAGCAGACCTTTCTTCCAAGTTGCCTATGAGTGAACTTAAACCTCCAAACTTTCAGTTAGCAGCTGAGCATGTTAACCATTTGAACCACCCAGGAGTTTTATGTGCCAGAGGCTTCAAACTCCTCTAGTGTCTGTGCTTGTATCACCTCTTTGGTTCTCGGGCTTCCTATGTAGGCTCCTCATACAGTCTGTGTCTTGCTGTTATAATCCACTGTTATACTATAGCCCTATTGGTGTGGTGGCAGGGTGTGAGGGAGAGAGGGGCATTCTGTAATCTTCCAATTATGTCTTAGCCTCTTATCGGACCTATGTGTTGGGCCTGTGGCCTTCACAAGTCTTTCTATTCCTCTTCCAGTGATATAACATTTGCCCTCTGCCTCTACTCCTTTCCCTGGCTACAATATCCCCAATCTATTTCCCTGGGGTCCTCTCCCCTGTTGACATGTTTTTCCCCCTTAGGAGACTAGAAAAGGGAAGAATTATTTTTATCCAGGTGGGAAAAGTTTTCAAAATTGTCCTTAGGCAAAGCCCTTTTCCCTGGAGAGAGGACCTTTGTTATTAAGAAAACTCAGTATGTTTTATATGTTTAATAATGACTGCTCTTCCCCTGCCCCTGCCAGGGCCACCAGAGGGTCTCAGATCCTTATCATGAGATCCTGTTGAGGGTTCTGAAGGGAAGCCCATAAAATATGGAGACCTTCCTAAAATTGTGGTCCCCAGGAGTTTTGCACTCTCACACTGGTCTGAACTCAGCCCCCAACAATTCATCAAATATACCTTTTAAATGTTCCTATCCCTGGATGGTACAACTGGTTAACACACTTGGATGCTAACCAAAAGGTTGGAGGTTTGAGTCACCCAGAGGCACCTTGGAAGAAATGTTTAGTGATCTAATTCCAAAAAATCAGCCATGAAAACCATACGGAGCACAGTTCTACTCTGACATACATGGGGTCACCATGAGTCAGAATCAACTTGATGGCAAATGGTTTATTTGTTTATTTGTTTTGTCAGTTTGTGGTTCCAGTGGTTTCTGCTCCAGGTAAACAGATCTTGGTTAATGTATCTCTCTGTATGTTCCTTGTCTCCAGATTTCAGAATGGCACTTTATCCTGTGGCCTCAATTCTCTTATGAGTCCTTGAAAATTCATTAATTCTCATTTTGTCCAGTCTTTTCTTGTTTTAAGGACAGTGATGATTTCCAAGGTCTTTACATGTCAGAGCTGAAACCAGAAGTCTCCTCATACTTATTTTTGCACTGCAATGAATCACTATGAGTCATTAATCCATTTTTGTACATTTGGGATACAACAACAAAATATGACCACAGAAAAGCAAATGTAATGAACATAAATAATCACAAAGACCTCAAAGCTACAGTGGTGAGATGGTGGGTTGGCTGAGAGAGCTGCTGAGGGCTATGAACAGAGACTGAGGAGGGCATCCTGTGGTGTTCATGCAGTCTTCAAGATAGTAACGATTTATAAAGTAACAGGATTTCTAAGAAAAATCATACATCATAACTTCCCCATTTGTGAAATGCATGTTTTTCACAAATAAAAAGTTTATTTTGATTTTCTTTGAAATTGCCAAAATGCCGTGGACAACTTGATAAAATCCTGGGAGATGCACTTTGAGAAACTCTTTACTAGGCAGTTTTTTCAGTTTTCCCTTAAAGTGTGATGTCTTGTAAGAGAAGACAGCATTAAGGTGTGGGTCCAAGGAGCAGGGTCATGGAGAAGCAGGTGTTCATTCATTCATGTATTCTTTCATTTACTATGCCCTTAGTAAAAATTGTTGACAGTTGCCATCAAGTCAGCTCTGCCTTATGGTGACCCCATGCACAACAGAACGAAATATTGCCCAGTCCTGTGCCATTCTCACAGTCACTGGTATGCTTGATTTCATTGTTTTAGCCAAGGTGTATTTTGAGTGCCTTCCAACCTAGGGGTCTCATCTTCTAGCATTATATCAGACAATATTGTGTTTGGATCCATAGGGTGTTCACTGGTTAATTTTTGGAAGTAGATTGCCAGGCCTTTCTTCATAGTCTGTCTTAATTTGGAAGCTTTGCTGAAACCTGTCCACCATGGGTGACCCTGCTAGATTTGAAATACTGGTGACATAGCTTCTAGCCTCATAGCAACACCCAGACCACCACAGAACAACAAACTGACAGACGAGTGGTGGTTATTAAGTATAATATATGACAAACACCCTAAGGCTTAAATATATACTCTTTTTTAAGAGGCACTGCACCTTGTCGAGGTGACACTTTCCATATGTGTAAGGCTTGCAGTAGAGGGAATACATTTGTTCTTCACGGGTCAAATAAGCATTCCCTTTGCATCCAAACAGGATCAACTCTCTGGTTAAGCATCAACAAGCTATGATAATTATGCCAATAATGGCAAATTAACTGATTATTAATGGCCCAGACACCGCTCATCATCAGCATGTCTCCTTACCACCACTTGCAGGAATTACATGTAATATGACAGAATCAGAACATGGTCACCTCCTCCATTCCCTACCTGACTACACAGGAAAAAGGGTTATTAATCTACTTGGGATAAGACTGGGCTCAAATGACTTCTGAGAGCAGCAGAGAAATGGAATCATTGATCATTGGTTAGCACTGCATTGGCTACTCCTTGCTCAATAAGAGTGGGGAACTTTCAAAGCCACTTACTTGCTTTAGAAGCTCTATTTCTATCCTTACTTCACATTCAAATCTTCTTCCCTCTAGTTTTATAATAATGTTACTGGTATAAATCTCTTTTTCTCTGGCTCTCAACCTCAGAGATGGGATATGACTGCTTCTTACAACACAAATCTTCACACATCACAAATCTCTTTTGGGAATGCACTGTCAAGCTTGCCTATTAATATGACAGAGATCTTTTTGTCCTGATTTGGTTCACTGAGAAGTTTGATTACATTTGCCTTTTTTTTCCTCTAAATTTTATTTATTTTGTTGTTGTTGAGAATATACACAAGACATTCATTAATTCAACAGTTTCTACATGTACAATTTAGTGGCATTGATTACATTCTTTAAGTTATGCAACCATTCTCATCCCCCTTTTCTAAGTTGTTCCTCCCTCAACAACATAAATTCACTGCCCCCTAAGGTTCCTACCTAATCTTTGGAGTTGCTGTTGTCAATTTGATCCCATATAGATAGCTCTTAAAAAAGCATAATGCTCAAGGTAGGCCTTTTTTACCAGTTAAGCTAAACTACTGTTTGAGTTTAAGATGACTTCAGGGGATAATTTTGGTTTAGGGTTTAAAGATTATATCAGGGTAATAGTTTCAAGAGTTCATCCAGCCTCCATGGCTCCAGAAAATGTAGAGTCCATGAGAATTTCCATTTCCCCCCTTTTGATCAGGATTCTTCCATGGAATCTTTGATCAAAACGTTCAGTAATGGTAGCCAGGCACCATCCAGTTCTTCTGGTCGCATGGCAAAGAAAGCAGTTGTTCGTGGAGGAAATTAGCCACACATTTCATATCCTCCTCCTATTGCTGACTCTCCTTCTTCCTCTGTTGCTCCAGGTGAATAGAGACCAATTGTTGTGCCTTGGATGACTACTTGTAAGCTCTTCAGACCCCAGGCACTACACAATGAACCAGGAAGTAGCACAGAAGCACTAAACACGTTATTAGGCTGATTAACTGGGATGTCCCATGTAACCATGACCCTAAACCTCCAAACCAAGGAACCAAATCCCATGAGGGGTTTGGTTGTACATAAGCTGCCTCAGCAGCTACTCTTTTGTCATTGCTGTAAATATATCTATCACACAACTTTTGCCAGTTCAACTTTTTACAAGTATACAATTTATTAACAGCAATTACAATAATTGGCTGTGCAGCCATAACCCCTGGTAACCGCTAATAAACTTTCGTCTCTGTACATTTGCCTTTTCTTGTCTTTTTATATAAGTGAGGTCATACAATATTTGTCCTTCTGTGACTGGCTTATTTCACTCAGCATGATGTCTTCAAGCTCCATCCATACTGTAGCATGTATCAAGACTTCATTTATCCTACTGGCTGAGTAGTATTCCATTGTATGTATGTACCACATGTTGTTTATCCATTCATCTGCTGACAGGTATTTAGGTTGTTTCCACCTTTTGACTATTGTGAATAGTGCCACAATGAACATTGGTGTAGGAGTCTCTTTCTGAGTCTCTGCTTTAAAATCTTTTGGGTATATACCTAGGAGTGGAATTGCTGGATGATATGGTAGTTCTGTTTTTATTTTTTTTGAGGAGTCGCCACACTATTTTCCACAATGGCTGTACTGTTTTGCATTTCAACCAGCAATGGATAAGGGTTCCAGTTTCCCCACATCCTCGCCAACACTTGTTATTTTCTGGATTTTTTTTTTTTTTAATCTTAGCCGTCCTAGGTGAGAGGGAAATGGTATCTCATTGTGGCTTTGATGGGCATTTCTCTGATGGCTAATGATGCAGAGCATCTTTTCATGTGTTTGGTGGCCATTTGAATGTCCTCTTCGGTGAAATGTCTATTCAAATCCTTTGCCCATTTTATGATTCGGTTGTTTGTGGTTATATTTGTCTTGATAAAAACACACCCAGCCATTATGTTAGACATTGTCTGCTTAGATGTGTGATCTGGTTCTTCATTCTCAGGTGGTGCTATTTATGCAATGGACAGAATGAGTAAGTAGAAGTTGAAAGCTAGTCCCACCTCTCTGTTTACCAAGCTGTGAGCCAGAGGATATCTCAACTTTAAGGAAGAAGAATCTTTTTATAATTCATTCTCCCAGAAAACAATTGATACAGCTGATTATTTGTGGTTTTGATTGGATCGGTAGCACAGGGGAACAATATGAGTGAATGGACTTCACTCAGAGCAATTAGGATAAATGGGTTCTGGGAAGATTAGATAACTATTTCAAACATTGAAAATAGGGATGTGATTCTTACTCATTTTTATCTACATATATAGATAAGTTGGATGAATGTCTACCCACTAATGAGCACAAACAGTTAAAGGTACTTCTCTACACATTAATCTTGTTATAATGTCCACTACTAGAAATGGTTTCAATGGACAATTTGGTAATCTATTCATTGCCAAACCAAAACTAAGAGCTGCAATATAACTGCAATTTTACATGAGGAAATAAATTATAATAAAATAATATTATTTCAATATGTAAGTGCTTAGTCTTGACTAAACTAGGACACACCTTTGTGTACAATCACCATAAATACAGCAGTTACTAAGACAGATTGATACAGGTATGTTGAATTAGCCATTCCTGTGCCACCAGTGGAATTGCTGTTGGTGATGTGATTTTCCAAATTGATGACCATTTGGTAGAGTTCTGAACCGAACAAAGTGCTTTTTAAAAAATTTACATACGAGTTAAACATTTTTGGAAAACTTATATAGATTAAAACTATGCAGAAATACTTTATGTTTTTATGTAAAATATTTATGTTCTCTCACTCTGATATTATAAACTAGTTTTTCACCTGAATATTCAGTAGGACACTCCAGAATCTCACGGGGTATCAGGACAAGTCTTTGTTTATAAGATCGTATCATACATTGCAGTGTATCTAACTTCTCTTGACTCACCCAGCAAATGCCAGTTGTTGTTGCTGCTGTTGTGTGCTGTCGAGTCCCTCACAGTCAATGTGACAAAAATTTCCAAAATACACCACTGAGAATCACTGCTTTAGAGAAACTTCTAAACATGGTCACCAGGAAACATGTACAAGAATGTTCAGCGTGACATTGTTGTAATAGCAAACTATCGAAAATACACAAATAGCCACCTAAAGAATGCAATGCTTACAATGGAATGGTGTCCAGTAGTGAAAATGAATAAATGTGAACTTTATCCATCAAGGTAGATTAATTTAAAATGCATAATGTTGAACGAAAAAGGAAGTTAAAGAAAGATACATATAATGTGATATCATTAATCAAACTCTTTGAAATATGTAAAAAATACTATGTATTCTTATTTGTTGTTGTTGCTGTTAGTTGCCATTGAGTCAGTTCCTACCTACGGTAACCCCATATACAGTAGAACAAAATGCTGTCTTGTCTTGCACCATCTTCACAACCATTGGTGTACTCAGGTCCATTGTTGCAGGCACTGCATTTTGAGTGCCTTTCAACCTAGGGGAGCCCTGGTTGCACAGTGGTTAAGTGTTCTGCTGCTAACCAAAAGGTCAGCAGTTCAAATCCACTAGCCACTCCTTAGAAACCCTATGGGGCAGATCATAGCGACCCTATGTACAACAGAACGAAACAATGCCCAGTCCCGTGCCATCCTCACAATCCTTTGTTGCAGTCACTGTGTAAATCCATCTTATTGAGGGTCTTCCTTTTTTTCGCTGGCCCTCTACTTTACCAAGCATGACTTCCTTCTCCAGGGACTGGTCCCTGCTGATAACATGTCCAAAGTATGTGAGATGTAGTCTCACCATCCTTGCTTCTAAGGAGCATTCTGAATGTACTTCTTCCAAGACAGATTTGTTGATTCTTTTGGCAGTCCATGGTATATTCAATATTCTTCGTCAACACAACAATTCAAAGGCGTCAATTTTTCTTTGGTCTTCCTTATTCATCATTCAGCTTTCACATGCATATGAGGCGATTGAAAACACCATGGCTTGAGTCAGGCGCACCTTAGTCTTCAAGGTGACATCTTTGCTTTTCAACACTTTAAAGAGGTCTTTTGCAGCAGATTTGCCCAATGCAATGCGTCTTTTAATTTCTTGACTGCTACTTCCATGGGTGTTGATTATGGATCCAAGTAAAATGAAATCCTTGTCAACTTCAATATTTTCTCCGTTTATCATGATGTTCCTTATTGGTCCAGTTGTGAGGATTTTTGTTTTCTTTATGTTGAGGTATAATCCACACTGAAGGCTGTGGTCTTTGATTTTCATCAGTAAGTGTTTCAAGTCTTCTTCACTTTCAGCAAGCAAGGTTGTGTCAATTGCATAACACAGGTTGTTCATCAATCTTCCTCCAATCGTGATGCCATGTTCTTCATACAGTCTGGCTTCTCGGATTATTTGCTCAGCATACAGACTGAATAGGTATGCTGAAAGGATACAACCCTGATGCACACCTTTTCTGACTTTAAAGCACGCAGTATCCCCTTGTTGTGTTCGAACAACTGCCTCTTGATCTATGTACAGATTCCTCATGACCACAATTAAGGGTTCTGGAATTCCCATACTTCAAAATGTTATCCATAATTTGTTATGATCCATACAGTCGAATGCCTTTGCATAGTCAATAAAACACAGATAAACATCTTTCTGGTATTCTCTGCTTTCAGCCTGTATCCATCTGACATCAGCAATGATATCCCTGGTTCCACGTCCTCTTTTAAATCCGGCCTGAATTTCTGGCAGTTCTGGGTCAATATACTGCTGCAGCCGCTTGTGAATGATCTTCAGCAAAATTTTACTTGCGTGTGGTATTAATGATGTTAATCGATAATTTCCTCATTCGGTTGGATCACCTTTCTTGGGAACAGGCATAAATACAGATCTCTTCCAGTTGGCTGTCTTCCAAATTTCTTGGCATAGATGAGTGAGCACTTCCAGCGCTGCATCCATCTGTTGAAACATCTCAAATGATATTCCGTCAATTCCTGAAGCCTTGTTTTTCACCAGTGCCTTCAGTGCAGCTTGGACTTCTTCCTTCAGTACCACTGGTTCCTGATCATATACTACCTTTTGAAATGTTTGAATGTTGACCAATTCTGTTTGGTATAATGACTGTATTCCTTCCATCTTCTTTTGACACTTCCTGCATCGTTTAATATTTTCCCCATAGAATCCTTCAGTATTGCAACTCGAGGCTTGAATATTTTCTTCAGTTCTTTCAGCTTGAGAAATGCCGAGCATGTTCTTCCTTTTTGGTTTTCTATCTCCAGCTCTTTGCAGATGTCATTATAATACTTTACTTTCTCTTCTCGAGCTGCCTTTTGAAATCGTCTGTTCAGTTCTTTTACGTCATCATTTCTTCCTTCTGCTTTAGCTACTCGACATTCAAGAGCAAGTTTCAGAGTCTTCTGACATCCATTTTGGTCTTTTTTTTCTTTCCTGTCTTTTTAATGGCCTCTTGCTTTCTTCATGTATGATGTCCTTGATGTCATTCCACAACTCGTCTGGTCTTCGGTTGTTAGTGTTCAATGCGTCAAATCTATTCTTGAGATGGTCTCTAAATTCAGATGGGATATACTCAAGGTCGTACTTTGGCTCTTGTAGACTTGCTCTAATTTTCTTCAGTTTCAACTTGAACTTGCACATGAGCAATTGATGGTCTGTTCCTCAGTCAGCCCCTGGTCTTGTTCTGACTGATGATATTGAGCTTTTCTATCGTCTCTTTCCACAGATGTAGTCGATTTGATTCCTGTGTATTCCATCTGGTGAGGTCCATGTGTATAGTTGCCATTTATGTTAGCGAAAAAAGGTATTTGCAATGAAGAAGTCATTAGTCTTACAAAATTCTATCATGCGATCTCCGGCATTGTTTCTGTCACCAAGGTCATATTTTCCAACTACTGATCCTTCTTCGTTTCCAACTTTCACGTTCTAATCACCAGTAATTATCAACGCATCCTGATTGCAGGTTCAATCAATTTCAGACTGCAGAAGCTGTTAAAAATCTTCAGTTTCTTCATCTTTGGCCTTAGGTTGGTGCGTAAATTTGAGTAACAGTTGTATTAACTAGTCTTCCTTATAGGCATATAGATATTATCCTATCACTGACAGCATTGTACTTACTTCAGGATAGATCTTGAAATGTTCTTTTTGACAATGAATGCAACACCATTCCTCTTTAAGTTTCCATTCCTGGCATAATAGAACATATGATTGTCTGATTCAAAAAGGCCAATACCAGTCCATTTCAGCTCACTAATGCCTAGAATATCAATGTTTATGCGTTCCACTTCATTTTTGATTATTTCCAATTTTCCTAGATTCATACTACATACATTCCGATTATTAGTGGATATTTGCAGCTGTTTCTTCTCATTTTGAGTCATGCCACATCAGCAAATGAAGGTCCCGAAAGCTTTACTCCATCCATGTCATTAAGGTAGACTTTACTTTGAGAAGGCACCTCTTCCTCAGTCATCGTTTGAGTGCCTTCCAACCTGAGGGGCTCATCTACTGGCACTATATCAGACAATGTTCCACTGCTATTCCTAAGGTTTTCACTGGCTAATTCTTTTCAGAAGTAGACTGCTGGGTCCTTCTTCTTAGTCGGTCTTAGTCTGGAAGCTCAGCTGAAACCTGTCTGCCATGGGTGACCCTGCTGGTATCTGAATACCGGTGGCATAGCTTCCAGCATTGCAGCAACATGCGAGCCCCACGGTACGACAATCTGACAGACACATGGGGGAGGACTACACATATAGACATATAATTGCAAAGACTTACATGGGAATGATAAAGGCCAAATTCAAGAAGTGGTGTCATAGATTGAATTATGTCCCCCCAAAAATGTATGTATCAATTTGGCTGGACCATGATTCCCAGTATTGTACCGTGTCATTGTCCTCCATTTTGTGATTGTAATTTTATGTTAAAGAGGATTAGGATAGGATTGTAACACCTTTACTAAGGTTACATCCCTGATCCAATGTAAAAGGAGTTTCCCTGGGGTGTGGCCTGCACCACCTTTTATCTTACAAGAGATAAAAGGAAAGGGAAGAAAGCAGAGAGTTGGACACCTTATATCACCAAGAGAATAGTGCCAGGAGCAGAGTGTGTCCTTTGGATGTGAGGTTCCTGTACTGAGATGCGGGTCCCAGACCAAGGGAGGACTAATGCATCACAAGGACCTTCCTCCAGAGCCAACAGAGAGAGGAAGCCTTCCCTTGGAGCCAGAGCCCTGAATTCAGACTTCTAGCCTACTGGGCTGTGAGAGAATAAACTTCTCCTTGTTGAAGCCATCTACTTGTGGTATTTCTGTTACAGCAGCACTAGATGACTAAGACAAGTGGTTATTTCTGAGGGAAGAGAAGCAAGAGGGGAATGAGATCAGGGAAGAGTGTGCCAGGGTGTAAGCTTCATTTCAATGATTTATGTCATGAGCTGGGCAACAGGAATGTGGGTGTTCATGCATTATTTCTTATATCTCTCAGGATGTCTAAAACATTTTTAAAACAAAACAAAACCTAGCGCAGGATTTCATGGCTCTGTTACCAACTGTGAAATGCTGAGCAAATCACTGAATTCCTCTGAATGTTAGTTTGCTTTTCTGTAAAATGGGTATCAATACAGAAGCTACTGCATAGGGATACTGTCAGATATTGAAATGACAGAATACACTTAAAGCTCTTAGCATATTGCCTGGCCCAGAATAAGTGAATCTTTGTGCCAAAGAGAAATAACTTCTGTTTAAACACATTTCACTTAGCCTCCTTTATTTTTAATAAATAATCCTATCCTACCTTCTGTCTGATCAGTTGTCAAAATATATGTATCAGCCTTTAATGGAAACACTAAATAGATGCACTCTAGGTATCTGTCAGCGATATCTCTCTGTTGTCCAAAACCTATCAAAATTTTGTTTATGAGAATAGATATTTATGGAGGATTGCAGGAAAGACATGCTATTCATCTATTCTCCAGTAATGATAAATTGTACCTTTGGATCAAACCAATCATCTGAGAGTTGCATATGTGGATGGCTTTATTCTGACTGTTGTCAAATTTACTTGATGGAACTGAATTTTGCTGTTCCAATATTGGCTTACATTGAGGGATGCTGTAAGACGCAACCAAGCAAACTTTGCTCTTGAATTTATTGCTGGAAGGGAGTCCAGGATGCTATTCTCTGAATCAACAAGCATTTTCTTTATGAAGACCCAAGGGAGAGATTTTTCTCAGCTCAGCAAGATGAAAACCTTGAACAGTTGTTGGCTTGTCTTTATCTGGTGAACACAATGAATCTTTTAACTGAGCATATTTCCCTACTTACTTTAGTTTCCAGAAAACTTAAAGCCCAACCTGTGACCCATCTCTAGCATCTCTATAAAACTATTGTACATACATTCATGAGAGGCAGGTAAAATTTCCCCCGTATTTTTTTCTAACCATATTATTTCTTTTTCACAACATTTTCAACGATTTATTCCATGTATTTTTGGAAGCTGCCTTAAATCCTTTATGAAACAAGATAGGGGAGAAAGGGGAAAATGAGGACAGAATAAAGGAAAGTGGAATATAAATAAGTAATAACTAAAGGAGATACAAGTATGTCTTACTTACTCTTGGATTCCACACAGCACCTTTTATTGAACTTTATAACGAGCAGACGGTTAGTTAGTGTTTGTTACCACACACATAAAAAAAATGACATCTCTCAGCTTCCATACCATACAATTTCCTGCTTGTATAAAGTCATAAGTTTGAGCTAGACATAAGAAAGACCTGTTAAACCCCTGGGAAACAAAAGGCAAATAGTCCAATTAAAAAAACGAGCAAAGAATATGAACAGACACTTCACCAAAGAAAACATTCGGGCAGCTAACAGATACATGAGGATATGCTCACATTCATTAGCCACTAGAGAAATGCAAATTAAAACTACAATGAGATACCACCTCATCCCGACATTACTGACACTATTCAAAAAAACAGAAAATAACAAATGTTGGAGAGGCTGCCGGGAGATTGAAACTCTTATGCACTGCTGGTGGGAATGTAAAATAGTACAACCATTTTGGAAAATGATATGGTGCTTCCTTAAAAAACTAGAAATAGAAATATTATATGAACCAGCAATCCCACTCCTAGGAATATATCCTGGAGAAATAAGAACTGCCACACAAATAGACATATGCATACCCATGCTCACTGCAGCATTATTCACAATAGCAAAAAGATGAAAACAACCTAAGTGCCCATCAACAGATAAATGGATAAACAAACTACGGTACATACACACAATGGAATACTAAGCAACGATAAAGAACAATGATGAATCCGCAAAACATCTCATAACATGGATGAATCTAGATGGCATTATGCTGAGTGAAATAAATCAATTACAAAAGGATAAATATTGTATGAGACTACTATTACAAAAACCCAAGAAAAGGTTTACACCCAGAAAAAAACAATCTTTGATTGTTACGAGGGAGAAAAGGGGTGGGAAGGGGAAATCACTAACTAGATAGTAGACAAGTATTAACTTTGGTGAAGGGAAAGACAACACACAATACAGGAGATGTTAGCACAACTTGACCAAGACAAAGGCATGGAAGCTTCCTAGACACATCTAAACACCTTGAAGGACCGAGTTACTGGGGCCAAGGGCTGGGGACCATGGTCTTGAGGGATCTCTAGGTCAGTTGGCATAACATAGTTCACAAAGAAATTTTTCTACATCCTGCTTTGGTGAGTAACATCTGGAGTCTTAAAAGCTTGTGAGCTGCCATCTACTGGTCCCAGCATGTTTGCAGCAAAGGAGAATGAAGAAAACCAAAGACACAAGGGAAAGATTAGTCCAAAGGACTAATGAACCACACGAACCAGAGCCTCCACCTGCCTGAGTCCAGAAGAACTGGATGGTGCCCAGCTACCACCACTGACCCCTCTGAGAGGGATCACAATAGAAGGTCCCAGATAGAGTGGGAGAAAAATGCAGAACAAAATTCAAATTCGCAAAAAAGGACCAGACTTACTGGTCTGACAGAGACTGGAGGAACCCCTGAGACTATGGCCCCAGGACAGCCTGCTAACTCAGAACTGAAGCCAATCTCGAAGGCCGCCTTTCAGCCAAAGGTTAGACCTGTAAAACAAACAATAACCCACATGAGGAACATGCTTCTTAGTTCAATCAAGTATACAATACCAAAACACTTGCCCAAAAGCAAAGAGGAGAAGGCAAGAAGTGACAGGAAACCTGGAATAATGGACCCGGAGAACCCAGGATGGAAAGGGAAAGGGGAGAGTGCTGACACATTGTGGGAACTGCAGCCAAATTCACAAAACAATTTGTGCATAAATTGTTGAATGAGAAACTAATTTGTTCTGTAAACTTTCACCTAAAACACAATAAAATTTGAAAAAAAAAGAGAGAGAATACTTTGATAACTTTTGAGCGATGGCCAGCATTTCTTGAAGGACTATCATAGCAACTCTTCAAGGCTCACTCAAATGCCATCTACTTTATGAAAACATCCCCAGCTATAAACAAAGGTCTCTCACTCCTCTGAACTTTTTTAGAATCTACTGTCTCTAAGCACTCATTTAGAATTGGTTTCATGGTAACTTGTTGTTATGGAATGAACCATGTCATCCCAAAAGATATGCTGAAGTCCTAATCCCTGGCACCTATGAACTTGGCTTTGTTTGGAAATAAGATCTTTGAAGATGTTACCAGTAAACATGAGATCATACTGGAGACGGGTGGTTCCTAATCCCATCTGAGTGGTGTTTTGTAACAGAGGAGAGCCTACACAGAGAGTTAGACAGAGGAAGTACGGCCATATGGCCATGGGGCAGATGCAGCTGCAAGAGGGCACAAAGGATTGCTGGGTAAGTAAGGAGACAGATTCCGCTTGAGAGTCCTCAGAAGAAATAAACACAGGCGATTCCCTGATTTAGACTTCTAGCTTCCAGAACTATGAGACAATAATTTTCTGTTGTTTAAAGCCACCTGCTTTGTGGTATTTTGTTGCAGCCCTAGGAACCTAAGATGCTTACCTTGAAATATAGATCTATATTTGGAAAAGACTACACTTACGAATATTTCTTCATATTCCTCCGGATATTATGCATACATAATAGACACACACGTTGCCGTCAAGTAGATTCCGATTCACAGCAACCCTATAGAATAGAGTAGAACTTCCCCATAGGGTTTCCAAGGAGCAGCTGGTGGATTTGAACTGCTGACTTTTTGGTTAGCAGCTGAGCTCTTAACCACTGCGCCGTCAGGGCTCCAAATACATAATAGTTCAATGAATATTTATTTAAACAGGTAAATAAAAATCTATTTCATTGATTGATTTCTTGACTAATCTTTCATTAAAACTCTGTCCACATGATTGAACACAGATAACTCTCAGATGCATTATGCTGAGTGAAAGAAGCCAGACTCTAAAGGCTACATATTCTTTATTCCGTTTATATGACATTCTTGCAAAGGCAACAGTATGGGGACAGAAAACAAATTAGTAGTTTCCAATGACTCAGGGTGAAGAAAGAGTTGACTACAAAAGGGCACAGAGGAATTTTGGGAGGTAATGTAACTCCTCTGTAACTTGATTGGGATGTAGTGGTTATACTACTGTATGCATTGTCAAATGTCTCAAAACTCTACCCTAAGAAGTATGGATTTTAGTGTTTGAAAAGAGTGCCTAAATAAAAAATAATGGGGGAAAAAATCTTTGTTCAGCATCTGCTTCAATATTGAGTAGATTTTCCATAATTATTTATTAAGTAAGTCAACCTCACTCTAGGCCTAGGACAACAGAGAAAATATTCTGTATATGTGCTGCCTCTCCTCTATACATCTACAGTGGACAATGCTAATCAATCATGGCATTATTTTTCACTCCGAGGGAAGACAGAGCCTCATCCAGAATCCTTCAACAGAACGCTCCAGGCATATATATATATATATATATATATATATATATATATATATGAAGAAATATAAATATCAGCACAGGGTCACATTTTGAAGCATAGTAGGTGTTCAATATCTGTTGAGTTGAAATGAATTAAACAAAACATTTAAGCATGGATAGATATATATATATAGTGTTCCAAAGTTCATTTTATATACGAATTCCCTGTTATACATCCAAAGTGACTTTTGCTATGAAGCTGGAAGCCATGAGTACTGAGAGATGCAAAGTTACAGATATGTCTGCCCAAGAGTAAAAATACCCTTTACAGAACTGTCATGAATATATGCTAATCAGAATTACTCTGAGAATCTTCTGGCATAGTTCCAGCAATGTGGAGCAAAACAAAAGACAACATGGTGATGAAATTACAGGTTATGGAGGATTATTTTTGGAATTCCTTCTAAAGTCAAGAAAAACACAGTAAGCACAAGAAAACATCCATCTAGTGACAGAATTTCCCCCCAATAGAAGGAGTCAGAAATGGTAATGACAGCTCAATGGTAGGGAATAAACCAAGTTAAGCTTTGGAAAAGGGAAAGGTGCATGGAACTGGTGACTAAATTGTACAGGGTATTGGAGATTTCTCAAACTCAACAGTATTGGCCAAGAACAAAATGGGGTAGAAGTAGCAGAGGAGAGAAGTCATTGGTAAGGTAATCATCCTGACCACTATCTATCTGTCAGTTTGTCGTACTGTAGTGACTTGTACTTTGCTGTGATGCTGGTAGCTATGCCACTGATATTTCAAATACCAGCAAGGTCACCTATGGGGGACACATTTCAGTGCAGCTTCCAGACCAAGACAGAGTGGGAAGAAAAGCCTGGAAATCTACTTCCAAAAATTACTCGATGAAAACCTACGGATTACAAGAGAGCATTGTCTGATATAGTGCTGTAAGACGAGCCCCTAGGTTGGAAGGCATTCAAAATAAACAGTGGCCACAACAATGGACTCGTGCATACCAATGATTGTCAAGATGGTGCAAGATCAGGCAAATTTTCCTTTTGTCATGTGGGGGTCACCAGGAGTTGGAATTAACTCAAAGGCAACTAACAACAGCAATCATCCCGAAAAATCCTACAGTATTATTCACTGCAGGAATAAATAAAATAAGGGGAAAAAGTACCTGAATTAGTAGATCAAGGGGCAAAATGAGGTCTCCCAGGGCTCCTATTTGCATGAAGCAGGTTTTGCTGGCAGAATCCCATTCACCAGAACTCACAAGGTTGGGGCCTGGAATGATAACAGATCAATCACAACTAATGACAATAATGGATTTTATCATGTTCCAGCCACAGCACTGTTCGTTTTATATAAATCATTTTATTTGATCCTGACAGCCATCCTGTGAGTAGGTTGAATTACTTTACAGATGAGAATGTTGAGTCTTGGAGAAGTTAAGTTACTTCCCAAGGTCACACAAATAGCAAGGGGCAAAGGAGGGATTCAAATCACATCACCTCCCCTTCACTCCTTCTCCTGCCTGAGAGTCTAGTGAATCCAGGAAAACCTCGATGTCAGCAGAGCGCCCCAGTGAGAGTATCTGTCACAATCATCAAATTAATGTAATTTGGAAAAGGTGAAGAATGGAATTTTTCTTGGACTCATGGACAACAAATTCTATGTATAAAAGTTAGTGTTACTTTTTTTTTGTATATATATTTCTTTTAGCTGTTAAAAGCAGAGCCACTAATAATCTATTGTTAATGGGTAGTTAGATTCCTCTGGGTAGCAGGCTGAACTACATGACAGGTAAAGTTCCTTCCATTTATACGCAAAGATTTTCAGAACCAAGAGGGAATGGTCGTCACTGGGATAGAGTGGGAAAAGAGCAAGAATTAGGCTGGGCTTGCTACCCGCAGATTACTAGTCAAAGGATCTCGGGTAAGTCAGTTAACACTGAGCCTCAGTTTGCCAATATGATTGACACAAGCTACCTCAGAGGACAATAACGTGCCCTTTAAAAATATAAATTACACGACTTGCCGTTTCAGATCTAACCTTCGCAGTCACCATTTCCATCCTTAGAATAAGAAAAAGCTGAATAAACTGACAATCAAGGATATTTCTCGGACTCATCAGAGAACTGAGGTCACAGGGCAAACTGCCACCCCAAAATCTGAAAAGACAGGTGAATCCAAAAGGTAATGACTGGATCTGCCTTCCCGGAGCAGAAGCCGTTGGGGTCACAAAGTGGCAGAATTGTTAAAAGAGAGAAACTGAGGCCCAAATTGACGATTCTTCTGAGTATATAGGAACAGTCACAAAAGGTCACTGACAAACGTGAAATGCATCCAAGATCAGATAAAGGGAAATACTGTGGAGACAGGTAATCATAAACTCCAAATCCCCTCTGGGGTGGACAGCTCTTGTAACCGGACGCTTCCAGGTCTGCTCCGCGCGTCTAGAAAGACACGAAGCAGTGAAAGCGAAAGCAGCAGCTTTATTTAGTTGTCCAAGTAAAGGAGCCTACCGGGTCTTGTGTGCCAAGGTGCCTCCCTAAACAATGGCCCGAGGGGTATGGGTAAAGTAAAATTGGGTCTGGGGTCCTCACGGACGTCCCAAGGTGGAGTCAGCCTGCTGCTTGGTTTGGCCTGTAAACGTGTTCCTGGGCCGGTCTGATCTTCTGCGCCTGCTCAGTCTAAGGGGCGGGGCCACAAAGATCACGTTTTACCCACCTCGGAGGTGTAGACCGGGGTGTGTTTTCCGACCTCTGACGTCAATAGGTCATCCAAGGGACACGGTTGTCAGTACTGCGCATGTCAGGCGGGCTAAACCTGGTTCCAGATCAGTTTCGACTGGTCTTGAGACCTCAGGCCCTTGTTTTTCTTAACTGAGTCAGAACCAGAAGTGTACCTACATAAGGAGATATCTTAATGACAGTGGGTTACATTACCTAATGAGATAGCTTACACGCAAGGAGTTAGTTCTCATATCATATAGGATGACTTGCTTATTCAAGATGGCTGGCGTGCTATCGGCCTCACTGTGATAGCCATGAAGCCGTTTGGAGTTTATCCTGTGCAGAGAGCTTGGCTTCAGGTGAAGGGGGCCCCAGAGACCACCTAGTGACCCGATGTCAGTTGATCTCAGAAAGAAGGCCATGATTTCAATCAATCATGTTGAGAAGGCCAATAGTTAATTTTTTACTTTGTTTCGTCCTCATCTCTCTGAAAGTGTCGTTGTAACTAGCATGCATTGAGCCATTCGTCCGTTAGAAACAAAATTGTCTCCCTGTATGCATACAAGATGAAGATGCAGGCTTTAGTTTATTTGTGCTGTGATTATTTGTGTGTCTGTGTGTGTGTGTGCTTTAGGTGAAAGTTTACAGTTCAAGCTAATTTCTCATTCAAAAATTTATACACATATCGTTTTGTGACATTGGTTGCAATCCCCACAGTGTGACAGCACGCTCCCCCTTTCCACCCCGCGTTCCCTGCGTCCATTCTTTTAACTCCTGTTCCTTCCTGTCTTCTCGTCTTGCTTTTGGCGAGGAGCTTCCATTTGGTCTCCTGTATTTGACTGAGCTAAAAGGAGCATTCTTCACAAGACAGACTTAAATGGTAATTTTCATGAGTTGCTGGAGACTGAGTGAGGATGAGCTTGAGAAGGAGGAACTCCTAAGGGCCACAGTCTTGGGAAGGCGGTTATGGGGTGAGCGGGGGACACACTTTCTTGGGCATTATCTTCAGGAACCTCACCACTTTCTCACAGTGAAAAGCCAAAAAAGATCCCCCTTTGGATCTAGCAGGGGGAAGGGAAAGAATAACCGTTATGAAATAGGCCAGGACATTCTCCATAAAAAGGCCTACTCTCCAGGAAAAAGGATTTCAGGAGAGCCTTAGCTGACCCAGCAGAAAGCATTTCCCTTCTCCAACCCTCTAGTCTCAACATACCAAACCAAACCACTTGCATGGAGTCAGTTCCAACTCATGGAGACCCCAGGTGTTTCAGAGTATAACTGCTCTGTATGGTTTTCATGGCTGTGACCTTTCAGAAGCAGATCACCAGGCCTTTCTTCCATAGGTGGGTTCGAACCGCCAAAGTGGTGAAGTTCACAAGCCAGGGACACAGGCTCACTGAAAAACTGAGATTTAAACATTATATTATAGACTGTTTCCTCTTCCCCACACCTTATTACCACACCAACACTGCAGTATAATACTAGGTTATAGCTGAAAGAACTGTAAGACATAGACAATCTGAGGAAGAGTTCTTAGGGACGTCCAAAGCCAGGGGCAAGGAAAACAAGAATGCCAGAGGAGATAAAGCATCTGATACCTATAACTACAACCCAACTCTCAGCCCAACTCCTAGCCGGATCAGCATACAACCACACACTGAAGACCTGTCTGCCTCAGTTCATATTACTAATACATAGGCTGGCACATAAGAAGCATCTCACAAATATATACGAATGCTAAATGAATGCAATTATTTCTTGTGTACAAATGAGGTAATAAAACTGTTGTTGTTAGTTGCTGTTGAGTCAGTGCCACTCATGGTGATCCCATTTGTACAACAGAACAAAACTTTGTCCAGTCCTGCACTGTATTCACAATTGTTGGTATGCTCAAGTCCATTGTTGTGGCTACTGTGGATTTTGAATGGCTTTCAGCCTAAGGGGCTCATCTTCCAGCATTATATCAGACAATGTTCTGTTGTGATCCATAGGGTTGTCACTGGCTAATTTTTGGAAATAGATTACCAGACCTTTCTTCCTAGTCTGTCTTAGTCTGGACACTCCTCTGAAACCTGTGCACCATGGTTACCCTGCTGGTATTTGAAATACTGGTGGCATCATAGCAAATGCAAGCCACCAGAGTATAAATGACAAACAGGTGGTGAAATAAAACTATATCAAGGCTAATAAATGATAAAATGGGCTCCCAGTTATGCCTGACTTCCAAATCTGTCATTTCTATCATTACATTATTTTCCTCTATTTAGATTCGGTGCACCCCTAACCTGGCTACGCACCAGAATCACCTGTGGAACTTAAAAGCAAACGAACAAACAAACTAGACCCCACTTTGAGTTTCAGTCTGTCACAGGTGGAGCTCACCTGTCTGTATGTGGACTCTCCTGGGTGATTGTGATGAACATACAAATTCATGGACCATTGCTGTAGATCCTATCCTCTTATTTGGGCCTGTCTCCCTTCTAGAATTCTAAAAAAGCTAGAAGGATGTATCTAGGAAGAGTTAGCTGAGCAATGTAGCAGAATTTATGTAGCATCATAAAGGAATAAGCTCATATTCATTAATTTCCCGTTAAATTGAAGTGTATCTTTTGAACACCGAGATATTTTTAAGTGAATCATTTCAGATCCAAATCTTTCTGAAGTCTAATACCATTTTCTTTAAAAATAGTGCACTAAAAGAATTTTAGCTTGTTTTTACTTGTGTTCCCTCTTTCTGAAATGTCCCATGTGCCTGGACAATTCCCACTAAATTTGTACGGCTAAGCCCAGGTAGTCCCTCGTCTTGTAATCTTTTCCCAGATCCCTCAAGTCAGATGAGGGTCCCGTTCTGTACTTGCGCAGCATCTCTGTGTGTATCTGTCCTCACAGAATGTTATAACAAGTGTTCCTCATCTTGCTCTTCTGCTTTACTGTTGTGTTTAGTAAGGACGATTAAAATAGTAAGAATTATTGTTATTTCAAAAAATAGAAACTCATCTCAAATTGGTTTAAGGGGAAAAAGAGGAATTTATTAGCTTGTGTAATTGAAAAATGTATAGGTAGATTTGGCCCCACTGGACTTAGGTGCTCAAATGATGCCATCAGAAATCAGACTCACCCTAACTCTCAGTTCCACTTTCCTTTGTTCTGGCTTTGTTCTCAAGCAGGCTCTCCCCATGTGATCCAAGAATGACTCCTAGCATCTCCAGGTTTCCTTCCTGCATCTTACCAACACTGGTAGAAGCAGAAGTCCTCAGTTTAAGAGTTCTAGCAAAAGTCCCAGGGCTGACTCTTCTGGGGACTGACTTGGGCCATGTCCCTATCCCTGAACTGATCATCATGGCTAGGAAAAGGTGAAAACGTACTCTGATTGGCCTTGTTTATCTGCCCAGCCTTTGTCAGGGAGTGGTATAGATCCCCTGCAAATCCCTGTGGGTAGAAAAGGGCGGGGGAACCCTCAAAGGGAGGTTGGAGGGTGATTATGAGGAAAAGGAGAGGTGGACCTTGTGCGTGCCACAAACAGATGTCCAGGACAACCATACCCTGGAGAGCAGGGACCTTGCCCTCTTGCCCATCCGCGTGTCTTCATTACCTAACACAGCACCAAGCACGTAGAAGGCAGTTCATGTTTAATGGATCATGTGGGTGAATGAATGAATGCACTCAGGGTTATCATTAAAACCATTATTACCCTGTGCCATAATGCATGATGTGCTCCAAGACTACAGACATGGTGTCCCTTCCTAACACTAAATGCCTACAGTGTGCTGGATGTGAACTATATTACTATTACAGTAAAACCTGTGAAAGCCAGAACCTGTGTAAGGCGAAAACCTGTCAGTTTTCCTGTCAGAGAAGGAAAACTCAAATATTTGCCACTAACAGAGAGCAATAGAAAAGTGGTAAGACTGCACCCTGTCAAAGATGGAAAACTTGTGAGACCTGGAAAAACAAAGCAGTCTTGTTGAGTTCCAGCTCTCACTGTACTGTGTGAATTATAGGCTTCTGTTTGAAAATTCATGTCAGAAAGATCCAAAGATGCTATTTTTTTTCTACAGAGATACAAAACTCAGCTCCAAACAGGACTATTGGCAAAAGCACTGCCGGCCCTTTAATTAGGTATCCCAGGAGACCAAACCTGGGATGCTGCAGCTTGGCTGAGCCAAGAGGAGGGGGACCACTCATAGGAGGAAGGGCCCACCCAGGGCCCTGGGGAGTGTCAGAGGGCAGGTTCCTGCCAAGAGTCTGAAGCGAGTGCCAGTGGAAGTATCTCTAGGGTTTTGAGGATGGGTGGGGGAGCTGAACGGAAAATGGGGGCACAAGGTAGGTGGAGGAAGAGCACCTTTAGGACAGATAGCAGCCCTACCTCCCCCACAGTCCCCCTGGGATCCTGCAGGACTTTCTTCCAAAGTGATCCTAAAGTGTACATGTTGTGGTTATTGCTTATTTATTTCCCATTTATATTAATGTACCGTATTATGGGCAACTTCTAACTATTACCAAGAAAAAGGGCAGATGAAGGTGCTTTCTGAAATCCAGTTCTCATACACACACACACACACACACACACACACACACCCAGCCCACATCCCCCAGGGATGGACTCTGTGATTTTTGTCCCCATAGCCCCTCACACTGCTCCCGGCTACAACCCAAAGTTGTCAGATGTTCAGGCAGAAGACTCTGTGTATTGCAGCAGGAAGAGCAGTGGACTCGACTGAAGTACAGAGTTCCAATGTCTGCTCGGCCACTCACCAGCCATGGGATCTTGGGAAGTCAGCCCACACCTCACCTCAGTTTCCGCATCTGGTAAAAATGAAAACAGGAACGTGGAGGATTCTGGGATCTCTGAAGTCCCTGCTCTGGAGTTAATAAAAACTTGAGTAAATGAATAAAAGCACTTGCTGACAGTGCCAGGTCTCCTGGATGTTAGTCTCCCGGATGCAGGCAACAGAATCCAATTCTGGCTAAATTAAGCATCAGGAACATTGGGGTCTTATAGGGCTGAAGGAACCCTGGTGGTGTAGTGGTTAAGAGTTCGGCTGCTAACCAAAAGGTCAACAGTTAAAATCACCAGCTGCTTCCTGGAAACCTTACATGGCAGTTCTACTCTGTCCTATAGGGTCACATGAGTTGGAATCGTCTTGACGGCAACCAGTTTTGTTTGTTTTTTCAAAGGACTGAAGAGAGTTTGGAGAGCCAGGTTTGGAAAGGACAGGAACAAAAGCAGATGCAGGTATGTAGGCACCATACTTGTCTGGTAGCAGGAGCAGTCTGGCCAGGACCCTGCAGCTGGGGTGGATGGAACACCAACAATTTTCAGGCACTCTGTCTCTTTCCCAAAGAGGAATCACCTGCTTGGTTTAGGTGGAGTCTTGGAAGGGCTAGACCCTCATGACCTTTCCATAAGGTTGTACCTAACGAGGACAACCACCATTCATCTATCAGCTTGTTGTACTGTGGTTGCTTGCTGGTTACTGTGAGGCTGGAAGCTATGCTGCCAGTATTTCAAATGCCAGCAGGGTCATCCATGGTGGAAAAGTTTCAGCAGAGCTTCCGGACTAAGACAAGCTAGGAAGATAGGCCTGTAACCTACTTCCGAATATTAGCCAATGAAAATCCTATGGATCTCAACAGAACATTGTCAAACTTGCTTGCTTTGGACATATCATAGCAGGGATCAATTGCTAGAGGGGGACATTGTGTTTGGTGAAGTAGAGGGTGAGGGAGACGCTCAGTGAGATGGATTAGCACAGTTGACATAAGAGTGGCAACAATGGATTCAAACATGCCAGGAGGACATGGGACCAGGTGACATTTCATTGTGTTGTATATAGGGCCACTATCAGTTGGAATTGATTCAATGGAAGCTATTTATCCACCTATCTAACAAGGAAGAAGCAATGCCTCAACAGAAATCAGAGGACCCTTCAGAATGGAAACAGATGCCAAACATACAGAAAACATTAGTGAAAGAGGAAAAACAAATGCTGTCATTATATAGGGTGCCTCCCTGCCACAGCTCTAGAATCCCAACAGACCTGGACCCAGGTGAACCCACGGAGAAGGTGTAAGGTCACAGCAGGTGAACTCAGCTCCCAAATAGTAGCTCTAACACTGCCTGACTTTCTACTGTCCTTTGCAACTTTTCCAGGCAGCCAGAGCCACCTTGGTCATTAGCCACCTACCAAGTAACTTAAGTAGAAGTCTTCTGCATAATTTAAAGAGCTCAGCCAAGCAGACATCACTTGCAGTAATACTAGGGTGAGAAATGGTCAACCCAACTGCATTTACAATCAGGTCATTAAAATGGTGGTTTCTGCCTCCTGAATTTGCAGAAGGGGTATTGGTGTAAGAGCAGAGGCTAAACTCTGAGTCCCCAGTGGGAGTTTTCTGCCTCTTAGCCCCTAAGCTAAACAGCAGCAGCTCCAGTCTGTCATCCTTCTGGCTGCTCCACATCGACTTTCCCTTCTGCTTTCCTCCCGGCTCCTCTACCCTCTGCAATATTTCTCAGCCTCTCTGGTTGATACAGCATCAGTCTTTGAGATTGAGCCAAAAGCTTGCATCTCTGGGTTGATGAAAACAGGCTTTCCCCTCCTCCCTCTCTCCACCCCCTGGTCTCCAAGGCTGTCCATAGCCCTGCAGGTTAAGCAGAGAGGAGATCAGAAATTATCTAAATCACAACAATTCCCCAGCAACCTTTGTATGATTGCAGGCTCTGGTGAACTGAACTGCCCAGCTGGGTAATTGAAGGAAACATATTTATTGAAATTCACATGCTTACAGTTATACTTAGCCCCTGGGTATCAGCAAAGCTGACCTGAAAGAGAATAAAAAGCTCCTTGCAGCATTTCAAGTAATCATTCCATACAGGCCCTTTGGGGTTTAACTCTCTGGTGGCAAGGGAGAGCTTTGATTTTCCTCACTCCTGGGGCCTCTCACAGGCTGGCAGCTGACAGCTGGACTGCCAGGGCTCAGGCAGGAGATGAAGAGAGGACCCACCGATGCAGACATCTCCCCCTCCTAAAAGGCTTTGCCCAAAAGGTGTCAGCAACATGGCTTTGCTCTTCAGATTTCATTTTGTGTTACAAAAGAAGAGGGCTTTAATCAGCTGGTGAGTTTGTGCTGAGTGACAGCTGCTGCCAGTAGCAGATGGGTCTCTAGAATGAACACCTAACACAGAAGAGCCAACCTGAGCAAGGTCACCTTGGGCGCTACACAGCTTCTCTAAGACAGCTGAAAAAACAGCAGGCTTCGGGCAAAGCCTGGTATCTATCACATACAACTGCGTATGTCTTCCTTTCATCTAAAGGGAGTGTTATGGATTAAGTCGTGCCCCTCAAAATATATTTTGGCATCTGTCATGGATTGAATTGTGTCTCCCCAAACATGTATGTCAATTTGGCTAGGCCATAATCCCCAGTATTGTGTGATTGTCCACCATTTTGTCATCTGATGTGATTTTCCTATGTGTTGTAAATCCTACCTCTATGATATTAATGAGGCAGGACTCAATCTACAAAATCAGGTTGTGTCTTAAGCCAATCTCTTGAGATATAAAAGAGAGAAACAGGAGGACCTTATACCACCAAGAAAGCAGCTCTAGGAGCAGAGCACATCGTTTGGACCCAGGGTCCCTGTGCTGAGAAGCTCCTAGACCAGGGGAAGATTGATGACAAGGACTTTCCTCCAGACACAACAGAGAGAGAAAGACTTCCCCTCGAGCTGGTACCCTGAATTTGGACTTCTAGCCTTCTAGTCTGTGAGAGAATAAACTTCTCTTTGTTAAAGTCGTCCACTTGTGCTATTTCTGTTACAGCAGCACTAGATAACTGATACAGCATCCTAACCCCTATACCTGTGGATATAATCCTATTTGGAATAGAGTTTTCTTTGCTATGTTAATGAGGCAATACCAATGTAGGGTGTGCCCTAAACCTAATCACTTCTGAGTTATAAGGAGCAGCATAGACACAGAGACAAGCGAACACAAATAGGGAAAGATAGACACCATGTGGAGATTGCCGAGGAACTGAGAAACAGAAGCTGAAAGAGACAAGGATTTTCGCCCAGAGCCGAAGAATAGAGAGCCTTCCCCTAGAGCCAGAGCCCTGAATTCAGACTTCTAGCCTCCTGAACTGTGAGAAAATACATTTCTGTTCTTTAAAGTCACCTACTTGAGGTATTTCTGTCACAGCAGCACTATGACGGGGGTGGGGGGCTAACACAGATGCTGCTCCCCATCAAGTCATAGAATTACAGGTACTTAGAATTCAAAGAAATACCCAAGGTCATCAGAACCTATCTTCTGCCAGTGTTGGTGTCCTTTCCCTAAGCCCCCATGATTTAAGCCAGGGTTTTAATTAGGTTTCAATTCATAGGCCCATCCATAATCAAGGGTGGCTTCCTGTTGTTGAGGTTTGTGAGGCCACATTTGGGTTCATCAAAAGTGTTGTGTGTGAAAAGATTAGTCCAAAGGACTAATTGTCCACAGCTACCAAGACCTCCACCAGACTGAGTCCAGTACAGCTAGATGGTGCCCGGCTACCACCGCTGACTGCTCTGACCAGTATCACAACAGAGGGTTCTGGACAGAGCTGGAGAAGGATGTAGAGCATAATTCTAACTCACAAAAAAAAAAAAAAAGACCAGATTTACTGGCCTAAAGGAGACTGGAGAAACCCCGAGAGTATGGCCCCCAGATACCCTTTTAGCTCAGTGGTGAAGTTACCTTCGAGGTTCACTGTTCAGCCTGGGAGTGGACAGCCCAGTAAAACCATGAGAGTAACGAGGTACAGGAGTCCAGTGATAAGGCCCAGAAGGCAGAAGGGGAGTAGGAAGCTGATGATAGGGAACACAAAGTAGAGTAAGGATATTGTTGATGTGTTGTGAGATTGTTAACCATTGTCATAGGGCAACATTTGTAGTAACTGTTAAATGGGAACTATTTTGTCCTGTAAGCCTTCATCTTAAGTGAGAATAACAGCACAATTAGAAGAGCGTAGTCAATGTCACTTAAATGTGTATGTAAAAAAATTTTTGAAATGGTGTATCTCTGGCTATGTGTATTTTCACCAAAAAAAAAAAAAAGAGAGAATTTAGAGGGTTAAAATGTTGTGGGGTTGTTAACCAATGTCATAAAACACCATGTGTGTTGCTGTTACATGAGAAACTATCTGTTTTGTAAGCCTTCACCTGAAGTACAATAAAATATTTAAAAAAAAAAAAAAAAGTGTGTGTGATGTCTGACAGTGGAGAAGTAGCAGTGTTTGTGCAAGGAATTTGCTATCTTTGAGTTCCACTGTCAAGAGTATTGCTGATTATAAGGCCTCTTCCTGCTAAACAGGCCTGGCCCCTGGAGCCACTGCAATGATACTTGAAAGACAGAAACCAGCCTGAATGGAGAATTTCTAAGGCTTTGATGGCCCCTTGGCTGGAGTCCCCGGGTGATGCAAACGGTTAAATGCTAGGTTAATAACAAAAAGGTTGGCAGTTCAAATCTACCCAGAAGTACCTCTGAAGAAAGTCCTGGTGATCTGCTTCTGAAAGATCACAGCCATTGAAAACCCATGGAGCACAGTTCTACTCTGACACACATGGGGTTGCCACGAGTCAGAAAAGACTCGACAGCAACTGGTTACCGGTGAGCTCCTTGGCCAGCAACTTGGAAATAGGTAATGGGATACCTCTCTGCCCAAATTTGGATTTATTTTTCCTTAGAGATCACATCTAATAGTCTCTCTTTCTTACTGGGGGGTTAAGCACCTTGTTATATATGGCAGCACCCAACTGTAAACACTAGAAAACTCTAGATGGATCCAGAATCTTGGTATTAAGGCTATTTCCTGGATGCATATATAATCCTTGATAACAAACAACAAAAGACAAAACAAATATGAAAATGACATAAATCTTATTTATTAGGAGGACCTGATGCTGTTGACTTGATACAGACTCATGGCGACCCCAAGAGTTGTAGAGTAGAACTGAGCTCCATAGAGTTTTCATGACTGTGATCTTTTGGAAGCAGGCAGCCATGCCTTTCTTCCAAAGTGCATCTGGGTAGATTTGAACTGCCAACCTTTCAATCAGTAGTCAAGTGTTTAGCCATCTGCACCACCCTGGATCCACTGGGCAGACAGTGAAAGCAAATATTTGACACCAAAAGGAAGGCACGCTAAAGTCACTAAATGGCTCAACTGTACTTAGGGAAATGCAAGATTTTCTTGAGCAGCACCAGGAACTCACCTAGAGAACAAAGAGAAGTGAGATACTAGCCAAGGGAAGCTTCACTTAAAGACCTCTACTCCAACTGGAAGAGATCCATACATGTTCCCATTCAAAAGAAATGTATTTGACGGAATGCAAAAATTATTGAACAATATCATTAATATCACATGCAAGTAAAATTTTGCTGAAGATAAGTTTTGAATTATTGCAGCAGTACATCAACAGGGAACTGCCAGAAATTCAAGCCAGATTCAGAAGAGGACGTGGAACATGGGATATCATTGCTGATGTCAGATGGATCTTGGCAGAAAGCAGAGAATACCAGAAAGATGTTTACCTGTGTTTTATTGACTATGCAAAGGCATTCGACTGTGTGGATCATAACAAATTATGGATAAACATTTGAAGAATGAGAATTCCAAAACACTTGATTGTGCTCATGCAGAACCTGTACATACAACAAGAGAATACTGCGTGGTTTAAAATCAGGAAAGGTATGTGTCAGGGTTCCATCATTTCACTATACTTATTCAATCTGTATGCTGAGCAAATAATCTGAGAAGCTGGCTATATGAAGAAGAATGTGGCATCAGGATTGGAGGAAGACTCATTAACAACCTGTGATATGCAGCTGACATAGCCTTGCTTGCTGAAAGTGAAGAAGACTTGAAGTACTTACTGAAGAAGATCAAAGACTACAGCCTTCAATATGGATTACACCTCAACATAAACAAACAAAAATCCTCACAACTGGACCAATGAGCAACCTCATGATAAAAAGAGAAAATATTGAGGTTGTAAAAGATTTTATTTTACTTGGATCAACAATCAAGGTCCATGGAAGCAGCAGTCAAGAAATCAAATGACATATTGCGTTGGGCATATCTGCTAGAAAAGACCTCTTTAGAGTGTTGAAAAGCAAAGATGTCACCTTGAGGGCTAAAGTGCACCTGAGCCAAGCACATGGTATTTTCAATCGCCTCATATGTATGTGAAAACTGAGCAATGAATAAAGAAGACTGAAGAATTGATGCATTAGAATTATTGTGTTGTCGAAGAATATTGAAGATACCACGGACTGCAAGAAGAAAAAACATATTTGTCTGGAAGAAGCACAGCAAGAATGGTCCTTAGAAAGAGTATGGCAAGACTTTGTCTCACGTACTTTGGACCTGTTACCAGGAATGACCAGTCCCTGGAGAAGGACATCATACTTGATAAAGTAGAGGGTCAGCGAAAAAGAGGAAGATCCTCAACGAGATAGATTGACACAGTGGCTGCAACAATGAGCTCAAACATAGCAACGATTGTGAGGATGGCGTAGGATCAGGCAGTGTTCTGTTCTGTTGTACATAGGGCCACTATGAGTCGAAACTGACTCAGTGGCAACTAACAACAGCAACACTCCTTAATGGAAGCTCAATGTGGCTCATCCCAACTCTGACTGTAATCCCCAAGAAGTACAGACCCAGTGACTAGAGAGTTAAGAACTTCTCATGGATTGCTACTGAAATTACACCTGTTAATTGGGAGTAAAGTTCATGCTTGCATTCTCTGCAACAAAAGGGTTTGCAAAGTGAAATAGATTGCATAATTCCTATTTAAGAGAATTACGAGACTCACTGATTTTAAGGACTTTAGCACATTAATTGTTGAAATAAAGATGGATACAGCCAATTACCAATGGGGTTCAGAGAGTTTCCAAAGTGGTCCTCCAGGGCTTCTACTCAGAAACACTTCGTCAGCAATTAGTGGGGTTGTGTGTATCTGAAACCCAGTATAAGAAGTGAAAGGCTTTACAAAAAATAACTCAGATTAGCCAACCCCCAACAGGGGGATTTATTCTGCTTTAAACAAACCCAATCTTTAAAGAAAATCTGAATCTATAAAACAAATAATATACTATAAAAATAAAAGATTTGTTTACTATTCCTATAAACAGTAAGTTTCCCTACTGAATCTAAAGTTTGACTCTTTCCAAAAAATAGGCTTAAGGATAACTTCTTAGGAGGATGTCAGTTATATAAAATGACCCATATCTATGGGGCAGGTTTATGTCAGCAAGTTTGGGACATCTAACGTGCTTCCTTGCAGGACTAGTCCTGGTATAAAAACAAGTCTGTGGCTTGGCATCGGGAGCCCTTGCCCCTGCTTTGCATGAGAATAACAACTGATCTTCCTGCTGCTAATTGGAGTGTGTTTGCCTCTATGGGCGTATTCATTCATTTATATATCCACCAAGATTGTACTGAGGACCTACTATGCACATAATAACCAACCAGTTGCCACCGAATCTATTCTGACTCATGGCGACCCCTTGTGTGTCAGAGTAAAACTGTGCTCCATAGGGTTTTCAGTGGCTGATTTTTTCAGAAGTAAATTACCAGGCTTTTCTTCTGAGGTGCCTCTAGGTAGACTCGAACCTCTAACCTTTCAGTTAGCAGCTGAGTGTGTTAACCATTTGTACCACCCAGTACTCCATGTACACAATCTATTCATGTATATATAACTGAGGCACATGGAATATTCATGAAATGAAGTCTCATCTTTAGGGACCAATAGTGGAACTTTGTTAACGTTTTTGACTGACTGGTATCAATTTCCACTTCCTGAAAGCACTTTAATTTTCATTTGAGGAGTCACCTTATTTCTCTTGGATTCATCATGTGGGACTATAATCAGGGACCCCTTAGGTTTGGGGCAAGGCCAGTTGGGTATTTCCATGCCACATTTGACTAAAAGTGTTTGGAATTCCATTAGGTCCATGTAACACTGTCTTGACCAGACTCTCTCTTGACCAGGCTCTCTCTGCCACAAAATCATAGCTGTGCTTCTGCTTCCTAACTGCCAGGCTTGCCAAGGCCAATTCCTCAGCCTTTCCTCTTTTGGTGAATCTCTAATAGTCTTTCAGTACATTCAGTACACTTCCTTTTGCTAAAGCCATTTTCTGTTGCTTGTAACCAACTGATCACCATACTAGACTTTGATCCCCTACATGGTGTTTCCAGGAATGCCTCTGGCAAAGAAACTGAGCCTTGCTGCCTCCAATATGTGTGCATTTTATAGCTGTTTTCAGTCACCTAATTGGGATCTCCTTTCCTATAGTTTTGGAGGCCTGGCGGCGCAGTGGTTAAGTGCTTGGCTGCAAACCAAAAGGTCAGCAGTTTGAATCCACCAGCCACTCCTTGGAAACCCTATGAGGGCAGTTCTACTCTGTCCTGTAGGGTCGGTATGAGTCAGAATCGACTCGATGGCAATGGGTTTGGTTTGGGTTTTTTTCATATAGTTTTAGTGGAAACAGTGTCCGTCCTCTTTGAAACTGATTTCTCTACTCAGTAGAGTGACCAACTCATCCAGGATTGCCTGGGGCTTACCTGGTTTTAGCACTGTAAGTCCCACATCCTGGGAACACTCTCAGTAACAGGTCAACCAGGACAGCTGATCACCCTAACTTAGAGCTTTTATTCCATCTCTTTCTGCATGGTAGTGGAAGTCCCCCAACCCCCCAACTAATCATTCAATCTTTTGCTCTGATCACCCCTTCCTTCTCACACCCTCAGAGAGTTTATGGGGTCTGTTGCTAAATGACTCAACATCTCCAGGCTTAAACCACACCCCACTTTTTCTCCAAAAACCTCTAAGGTATTCAAGTAGATGTGCTCTGTTGACACTGTAGACTCAACATATCCCAAAATAAATTCATTCTCTTCCCACAAACACTGGTCCCTGTATAGACGGGCACTGCCACGTTGGAGGAAACACATACAAATGGCAATGTGATATTAAATACTGGAATTTAAACCATGCATGCCTATCTACCCTAGAGAAACACTGCGTGTCTTTAAAGGAAGTAGATACAAGAATGTTCATTAGACCATTATTTGTTATAATAAAAATGGAAACTACTCAACAGCATATTCATGGAGAGTGTTATTGAATTGTGTCCCCCCAAAGATACTTTGAGTTTCTAAGCCCTGGTACCTGTGAACATGACTTTGTTTGGAAACAGCGTCTTTGAAGGTGCTGTCAGTTAAGTTCATATGGGGTCATACTAGAGTAGGGTGGGTCCTAATCCGATATGACTGATGTCTTTATAAAAAGAGAAGAAACCCAGACACAGAGGGAAGACAGCCATGTGAAAACAGGGCAGACATTGGAGTGATACATCTACCAGCCACGGAACACCAAGGATTGTTAGGAATCATCAGAAGCTAGGAGTCCCTGAGTGGTTCACATGCTCAGCTGCTAACTGAAAGGTTGGCAGTTTGAGTCCACTCAGAGATGCCTTGGAAGAAAGGCATGATGATCTGCTTTAAAAAATCAGCCATTGAAAACCCTATGGTGCACAGTTCTACTCTGACACATGTGGGGTCTCCATGAGTCGGAATTGACTAGATGGCAACTGGTACTAGTATCAGAAGTTAGGCAGAGGCAAGGGAAGTCCTTCCCCTAGAAAAGAGAGCATGTCAGAGAGAACATGGCCCAGATGACGTCTTGATTTCAGACTGCTAGCCTCCAGAACTATGAAACAATACATTTCTGTTGTCTAAAGCCCCTCAGTTTGTGATACTTTGCTACCGGAACCCTAAGAAAGAAATGCAGAAGGTAATGTAGAAATAAACTATGGTACATCCCCATGAGGAATCCCATACAATTAAAAAGAACAATAATTGCTAACTGGTGTAGCGCTTACTATGTTGGGAGCACTGTTCTGAATTCTTAAATGTATAGAAAAATACATATCAAAATAATAGCAGTGTTTACCTCTAAGAAGGAAATTGGGCTTGTTGGGAGGTAATCGATAATGACTGTAAAGTCTTCGTCTTTTACTTAGGATAATATTTACATATATTATTTGAATAATAAATGTTAATGTTAAGCAGACTTGGTTCTCTCGTTCAATTTCCATTTCTGCTAATACTGCCATTCTTCTTTTAATCACCCAGACTCAAATCCATAGTATTAATCTCTGACACTTCCCTTCCCTGTACCGCTTCTCTGTAATCAATGAGTTTTCAAGCACTAGCAAATCCTTCTTAAGATCACTCTTTGGATCAATATGCTGGAAATTGCTGTTAATAGGCAAATGTTACCTGAAAGGAGTAGCAGATTAAATGTGTAAGCATGCAAATCAATAACAAATATCTTGGCTTGAATTAGTTTGTCCCGTTGGCCCCAACAGATTCATCAATGGTGTGAAGGAAACCAATGGATGGGAGTGGGGAAGAGCCGTAGCCCCTGGCCCTGGGGATCTCATATGGCAGGTAGTTAGCATGGGGCTTCAAAATGACTAATAACGAGGATAGAGGGTGTCCTAGTTTCCTAGTGCTGCTGTAACACAATACCACAAGCTAGGTAGCTTAAAACAACAGAAATTTGTTCTCTCACAGTTCTGGAGGTCAGTAGTCCAGGTTCAGGGTGCCCACAGGGCCATGCACCAGTGGAAGAGCCTCTCTTGTCTCTTCTGGTTTCCAGTAGCCTCAGGCTGCATGCTTCGGCTTGTGGCAGCATAACTCCAATCTCTGACTGTGTCTTCACATGGCTGTCCTCCCTCTATGCCTTTCTGTGTCGCTTCTCCTTTTTATTTTATTTTTTTTAATAAAAACATCAGTCCTATAGGGCCCACTGTACTCTAATATGATCTTATGTGAACTGAACTAATTATGTCTGCAAAGATGCTATTTCCAAGTAAGGTCACGTACACAGGTACTAGGAGTTAGGACTTCAACATATCTTTGCAAGGGACACGATTCAACCCATATCAGAGGGCTATGCACAAATTCTATTAAGCACTTAGAAGGGAGATTTACATAGAAGAGACTATTGCAGAGGCTTATCTGAGGAAAATGGCACTGTCATGGATTGAATTGTATCTCCCCAAAATATATGTCAACTTGGCTGGGCCATGATTCCTAGAATTGTGTGATTGTCCACCATTTTGTCTTCTGATGTAATTACCCTATGTGTTGTAACTCCTACCTCTATGATATTAATGAGGTGGGATTACAGGCAGTTATGTTAATGAGGCAGCACTCAATCCATAAGATTAGGCTGTGTCCTAAATCAATTTCTTTAGAGGTATAAAAGAGAGAAGCGAGCAGAGAGACATGGGGACCTCATACCACCAAGAAAGTAGTGCCAGGAGCAAAGCCTGTCCTTTGGACCTGGGGTTCCTGCCCTGAGAAGCTCCTAGTCCAGGGGAAGATTGATGACAAGGACCTTCCTCCAGAGCTGACAGAGAAAACCTTCCCCTGGAGTTGACAAGTGGACTTCTAGTCTAGTAGACTGAGAGAATAAGCCTCTTGTTTGTTGAAGCCTTCCACTTGTGGTATTTCTGTTACAGTAACACTAGATGACTAAGATAAGTGCCTATGGCAAGCACTGAAGTATGGCCCCTGCAGGGTGGTAAAGCCTACCCAGTGACAATCTCTAAATTGCGCCCCTCCCCCAATTTGAGCGCCCAGGGGCAATCTCTAAGTTGCACCCCCCCACCCCCAGTATCAAGATGAATAGACTTCCCCTCTTGTCCAGCTGCCCAAGTCAGTCACTTTTCATATTTGTGTTGCCTCAGAATGTCATTCCACTCCTGGTCTGTGCCTCCTTGGACTTGCGCCTGGGGGCAGGTGCCCCTGTCTGCCTCCCCCCACCCTTGCTACCCCTCTGTGTCAACCGTGTTTGAGGAAAGATGTTGGGCCATACCGGGTTAATAGAAACTGCTTGGTGGCACCACCCCCAGCCCCCTCCACAAGTGGCGCCCAGGGCACGGGCCTTACTTGCCGTATCTTAAGAGAGTCTCTGGCAAGTTTTTAAATCTTAGAACATAGCAAACAGTATCTGACTAGAAAGTTCTCGGAGGCTGCATCGTCTGCCCACCGGGGGCCGAGCCACTTGAAGCCAAGAACAGGGCCTTTGGTCTCGGTGTCCCTAACACTTGGCAAGGCCTTGCACACAGCACGGCTCAATACGTACTTGTTGAAAGGTGAAATACACGGATAAGAAAACTGAGGGGCAAGAGGTGTAGTCATTGGTGTCTGCTCACAGAACACGGGAGGGGAGGGCTGGTAATAAAGCCTATATCTCCTCATCCCTGATCTCAGCTGTTCCACCACATGGTACTGATTCCCCAGGCTGCTGCCTCAGGAACTGCCAGCCTGACTTCTCCGTGCAAACCCTCAACAGGCATGAGGCATACCCGCTCCGCTGACTTCAGACTCATGTGTAAAGCATGAGTGTTCCCAAACCCCTCAGTGGACAAATGCCAGGGCATCAGCTGTTCCTCCCTGCTTTTAGCAAAGGGCTGCCTGCCTCTGTGACTCATCCTTATAGCATGCAATGCTCCCAAACTCCATAGAATGCCCTCTGGCTGCTTGCAATGTGTACAAGAGCCCAGAGCAACAGGATATTAGAAAGCATATTCATTCAATAAAATAAAACCTTCCCTCCCACCTTCCTCTGGCCTTTGATCTCCAGGCAGTGAGCAGAATGGAAGTGTTCTGTTTCTGGACCAGAAGCTCTGGTTGTGGCAGACTCCCAGTCCTTCGGGTGAAAACCAGAGTCCACTGAGAGATGTTCATTCTGCCTACAGGAATCCTTCTTTTCTGTTCCCTCTCAAAGCTGACTCAACTCTGTCTGAGCATGGCCAAAGAACATGTGGTTCTCCTGTAGGCAGGATCTGAGCTCCTCAGCGTTGAAGGCTCTTGTGCTACCCACTTGGAGTTCCTGAGTGGTGTAAATGGTTAACATGCTCAGCTGCTAACAGAAAGGCTGGAGCTTCGAGTCCACAAAGAGGCACCTCGGAAGAAATGTCTGGCAATCTAGTTCTGAAAAACCAGCCATTGAAAACCCTATGGAACACAGTTCTACTCTGACACATGTGGGGTCGCCATGAGTTGGAGTCGACTTGAAGGCAACTGTTTTGGTGTGTGTGTGTGTGTGTGTGTGTGTGTGTATGTGTGTGCTGCCCATTCATATTTTTCATAAGGTGCAAGGGGACAAACTCTTTTAAAACACTCCCATGAAAGCTGAGCAGAAATGCTGTGTGATCGTGGATAGTGCATCACATGAATCACTGTATGAAAAATCCATTTTCTACTTAGAAGTGGTTGCTTATTGGTCCAGTTGTGAGGATTTTTATTTTCTTTATGTTGAGGTGCAATCCATACTGAAGGCTGTAGTCTTTGATCTTCATTAGTAAGTGCTTCAAGTCTACCCTTTCACCCCCAGAGGCAACTCTCCCTCCTGGGGGGAGAGCAAGAGACTCTAGGCACCTCCTCTGAGGACAAGAGCCTTCAGATCAAATTTACCCCAATTTGTTTTAGGGCAGGGCTTGGGGTGGCTGGTGACAAAGGGGAAAAGGATCTGCTCTCAGCAGACCTCAGTGTTGGGTGATAATCTCACAAAAACACCTCCACCCCACTCTGGGTACCAGTTCACAAATTCAGTTCTCTGGAGCTGCCCACTGAGACACTCACCACATTTGCTGTCTTTGAGCCAGCACCCCCAGAGCCTCAGCATCACCTCTCCTGCCTCCCCCACCCCTCAGTCTCCAGGGAAAAGATCAGCTAAGGGCCAGGGAGAGCAGGCCAAGGGCACTAATTAAGAAACACCTATGCCGCAGTGGCAGCTCAAATACTGATTTTACAGGTATAATAAATATTTCCAGAAGCCTAGGCTTCAATATGCAAAAAAAAAAAAAAAAAACAAACTAGCTTTCTTAATTTCTAGGGCTGATTTTAGTTTCTGAATCTAAGCCCCCAATCTGCCCTGGAGTAGATAAAATAATACAGTCTGTTCTTTTCATATTCAATCTGGCTTTTAAAAATTAAATATACAATCATTAATGCTTTCTCAATCTAATTTAAAATTTGAAACAAAGTTACTGCTCTCTGTACTTTCCTTCCATTTTCCCCAACCAACTCTAAACATCCTGGGCATTGAGTGGCCATGCCAGCCACAGCTGAGAGCGGCCACAATCATGGAGAGGTCTTTGTGACTGGCCTAACTCCAGTGGGGATGAGAGGGAGAGGTCTACCTTGTTGCCTGAGAGCTGGTCCCTTGCTGTCACACTGCCTGTGCCCTCTTAGTCTGTACCCCTAGTACTGGCCAGAGGTCTGGACACTGAAAGTCATAGATACTCCTGGGAACATTAGTTCCCAAGAGCGTCTTCAGGGCTAGAGCCTCAGAGGACCCCGCTGAGAGATTCTGGGGCACCTTCCATATTTTCCATCTGACTGGCTACCTCCATCTTGCATGTTTCTGCTGCAGGGCTCTGGGCATTGTTGGGATAAATCTAGGGATAAGTAGAGTTGGGAATACATTTACTTTTGGTTCATTGGGATATATTATGTGGTTCACAGTCACTTCTGTATATAGTTAAATTGTTGCTAGTCATCTTGACATGGGAGCGGCTTCCAGGAAGACTCCTACTGCCCACTGTGTCAGTTGCCCAGGGTCTTGATGTGAAGGTGCAGGGCCAGAGCTGTGTCACCACGTGAACAAGGCTTACAACTCTCGGCATAGTAAGTGCAAAGATAAGGAAGAAAAACAAGACTTGAGATGTTTCTGTGGAAAATTCTTCCCATCCAATCAGATGAATAAATTTGTAGGAGGAAGATTTGTTTTGCATCCATGCTTAATAAAATGTAACCTGAATAAAGGAAAGTGCATTTCCTGATAGGAGAATATATGTGGCCCAAATGCCAATAACGTCGAGGATGAGAAACCCTGAGAACTGAAGATGGGAAGAAGGAGCTTTTAGGAGAGAAGTAATGGAGGAAGGCAGAAGAGAGAAAGACACAGTAGGAAGCAGGGACAGACCCAGAGACCTCAAGTAGGGAAACCACTTAAGAGAGAGAATATATTCAAGGACCAATACCATACTGATTTGATTACCAAGGCTTTATAATATAGTTTAATATCTGGTGCTACTTTTCTTTTGTGGAGTCCACTTGGCTATTCCTGTTTATTTTCCCATATGAATTTTCCAATCAAGTTAATAAATTGATCAACTAGATTTTAATTTTGACCTTGAACAGAAGACTTAACCTCTCTTAACACAGATCTATCATCTGTAAACTGAGATAATGATGCTTATCTTGCAAGGTTATTGTGAGAACTACATGAGCTGATATAGCGCAGGGTCCTGCCCAGAGCTTGGCACATATTAGATATTCAATAATATGAAAGCTATTATGAGTATATCTTTGATGATCAAATAAGCAAAGGTAAAATTACAAATCATGCAGTTAATCTCACGTAAAGGCAACTCACTTCTAAGACAGTCTCCAAACCTGCATTGTGTCTGAAAGTGGGCTTCCTGCAGCAAGATTAAGTGTGGATAACTATGATGGCCCAACAGAAACGTTGAGCTATGGGGGAGAAACACTGAAAAGCTTTCTGGGGATGTGGTTGAAATTCTAGGCACAGGAAGAAGGGACAGAAAATTGTCCATACATTTCCTCTTATTCAAAAAAACATGAGCTAAAGCAGGAAGCTCAGCTCCTATTGTCGGGAGCAGCAGGGAGTATTAGGGGCTGTGTGTGCTGAATGTATTTTTTGTGTATTATCTTGTAAAAAGCAGCAAATTTGGCTTCATAACAGTGAGATCAAGCATAGCAAATTTACTTAAAATCTTGGAGTGCATTACTGAATCACACAGCGTTTCTATGCATTTCACCCTTAGAAAAGGATTTAATAACCTCTCTGCTGCATTCTTTGTCTGGGTAAAAAGCAAGGGAAAAGAGTATGCGTGGATTTGATGAATTACAACTTGTCTTGGGCATAGGACAAAGCTCATTTAGTTGTGGCCAAAGCAGAAAATTGGCAGCTCCTGTGGGTGAAAACGTTGGTGTAGCTTAGGGAAAAGACAGACATGTCCTCTTGCCCTGCAAACCCATAAGGACCCTGCCTGTCTGCTCTAATACTCAACTGAGCAGGTGCCCACAGGACTGGAGAGTGGGGAATGTCCTGTTTGAGCAGAAGGAATGAAGAGACCAAGCGCTGGATCCTTGACTTTGACTGGGGCCTAGTCCATTGGCAGAGCTTAACAATTCTTTGATTCATTGGGACTTAGAATTGCTACATTGTATAGAATCTTGCTGAACCCTAAAATGTCCCAGGGAAATTTAACCTGCTATGATTGAAGCAGATTTAAAATTCCCAACACATCACCTTCCACCTCTCTCCTGATGCAAATTGGGTCTAAGAATGTGAGAGCCAGAACCCAGGCAGGCATGGGCCATTGGAGTCCACTGACTCAATGGAGTCTTTACAGTGGTGTGCACATAGCAGAACCTGATTGTCTGGGACCTAACTGCCAAACATTTGCTGAAATAGCTGCACTGATTCTTTAGGGAGAAATACAGCCCCCTTTAGGGAGTCACTTTGATGACTAAGGTGCACCTGATCCAAGCCATGGCCTTTTCAACCACCTCATATGTACGCGAAACCTGGACAATGAAAAAAGGAAGACGAGAAAAATGGATACATTTGAAATCTATAGATTGAATATATTGTGGACCGCCAAAAGAATGAATGAATCAGTCTTAGAAGAAATACAACCAGAATGCTCCTTAGAAGCAAGAATGGTGAGACTTCGGCTTGCTTACGTTGGGCATACCATCAGGAAAGACCAAACACTAGAAAAGGACATCACATTTGCTAAAGTCAGCAAAAATGAGAGAAATCCCCTTTGAGATGGACTGATGCAATAGTCATGACAATGGACTCAAACACACCAACGATCATAAAGATGGAGCAGGAATGGGCAATGTTCCATTTTGTTGTGCGTAAGGTCACCAAGAGTTTTAGCCAACTCAACATCAACTAACAACAACAATAGGGAGGATGTATTGTCCAAGCAGCCAGAACCTGAAGGGGGCCCGGCAGACAAAACTAGATTTCACTGTGCCCAACCCTCCCCGAATTTGTCCATGCCAATAAAGAATACTTCAGTTTATCCACAGCTAGAAGTCTCTGGGATTTAAAAAAAAAAAAAATTACTTTATATAATACCTATTGACAACCTCTGCAAATTTGCAGGAATTTCCTGTTTGTGGAGGATTGGGTATTTAACTTGGTGAAGGTTAATTACTTGGTGAAGGATTGAGTCTGCCTAGATCAGTAGTTCACACGCCTGACTGCCCATTAGAAACCACTGGGGAGCTTTTAAAAAATGTCAATGTCTGTGCTCCACCCTGGAGATTCTAATTTAGATGGACTGGGGCGGGCCTGGGGCATCCATAGGTTTTGACAGTTCCCTGGTGTTTCTAAAGTGCATCCTGGGTCAGAACCACTGGCTACAGAAAGTGCAAGGGTGATTGAGTGCCTTTGGAGGGACAGGAGGGAAGTGTTTCTCTCCATGCTTATAAATACTAGCCCAGTAGTCCCTGAACTGCAGAGTCAGGGGAATCATTTTATTTTGCAGCTAATGAAGTAGACCTAACAAAGTAGATCTTTCCTAAAATTTTTATTCGTAGACCTTGATTGTCCCCATCTACTCAGTCAGAACTAACTGGTGCTACTTTATGAGTACAGCCTGCAATAAAGACTGAATATGGAGGAATGTCAGAAAGGAATGCTATAGACTTCAATGTTGGGGTGATTCAGTAATTAGACCCCTGCCCACCTCCACCCACAGCTACCTTGCTGTTGTTGTTAGCAGCTGTCAAGTTGGCCCCCAACTCATAGTGACCCCGTGAACAACAAAATGAAATGCTGCCCTGTCCTGCATCAGATCGCCACGTCTTTCTTCCTAGTCCATCTTAGTCTAGAAGCTCTACTGAAACCTGTTCATCGTCATAGCAATATACAAGCCTCCACTGACAGATGGGTGGTGGCTGTGCGTGAGATGCACTGGCCAGGAATAGAACCTGGGTCTCCCGTGTGGAAGGCAGAATTCTACCACTGAACTAATGGACTCAAAATACACATGGTTCCTCAATACTTACTCTTCCATGCTCCCCTAGGCAATACATTCTCCTTTTCTCCACATAGACTATTTTGAACATCCTCTCCTGATTATCCTTCTACTCCCTTGGCTATGTTTTCTGAGACTCTGTTGGTTCCTTTTTCTCTATCTCCATCTTAAATGTTGTGTTTCTTAGAGTTATGTCTTCTACCCACTTCTCTTCCCATTCTATGCTTTCTACCTGGAGATCTCAACTGTCCTTTGCAAGCTGATGACTCCCACATCCATATGTCCAGCCCAGATCTCCCTCCTGAGACTCGTACCCTCTTAGCTATCTACCAACATCCTCACTTGGATAGTATTCAATAGTGCAAAGTGGAACTCATCATCTTCCTCTCAAAACTTGTTTCTTCTCCTGGGTTCCCTACTTTAGCTAAAGGTAAATCTGCCTATCATGTTGAACAGGTTTCAGTGGAGCTTCCAGACTAGGTCAAACTAGGAAGAAAGGCCTAGTGATCTACTTCTAAAAATCAGCCAATGAACACCCTATGGATCACAACAGTCAGTCCACAACTGATCACGGGGATGGTGCAGGACTGAGCAGCATTTTGTTCCATTGTGCATGAGGTCTTCATAAGTCAGAACTCACTCAATGGCACCTCACAAATCTTCCTGAAAATCTGGGGGTCATCAAGAACTGGTTTCTCTGGCTTCCCCTGCCTAGTTAACTAATCACCACATTGTCTTGATTTTACCTCCGAAATATCTCTTAAATCCAACCACTTCTTTTTTATGTCAGTGCTGTAGCTCAGGCCACCCTCCACTCATGCGAAATAATCTCAACAGTCTCCTAAAAGATTCCCAGTTCCAAACTTGCCTTCTTCCAATCTCTTCTCCATGCTACGATCAAAGCAATCTTTCTAAATCTGATCAATTCATTCCCTTCCTTAAAACCCTAGAGTGGCTCTCATTGTCCTCAAGAGAAGATCCAAACTCTTCAACGAAGGCCTATCCAAAAGCCAACCAAACCCATTACTTGATCTCTGCAGCCTTATTTCATATTACTCCCTACCTCACACTACATATTCCAGCCATACTGACTGCTTGTATTTTGCTTCGTCTAGCTAATTCTTATTCATCCCTCAAGACTTCCCTAGTCAGATGCCACTTGTATGGCCTACCAAAGGACTCTGTACTCCCTTTATTTCTACCTTTGTCACTATTTAATTGCCAATTTACTTGTCTCTCTTCCTAAATAGATTGTAAGCTCCTTGAAGTCAGATGCTAGAGTTCAAGGGTGCTAATAAAGCAAGGTCTGACTCAACTGAAACAGAAATTAGATGGAATCACAACATTAACTTTATTATTGGTAAATTGTATTAGAAAAAGAAGCTTAATCCATTGTCCAAAGTAATTACCTCCCTTTCTATGGGAAATTACCATCTACTTCAACTTTAGTTCTCCCCTACCCATCCACCACACATGTCGGGGAAGGAGGCAGGACAAGGTATTTACATGCAGGGGAAATAAGAACAAAAGCACCCTAAACGTCATATAGTTTGGATCACATAATTTGCAGATTTTTGGATTGGCTTCTTTCACTTACCAGTTGTCACTGAGTCGATTTGGACTCATGGTGAATCCATGTATTTCAGAGTAGAATTGTGCTGTGACGTGGCTGTGACCTTTCAGAAGCAGATCAGCAGGCCTTTCTTCTGAGATGCCTCTGGGTGGGTTTGAACCGTCACCCTTCCGGTTAGTAGTCAAGTGCTTAACCCTGTGGGCCACCTGGGGAGCCTCTTTCACTTAGCAATATGCATTCAAGTTTCCTCCATGCATTTCCCTGGCTTGATAGTGCCTTTATTTTTATCACTGAATAATATTCCATTATATGGATGCCACTAGTTTGCTTATCCATTCACCTACTGAACGACATCTTGGTTGTTTCCAATTTGGGGCAATTATGAATGAAGCTGTGATAAACATTTGTGTGCAGATTTTTGTGTGGACATAAGTTTCCAATTGGTTTGGCCATGAGAGTGAATGGCCAAGGGAGGGTGAGATATAACCTCAATGGAGCAAAGGAATTCAAGAACTGAGAAAAGTACCCAGGTATATGTGGAAATCACCAAGAATTAAGATGGTAGTGGTATCAGAGACTGAGATAGTCTTCCAGGATGCAAAATTGGCAAGAAATGAGAGGAGAGACCTGAAGGGTTGATAGAGGAAAGCAACATTATAGGGTAGAGGCTGACTGATACAACCTGATAACATGGGGGATAAAACTGGGGGTATTCATGAAGGTGAGAGGAAGACTAATAAAATGAGGAAGGGGAGGCCCACAGGTATGAAGGAGGGATATGGGAGAGAAGATGGCCATCACTTAGAGGGTGCAGAGGAGACAGTCCTCAGGGAAGAATCAGGTTTCCATTATAGCAAGAAAAAAAGGGAACATCAGAGAAGAGGTTGAGGACATAGACGATTTTGCTGATGATGGACTGGGCATTCTACAGGCCAGAGTAGACGGTTTCCACAAGTCAGGGAGTGGTGGGAGATACAACAGGGATGTGGAGTGCCTCTGGGGGTTAGTGGGCTAGAGGTAAGGAGACCTGAGAATCTGGGTCTTCCTATGGTGGTGGACTTGAACGGAGATAAAGGGACAAATAAGATGAGTTGTGAAGGACTCAAAACAATTAGTAGTATTGGGATCAAAAATGTTGAAGCCTTTGGTGAGTGGTGCCTGGGGTCTTAAAAGCTAGCGAGCGGCCATCTAAGATGCATCAGTTGGTCCCAACCTACCTGAAGCAAAGGAGGATGAAGAACACCAAAGACACAAGGATAATATTAGCCCATGAGACAAAAAGGGCCACATAAATCAGAGACTCCATCAGCCTGAGACCAGAAGAACTAGATGGTTCCTGGCTATCGCCAATGACCACCCTGACAGGGAACACAACAGAGACTCCCTGACAGAGCAGGAGAAAAGTGGGGTGCAGAACTCAGATGAAATGAAAAGACCAGATTTAATGGTCTGACAGAGATTGGAGGAATTCCAGAAGACGTGGCCCCCAGACTTTCTGTTAACCCAGAACTAAAACCACTCCTGAAGCCAACTCTTTAGACACAGATTAGACTGGACTATAAGACATAAAATGATATTCGTGAAGAGTTCACTTCTTAGTTTAAGTAGATACACGAGACTAAATGGGCAGCTCCTGTTCAGAGGTGAGATGAGAAGGAAGAGAGGGTGAGGAGCTGGTTGAATGGACACGGGAAATCCTGGGTGAAAAAGAGGAGTGTGCTGTCACATTACAGGGAGAGCAACTAGGGTCACATAACAATGTGTATATAAATTTTTGTATGAGAAACTAACTTGAGCAGTAAACTTCCACTTAAAGCACTATATATATATACATATACACATCATGTTGAAGCCTAGAGAAGGTGAGGGACTGTGGTTTACTCTGGATTCTGTCATTGGAGGTGAAGAGGCTGGGGAAGCTCCTGAGCCCACAGGTCAGTGGCGGATAGGTTTCCCAGGGAGATGGGGTTTTACTCCCAGTGCATGGGGCTCACTCTTGACTCCGGCTGAGAGAAAAGGGTGGCCTTACCTCAGTGTTCTCGTATGAAAATTGAGGCATAATTATCTCCTAAAGTTGTTATAAGAATAAATGCAAAAAGAATGGATGTAAAAAGCTTGGCATATTATAAAGCCTTCAATTGTTCTGTTTCCTCCTGACCACATCTACAACCAAAAAAAAAAGAAAAGGCGCTATTAATTGATGGAAGAGTTCTGTTTGGTGAGGAAATGTAGAGATGAGTGGGTTGTGCGCTCAATGCCTGCTTTTCTTAGGTATACATTTGGAAGGCCTAACAGCTGGACCTCCATCACCAGTCTACTGTTCTCCAAATGGAAGCTAATCAAAGTGCCCAGGAGGAATTAATCAGCCTCTGTAGAATGGATCTAGGAACCCACACTTTTTAAGTGACATGAATTCCAACTGGTAGCTTACTAAATCTTGTTGATTGATTGGGAAGGCAGCGAGGGGCTGGACCCCAGCTGATGGCTATGTATTGATTGTGGCTTTCAGCCAAGTTATTAAGTGGTTAGAGATAGGGGGTTGTATAGCAAAGTCCCTCATCCCCGCGATGCCCTCCCCTTCCCTGACATTTCTGCTTAAATCACAGCATTTCCCAAAAGGGTATTAGCTCCTGTGGACAAAGGGACTGACTGCATTAAGCAAAACAGGCTTTATTGCAGACATCAAATTTTCATGGGCTGCATGGGGTGCCTAGGCTCATACCCAGAGCAGCTCAGCCCTCACTTAGAAACCTGAGAGGCACACAGGACTCAGTGTGGTTTGGGCATTTTGAGAAAGAGCAAAAAGGTCACCTTCAGAAAGGACTCAGTGGGTCTTTGGACTTCTGGAGCTGGGAAATTAGAATGTGCAAAACCCTGCACACGGCTTTGGAAATTCCTTCTATCTAGGGTCAGGATGAGCAGTCACTGGGTAGCACGAATGCTTAAGCGCTCGACTACTAACTGAAAAGTTGGTGGTTCGAATCCACTCAGAAGTACTTCAGAAGACAGGCCTGGCGGTCTTCTTCTGAAAGGTCACAGCCTTGAAAACCTGAAGAGCACAGTTCTGCTCAGACACACACGGGGTCAGCATGAGTTGGAATCAACTTGACAGCGACTAACAACAGGGGTCAGGAGGAAATCAATTTATCCAGAGGATTTTCCCCTGAGTAGAGCCAGCTTCTGTCTACTGAGTACAGGTAAGATCAATAAACTCACTGAGAAATAAATAAGGGACCACTACTATTGAGTGTGAACTAAGGGCTAGGACTCAGAGGGACACTTTCACTTACCTTCTATCAGGTTTGGTCTGTGCATCAATCTATAAAACTAGAACAATCTCACCCTTCTCCTCCTGTAAAACTCAGTAAACCCCTTATTTCATCTCCTCAGATTGCTCTGGTTTATCTGACCAGAGAGGACATATCCAGGTCCTCTGCCATAATTACAGTGAGTCTAATACTTAGTTGGAGCCGTAGTGGCGCCAGTGGTTAAGCATTCATCTGCTAACCAAAAGGTCAGCAGTTCGAATCCACCAGTCGCTCCTTGGAAACCCTTTGGGGCAGTTCTATTCTGTCCTATAGGGTCACTATGAGTCAGAATTGACTTGACAGTAATGAGTTTGGGGTTTTTTAAATATCTAGTTGTTGTTGTTAGAAGCCATAGACTTGGCCTTAACTCATGGAGACCCCATGCACAACGCTATGAAAAGCTGCCCAGTCCTGGTGCCATCTCCAAGATTGTTTGCAAATTGGACTGTTGTGATCCATAGGGTTTTCACTGGCTGATTTGGGGGAATAGATCACCAGACCTTCCTTTCTAACCTTTCTTAGTCTGGAAGCTCTGCTGAAACCTGTCCAATATCATAACAACATGTAAGCCACCACTCACAGATGCTTGGTGGCTGCACCTGAAGTGCATTGGTTGGGAATTGAACCCAGGTCTCCCACATGGGAGGCAAGAATTCTACCACTGAGCCACTAACCCCTCACCCAATATCTAGAATAGTAGAGTTATAAACACGTCTTCCCCACTGGACATCCTCTTGCAGGTGGGCAGTGAAAACTGCTGCAGGAAGATTTCTGTTTGACTGTGTGCAAGTTCATGGTAAAGGATGAGAATGGTGCACACCAGGGGGCTGCAAATGAGAACCTTCCCATAGGGGAGAAGGAACCTAGAGCCCAAGCACAAAAGAGAACCTGTCTCTAAACTCTTGTCTCTTTTTCCCAGTTGAAAGCCTCCTTGACCTTCAAATGTAGGATGGTCACTTGTAAGTCTAACTCCATCCTTTATCATGCTGAGTCCTACCCCTGAAGACTTCTTTGTAAGACCAGAGGTCTAGATGGAGGGAAGGATACCCACCATGGAAAAGCAACAAACTCATCAAGAGCAAACTATCACCTCATACCTGCTATGATGGCTATGATTTTAAAAAACGGAAAACAAGTGTTGGTGAGGAAGTGAAGAAATCAGAACCCTCACCCATTGCTGAAGGGAATATAAAATGGCACAGCAACTGGGGATAAGCTGACAGTTGCTCAAAAAGTTAAACATAAGAATTACCATATGATCCAACAATTCCACTCCTAGGTATACACCGAAGAGAATTGAAAGCAGGAACTCAAAGAGATACTAGCACACCAATGTTCATTGCAGCATTATTCACGATAGCCAAAAGGTGAAAATAACCTAAATGTCCAACAATGGATAAACAAAATGTGGTACATCCATACAATGGAATATTACTCAGTCATAAGGACAAATGAAGTCCTGATATGTGCTACACCATGAGTGAACCTCAAAATCATTGTGCTGAGTGAAATAAGTCAGTTACAACAGGACAATATTATATGATACCATTTATATGAAATATCTAGAATAGACAAGGGTATAGAGGTCAAAGTACAAAGTTTATTAGTTGTTACGGGGGGGGGCAGAAGGGAGCGAGGAAACGGAGTCATTGCTTAGGAGATACTGAGCTTCTGTTAAGGATGATGGAAAACTTTGGAAACTGATAATAATGATGGCTGAACAACATGATAAGCAAAATTAGTGTCACAAAAAATATAAATAAGTAAGAGGAAAATGCATTGGGATTAAATTGAGGATGGGACTTGATGAAGGAGCTCTGGTGGCACAGTGGTTAAGTATTTGGCAGTTCAAACTCACCCAGGGGCTCTGTGGGAGAAAGATGTGGCAGTCTGCTTCTGTAAAGTTTACAGCCTTGGAAACCCCATGGGGCAACTCTGCCCTATACTGTCACTATGAGTCAGAATCGATTCAACAGCAGTGGGGTTGATTTTTTGATTTTTGAGACTTGATAAAGATTCACTCTAGCTGTCTTCCCTTTGTTCCCTTTCCCAGGGAAGGGTTCACAGTTATTTATAGCCTTACAAGACTTCACTATCTAGTTCCAAACCCCAAAAGGAAACCCCACACACATTAAGCAATCACTCCCCATTTCCCCTTTCCCCCAGCCCCTGGCAACTACTAATCTACTTCCTGTCTCTATGGATTTGCCTATTCTGCATGTTTCTTATCAATAGAATCATCCAATATGTAGACCTTGGTGTCTGGCTTCTTTCACTTACTATAATGTTGCCAAGTTCATCCATGTCGTAGTATGTATCAGCACTTCATTTCTTTTTTATGGTTGAATGATATACCATTGTATAGATATACCACATTTTATTTATTCATTCATCAGTTGATGGATATTTGGGTAGTTTTCACCTTTTGGCAATTCTGAATAGTGCTGCTATAAACTTTGTGTACAAGCTTTTTCTCGAACACCTGTTTTCAATTCTTTAGGGTATATACCTAGAGTGGAATTACTAGGTCATATGGTAGAATTCTCATCTTCCACATGGAAGACCCAGGTTTGACTCCAGACCAATGCACTTCATGCACAGCCACCACCCGTCTGACAGTGGAGGCTTGTGTGTTGCTGCGATGCTGAAGAGATTTCAACAGAACTTCTACACTAAAACAGACAAGTAAGAAAGGCCTGAAAATCTACTTCCAAGAATCAGTCCAAGAAAATCCTATGGATCACAAAGGACCAGTCTGCAACCGATGATGGGAATGGTGCAGGTCAGAGCAGCGTTTCATTCTGTTGTGCGCGGGGTAGCCATGAGTCAGTGTCCAACTGGAACGGCAGCTAACAACAGCAACAATGTTTAAATTAACTGAGGTGATAGTTTTGAAAATACCTCGCTGCGTACTTTGATAATGGAATGAGGTATGTCCACATACTCAAAGAGCGCTACATAAATCCGAGACAAAATATTGTGTTGCTGCTTCTCAAATATACCCACATATTAACATTCTAGTGGCTACAGCGAGCCAGTTTTCTCAGGGACATTCTTCTGTTGAATAATGTGGGTTATCTAAATTGTAAGAATGGGTGTTTCTCCATGGGACTCAATAAAAGCTTTCATTTTTAATTGCTTTACTAAAAGTGCGGCTCCTGGCTTGGGCTTGTGCAAACAAGCTGGTTATCACTGTAGAAATTGATAAAGAAAAGCTGGGACTTAAATTCAGATCTACCTGCCCCCAAACTCACGTATTTTCTTGTCAGCAAACCCTGAAAGGGCTAATACACTTAATATATGCATACAAGTGGAAAGAGTTTTAAGCAATAGAAGAGTTTTCCATTTGTATAGTTCTGTTCAGATTACAAAGCACTTCCACATAATTCTTATGAATGCAAGAGTCTCCTCAAATCAGCATTATTTCCAGATTTCTTGAATCTTTCAAAATAGTGCTTGATAAATGTTTGTTTAATTCATTCAGAAAGTATTAAGCAAGGGTTTACAATGTACCAGTCATTGTGTTATATGTTGTGGTTATGAGGACAAAGAAGACATTCTCAACTTTCAAGTAGATCACAGTCTAATGGAGAAAATCAGTAAGTAAATACAAAACTGTAATAAGTGCTTTGCCCAGTTTGCTATGGAAACACGCTGGAAGGAGACCAATCCAGTCTTGAAGTGAGTATTGAGGAATGAGAATGTATGAATGAATGAATGACTCAAAAATATTTTACTTTTAAGATAACGGTCGAGCTTCTTTTCAAGAAGAACCAAAGATAGGCCCCTTCATCACCTGAATGCCAGTTAACTCTTCAATTCAATGTAAACTGCTGTATATTGAGCACCTACTTTGTGCTAAGGACTTGAAGCACTTATTGGTGAAGATCAAAAACTACAGCCTTCAAAAACAGATTACACTTCAACATAAAGAAAACAAAAATCCTCACAACTGGACCAATAAGCAACATCATGATAAACGGAGAAAATATTGAAGTTGTCGATGGTTTTATTTTACCTGGATCAACAATCAACACTCATGGAAGCAGGAGACAAGAAATCAAATGACATATTGCATTGGGCAAATCTGCTGCAAAAGACTCGTTTAAAGTGTTAAAAAGCAAAGATGTCACTTTGAGGACTGAGATGCACCTGATCCAAGCTTTGGTGTTTTCAATCACCTCATATGCATGCGAAAGCTGGACAACAAATAAGAAGACTGAAGAAGAATTGATGCTTTTGATTATGGTGCTGGCGAAGAATGTTGAATATACCATGGACTGCCAGAAGAGTGAACAGATCTGTCTTGGAAGAAGTATAGCTCCTTAGAAGTGAGGATGGCGAGACTTCATCTCATGCACTTGGGACATGTTACCAGGAGGGACCAGTCCCTGGAGAAGGACATCATGCTTGGTAAAGTAGATGGTCAGCAAAAAAGAGGAAGACGCTCGATGGGATGGATTGACACAGTGGCTGCAACCATGGGCTCAAACATAGCAATCATTGTGAGAATGTTGTTGGACCAGGCAGGGCTTTGTTCTGTTGTGCGTAGGGTCTCTATGAGTCAGAACTGATTTGACAGCACCTAACAACAACAACAACAACACTATGTACTAGCATTACAGTAGAATCTACATATTGGGGATAAGACAATGAACTACATTATGAGTCAGCAAAACTTTTTTGGAAAGGGTCAGATAGTAAATATTCTAGGCTTTGCAGGCATACGTCAGTGACAACTACTCAACTCTGCCATTGTAGTACAAAAGCAACCATAAACCAAAACCAGACCCATTGCCATGGAGTTGATTCTGACTCATAGTGACCACAGATAATGTGTAATCAAATGGGCATGTCTATCTTCCAACAAAACTTCATTTAAAAAACACTTGGCCCCTGGGGCATAGTTTGATGACCTCCATTCCCGGAATTAGATAAAACAAAGTTCCAATCTAATGGTGTTTACAATCTCACCACATCGTAATTCTAATCATCTTGTAGATGCTGTTCTACTTTTGCTATGTCCTCTCCCACCTCCCCACTTTTGCCCGTTTTCCTCCACCTACTAGAAAGGACTTCCCCACCCTCTACCTCTCCGTTATCCCCCAAGATGTCCTTCTAACCCCAACTCCCACATATGCAACACACTTCTTTACATGGTGAGCTCCTGCCGAGTCCTTTCAAGGGATGGCTAAAGTTGCCTTTCGATGTTTTTTGCTAAGTTGCTAGGTCTTCCAAAAAGCAATGTAGCACTCCCTTTGACAATTACTTTTCGCAAACAGTTATTTTGTAAAGAACACCAGAAGTCCTATTTCTCAATATTAGACATTTTAGAAGTGCTTCACTCTGGTATTTTTTATAACCCATACGGACACTAGACAGCAACTGCTTTAAAAGGCCTTCAGGGTAAAATGTTCCCAGCTACGTTCCATGGCTTAGAATCTTGGAGCCTCGATCATTTATTCATTCCTGTGCTGAAATCAGTCCAAATTTATTTTTTTTAGGAATACATTAGCTCTGAAAGAAAGGAAGAAACTAGAAAAAGTCATTCTAAACGATGCCAGGGGGTGTGATGTGTAGTGGTGGGGTGGACTCATATTCAGGCATATTTTGTCTTAATCTATTCAACTCTTATGAAATAAATGTACAATTCACATTGCTCTGCCCTTAATTAGCCAAACAGGATAACTGCACAAAAGGTACCCATCAGAGAGTATACTGTGAAAAGAAACGTTGCTCAACACGTAACAAAAGCATAGTTGAGATTTTTTGTTCCAAATGCTGTTGGCCAGTAGCCCTGAGTATAGCCTCTTCAAGATTGTCACTCAAAGTCCCATGAAGATGGAGACAAGGTGGAAACTCACAACCTTTAAAACTAAGACTGATCAATAAAGTACTGCCAAGACAGAGAATTGGGGCTTAGTATACATCAGATGGAACTGGATGGAGAAAAGCTTCCCTGGGCTTCAGCTCATAGTATCCCCTGTTTTCATATTATGAAAATGCCTGAAAAAGAGCTAGGAAGGTGTTTTGATTGTTTACACCCGCTTCATTGTTGCTCCAGAAACTCAGGGCATCTGCCAGCCAGCTCTTTCTTATCTTTTAGAACTTAGCTCAAATGTCACTTTCGCAAAGAGGCCTTCCCTAAACACTCAATCAAAAAAGTTATTCACCACTATAAGAGCCTACTTATTTTCTACCTAACAGTTAATTCAACAAAAAATTATTTGTTTAAATGTTTACTTGGTTACAGCCAGCCTCTCCGTTAGAACACAAGTTACATGAGAACAGGAACCCTGTCTTCTTTTGTTCACTACTATTTCCCTGGCAACTAGAACAGTTCCTAAGGCATAGTAGATACTTGGTAATGTATCTTGCGTGGTGAATTACGTATCCATTAGGGAAAAATAAGTTTGAACCCCTACCTCACACCATCCACAAAATAAGTCCTAGGTAGATGAAGAATTAAGTCAGTAGAAAGTAATGTGAACAAAATGCTATTCTTAGAACTTTGAATTGGTAAAGACCTTCCTTGAGCGAGACAAAAAAAAAAGAAAGAAAATCTTGAGCTTAGCAAATAAAATGTAACTAATATGGAGATATATATATATTTTTAACTCTCCACACAGAAAAGTACCAAGCAACAGACTGGGAAAAATATTTTCAACACAGTTGACTTGACTAACATCCAGAATAAATAAAAAAGCTCTCAAAATCAATAAGAAAAAAGGCAAAAAACCCAGAATAGAAATAAGCAGAAAATATGAGGGGGACATTCATGAAGAAAAATATAAACAACAGCCAATTAACATATGAAAAGAGACTCACCCTTTAACGACTGAATAAAATGTAAATTAAAACAACAATGCAGTATCATTCTTTGATCGAAAGTTAGAGATAAACATGTCTTACAGAAAATTAAAAATGATAAATAAGGCCCTGCATTATGGTAGCCCAATGGTTAAGTGCTCAGCTGCTAACTGAAAGGTCAGCAGTTCAAACCCACTAGTGGCTCTGAGGGAAAACAGATTTGGCAATCTGCTCCCATAAAGATTACATCCAAGGAAACTCTATGGGGCAGTTCTGCTCTGTCATGTAGGATCACTATAAGTTGAAATCTGCTCGGCAGCACACAACAATAACATTATAGAAAATAGATGGAAAAGACATTTACATTGGTGATAGAAGTATATTTTGGTAAAGTTTGTTGGAAGCAGAAATGGTAGTTTCTAAACAATCTTAAATGTAAATACCTTCAAATTCAGAAATTCTTGTTTTAGGAATCTTCCCTAAATAACTAGTTGCATATGTGTATAAGTAAGTATGCTTAAGAATGTTGGAAACAGTAAAATTTGAAAACAATGTAAATGCCCAGCTTAAATAAATGTTAGTGCACTGATGTTATGAAGTATCTGCAGGAGTTTTTTAAAAATGAGCTAAAATATGTACTGATATGCAAAGATATTTTAAGATATATGATAACTGAAAAATAAGTCATAGAGCAATGCATGTTACATTTGCATTTTTTAAAAAAGATCTATGTGGATATGTGTATACGTTTTTATAAAAAAGATACGTCTGCATATGTATATTACACATCCGCCACCCGTCTGTCAGTTTGTCATACTGTGGTGGCTTGCGTGTTACTATGATGCTGGAAACTATGCCACTGATATTTCAAATACCAGCAAGGTCAGCCATGGTGGACAGGTTTCAGTGGAGCTTCCAGACTGAGACAGACAGAGAAGAAAGTTCTGGAGATCTACTTCTGAAAATTAGCCAGTGAAAACCCTATGGATCTGAGAAGAATATTGTCCGATATAGTGTTGGAAGATGAACCCCCTAGGTTGGAAGGCACTCCAAATACACAGTGGCTGCAATAATGGACTTGAGCAGACCAGTGATCATGAAGATGGCGCAGGACCAGGTAATGTCACCATGAGCTGGAGTCGACTTGACAGCAACCAACAACACGATATACTAAATCTAAGCCCACTTGTGAAACCTTCGCACTAATTACAAAAAGGTGTCCTTCCTCAAGATACTTTCAGCTGTCAGAAAATTATAATACTATTCTGATTTTGTTAGAACATTTTACTGCCGTCTGCTAAAAAAAAGCCTGTCATGATAACCATAAAAATCTGCATTTTCTAGATGTGGCTCCCTGCAACATCACACATTTAAATGTTTAGAAAAAAGTCTGAGAGCAGCCCACTGGACCACTGTCATTCCGTATCTCTGCGGGAAGAAGTGGGGAGGGAGGGGGGTGAAAGTAAGGGGAGACATTCACATTTTAATTTCTAGATGTGTTTTTAGTATTTGAATCTTTTATGATGAGACTATTCATGCATTACTTGATAAAATAAAATACAATTAAAAAGAACTAATAAAAATGATTGACAGGCACTATTTACCAAATATATATATATTAAATCATTTTCTTTCTTTTATAAACCAGAAGTAAACATTTAGAAACCAGAATGGGAAAAAAAATCCCATTTACAATGGTAACGATTATAAAACAATTAGAAATGAACCTAACAAGAATTGTGAACATACACCTACCTTATGACACAGCTATTCAGCTCTTAGGTTTTTACCCAAGAAAGACAGAAATATGAATCCACAAAAAAGATTTGTATAAATATGTTTATTGCAGCTTCATTCATAAGAAGTCTGAAATGGAAACAACTCAAATGTCCAACAATAGGAAAAAATATATTGTGAAGTATTCATACCATGAAATACTAATCAGCAATAAAAAGGAACAAATAACCAATATACACAATGACATGGATCAGCAAAATAAGCCAGACACAAAAGAATGCATAGTGCATGATTATTATGTATGATTGCATTCATGTGAAGTTCTAGAGGCGGCGAAACTAATCTATGGTGATAGAAACCAGAGCAATAATTGCTTGTGAGGGCTGGGGATTGATTGGCATGGGGCACACGGGAACTCGCTGGGGTGAAGGTAATGTTCTATCTTGATGGGATGTTGATTACATGCATGGATGGTTGTTGTTATCAGTTGTCGACCAGTCGGCTCCGACTCATGGAGATTTTTATGTATAACAGAATGCACCATTGCCCAGTCCTGCCCCATCTTCACCATCGTTGGTATGTTTGAGTCTGTGTGTCAAAACTCATCAAAGTGTATAGTTACACTTTGTGCATTCACTGTACGTAACTTTATCTCAGTAAAGAAAAAAACGTTTAAAGAAAGATTTGTAAAAGAATGATATGTGGAGGAAAAAAACTTTTCTTGGATAATGTCAGATTTCTAGTTGGTTACAGAGAAAGATGGAGGCAGGGACCCAGTCAAAAGCGTTCTGCCTGTCTGCATAGTGTATGCTTAACGATCACTCTAATTTATAGCGGGTACTGGTGACCATCTTCTGCTCATTAGCAGAGGCTGCAGAGGCTTATGAAAATCAGGTTCCTAGGACATCAACCAATTCCTGAGACATCCACAATCACCACTCTGTAATGACAGCAGATAGAGTTTTGCTGATAAAAGTGCAAGACTTCAAGACGGAAACAGCCAAATCTTACATAATCCATCCAGGAATTTGTAAAGTAAATAAAAGAATAACAATAGCATCGAGGACAGCAAAATTTAAGTAGACATGCATTGATTCTACATAAATTCCCCAGCAGCAGCAAAGTGAGATTAGAAGGAAGAGCATCATTTAAAAGCCACTGCAAAGATAACTCGGCATCCGCACAGCACAGCCCAGCCTGCGCTGAGGCCGTGCAGGGAATGGCGATGGCTTATTCCTATTCTTTGAAGGCTCTGAGGCCGCTCAGGAAGAGCAGAGACAAGCAGCAGCTGCTCAGGCCCTGCTGTCCGCTCCTGTCCTCATCCGTGTGCTTTGCTCAAAAGCTGGAATTGAGATGATGATACCATGACCCTGGCAGAAAAGCGCAAATGGAAGTTATCCTTACTTACCAAAAAAAAAAAAAAAAAGACAAGACTATTGAAATAAAAATACGAAAGTGAACTTTTTCATATGAAACCTACTGAATTGGGTAAGGCAGCCCTGGTGGCACGCACAGTTAAGCACTCTGCTACTAATGGAAATGTTGGAGGTTCAAACCTACCCAGAGGTGCCTTGGAAGGAAGACCTGGTGATCTGCTTCCAAAGGTCACAGCCACACAAACCCTATGGAGCACAGCTCTTCTCTGAAACACATGGGGTCACCATGAGTCAGAATTAACTCGTTGGCAACTGGTTTGGTTTTTTTCAATTGCTGAGCTTGCTTGCTGAAAAGGCCAGAGCGGAGTATCCGAAAAAGGAAGATAAGGGGCTATCCCGCAGCAAGAATCCCAGTCTCCCTAAGACCTGTTCCTTCTCAGTCCTCTGTCTCCCACATCCACCTTCATGTTCTCTATGCATCTCCATGACACATCCAGATGAAGCCATCATTTTGGTTATTCCTGAACTATCTACACAGTCGTGTAAGTGTCTGGTCTATGTTCTTAGGGCTGACAAAGGGGATAGAAGAACTTCCAGATATCAAGGCAATTTGAGCAAAAACAGCCCCTTCTTCCACTCCAGACCTTCCCAGATCACACCTAAAATTATCAAGATAGATAGATAAATAGATAGGCAGACAGACAGAGAGACAGCCAGCCAGATAGACAGGTAGACAGACAGAAAGATAGATAGATAGATACAGAAGAGAAGATATGTCTGGAAGCTGAGAAGGAATGTCACCACACGCCATTTATTCAGCAAGTTCCAGGCACTGTAGTAGGTGATATGCTGTATACAGTAAATGTCCAGATATTTCTGCCTGATCTGGAGGAGAAAACATGAGCTTGATGGGTGTGTCTTTGAAATGTCATATGCCTCTTTCTGGGAGTGGAGGGGACACTCATTCGCCCACTGTGAGTTCCATGAGTTGATATTTGCATTTGGGAGAAGGAAGTGAGCTTGCTTGGATTAGGCCCTGTCCCTGTGTCCCTGGTTAGCTCCATCAGCTGTAGAAGGTATGTATTCTGTCTCCTTACCTGCCAGGTGTTAAGAGCCCAGCTCTCAAGGTGTACCCATGACTTTGCCTGTAAGTCTGTCAAGTTTGGGAGGGGGGCACTAGCAAGCCCCTTTAGTCACAGATCTAGAACTGCGTTCCCCAGTCAGCTTTAAGGTAAGATAATACAAATGACATTTTGACTTTCGGTTTTCCATCTCTTGTGTTTCTCAACAGGGAGCCCTGGTGGCACTCAGCTGGTAACTGAAAGGTCAGCCCTTCGAACCCACCAGCTGCTCCACAGGAGAAAGGTGTGGCAGTCTGCATCAGCAAAGATTACAGCCTTGGAAACCCTATGGGGCAGTTCTACTATGTCCTATAGGGTCGCTGTGAATAGGAATTGACTTGACAGCAACTAGTGTTTCTCAATTAGTCCCAAATTTGGGAGGGAAAGAGGAAGAAGCTTAAAATACCAACAGTTACCCACACAAGATTACCCATAACACGTAATATGAGAAGACAAAGTTCACGAACTGCTAGTTCTGAGGCAAAATATAACCCAGGTATGTGTTTTGTTTGGTGATTTTATTTGGCACATACAGTTAAATGACTGTGTAACTAGGCAGGCATAATATTTGATTATGATACGTCTTCCTTCTGCGTTGCCCTTGTAGAATCTGAGGCTGTTACCACCACCCATCTGTCAATTTGCTGTACTGTGGTGGCTTGTGTGTGGCTATGGCACTGAACGCTTTGCCACCAGTATTTCAAATACCAGCTGGGTCACTCACACGGACAGGTTTCAGAGGAGCTTCTGGACTAAGAAAGACTAGGAAGAAATGCCCGGGGATCTGCTTCTGAAAATCAGCCAATGAAAACCTTATGATCACAACAGAGTATGGTGTGATTTTGCGCTGGAGGATGAGACTCCAAGTTGGAAAGCACTCAAAATACACAGTGGCTGCAACAATGGACTCAAACATACCAATGATCATGAAGATGGTGCAGAACTGGGCAATGTTTTATTCTGTTATACATCAGGTTGCTATGAGTTGGAGCTGATTCAATGGCAACTAACAACTCTTGAAACAGAGCAATGAATACAGAATCAGAAGGGAAAAGGTTTGCAGTGCAAAAGTCATATATCTAACCAGGTTATATATAATTCATCTGAGAAGCAACAGAAAGGTAGCTTAAATAGCAAAGAACTCAGAAAGTTTACCAGTGTTTTTCTCCAATGAAGTTATGAAAGAAATATCCCATTCTAACAAGGAGATGAAATAAAATTCACCACTTAGGAATCAAGGTTGGATCAAAATAGTGATTTAAATGTAGATAGTTGCCTTCTCTTTTACACTCCAGTTCCTCGGAAATGACGGTAGAAATATCTAAAAGAATTAATCCAGAATAGCATTGAAAAGTAAGAAAGAATGCAGTCACTGGACTAGGAATTTTGAAGGAACTCGGAAAGGTAGGAAACAGAAGAGACTAGAAAACTGGGGAAATTATAACCCATAAATGCATAGTGAAAGACTGCTGTGAAAGGTGGGAATCATTTAAAAGGAGCTTCAAACCAAGAGGAGTCCCTAGGTGGCGCAAATGTTAAAACGCTTGGGGGCTAAACGAAAGGTTGGTGATTTCAGTCCACCAGAAGCATCTCAGAAGAAAGGCCTGGCAATCTACTTCCAAAAAACCATCCAGTGAAAACTCTATTGAGCACAGTTCTACTCTGACACACATGGGGTCACCAGGAGTCAGAATTGACCCAAAGACAACTGGTTTTTGTTTTGGTCAAGCCAAGAGTTAAGCATGAGAAGCAGAAGGGACTCTGGATGAGCCATCAAGGTGACTGGATGGGAAACCATTAGAGACAACTGGATGGGTTGGCTCCTCCCCCCTCTGCTTTTGCCAAGCAACCAGATATATTATATTGTCCGCAGGAGAAGTGAACGTGGATGCTTGGACTAGGGAGACAGGGAAGTATCTACTGTGGGTGGCAAACTTCAGGAGGCATAAGGCATCTTCACACTCAGAAGATAAGCTACTGGCAGAAGACATCTGGCAGAATATCCTGCCCTTCCTCCAAGTCCTAGAGATCCCTGAGTGGTGCAAAATGTTTGTGCTCTGCTGCGAACCTAAAGGTTGGAGGTTCGAGCCCACCATACAGTGGCCTGCAGAAGAAAGGCCTGGTAATCTTCTTCTGCAAAAATTATAACCAAAAAAAAAAACCTCTATAGAGCTCAGTTCTAGTCTATAACACTTGGGGTCACGATGAGTCAGGATCAGCTTGATGGCAACTTGTTTTGTTTTGTTTCCCCCAAATCCTTGGAGGCAGGCTAGAATAAACAGAAACAGCATCTAGAAAAAACAGGGGCTCTCAAATGCATGGAAGGCACACTATCAGGAATCACCAAACAGTTAAGGAAAATGGGAACACACTAAATGCAACAAAAAAAGTGCACTCAAGGAAACAAGATTAGTATCACACACACACACACACACACACATACAACCACATACACACATACATGCACACTATTAAAAATTTTAATTAATGGCCTCAGAGGTATAAGAGAACATGTCATATCCATGAAATAATGATATGCTATTATAGAAAATAATCTATTATAAATATTGGATATTAAATTTATGGTCATTAGTTTTTTTTAATGTAGATGGACAAAGAATGAATTAGTGAACCACAAGATTAGGCTGAAGAATTCTCTCAGAAAGCAGTGCAAAAGAACAAACACTTAAACAGAAAAGTTGAGACGTACTGAATTTCGTTGACTGTAAGATCCCATCAATTGTGAGACACATTACTTATGGAGCACTAAGGGGGAAAAAAAAACGCTTTGCATTAAACTATGTACAATACTAAAGCACCATTGATTAATTGTAAATTGCATCCTATACAAAAATGCTAATATATGGAAAACATGCATCTTGAAATTGGTGAAATATAATAGTAGATAGAGTTTGATATCCCAATATCCAATTAGTGCAAATTCCAGAAAGAGAAACAGTAAAGACAACCCAAAAGAAAAATGGGCAAGGAATATCAGAAAGAAAGTCACAAATTAATCAGGTAAATGAAAATTGATGCAATGTTTTTCACCTATCAAATGGGGAGAAGATAAATCTATAATCTTACTGTTGGTGGGATTATGATCAGCATCTTCTTCACAGCAACTAACAACAACAGCCCTTTGGAAAGACAGTTTTCAATGGTTGTCAAAACTCCAAAATAGGTATGTACATATATTCATAATAAAGCATATACACAAATGTCTATATAGTAGATTGTGTATATATGTGTATATAGCAGAATGTGCTAGATCTATACGAACCAATATGGCTAGACCTCTAAATTAACTATTGAGAAAAAAAGCAAGCTGCAGAACAATGCATACAGTAGGATGTAATTTATGTATAATTTAATAAGAAATATTTTCTGATTCTCTCTCTGTTGTAGGCTCAGTAATGGCCTCCAAAGAGATCAGATGTTAATACCTGAGACCTGTAAATGTTACATTATATGGTAAAAACTTCACAGATGTGAGTAAATAAAGGATCTTGAGACGGGAAGATTACTCTGGATTATTCAGATGGATCCTAAATGCAGTCACATGCATCTTTATAAGACAGAAGCAGAAGAAGAGTCGACACACACAAAGGAGAAGGCAATGTGAAGGTGGAGCAAAGAGCAATTTGAAGATGCTTGTGTTGAAGACTGGAGTGATGCGACCACAAGCAAAGGAATGCTGGCAGCCTCCAGAAGCTGGAAGAGGCAAGGAACCGATTCTCCCCTAGAGCATCCAGGGGATGCCCTGCTGACACTTTGATTTTGGCCCAGTGATACAGATTTTGAACTTCCAGCCTCCAGAACTATGAGAGAATAAATTTATGTTGTTTTAAGCCACCAAGTTTGTGGTAATTTGTTACAGCATCTATTGGTAACTAATAAACATTGTCCTTCATATGGAAGTTTTACTTTTTCATTCTCTCTAGAAATTTGTGGGATCTTTCCTATCTACTTATGCTCAGAATTTCATGATAATGTGACTATGAACATGAGGGACAAAGTCCTTGACCTCACTGAGCTTATATTCCAATAGGTGAGACAGACGATAAACCAAAAATGAATAAATACATCATACGACAGGAATTTATAGCTTATAAAGAATAAATAACTCACAGCAAGGATTTCCCCCTCTCATTGAGGTTGTGTCTAAGCTCTTGGTTTGCATAGTGCTAAGCATATCTGATTAATTATGTCACCCACCCACACTAGTATCTGCTGAGATGGCCGTCATCCTAAGGATGCCTGTCCTGATTGGTCCTCACCCCTGGTCCATGCAGGTCACCATGGATGGGGAGACCTTCAAATTCCCATTCAATATTCCTTTTGAACATTCAAATGACCTTCGTTCTCAGGCAAATGACCTTAAGGTCCATGGGCTTTATCTTCTGTTTCCATGGCAATGACACCATTTTGCTGTGACTCTGCCACTCTGGGGCCTGTAAAATGCAGTGAGGATGTCTGAGACTCCATCTTCTTGGAACAATGAAGAGTCATTTCTTTTGTGAGTCTTACCATCTCCCTAGATCTACCTAGTTGGCTATACCATAGGTATCCCCAGCTCTCAGAGCCCACACACCACTTCTGGGGCACTTGACATCTCTCCAGGACTCGGCCCAGCAGGCTGACTCAGGAACTGCTCTCAGTGCCCCACCACATCCATACTCTCATTGCTTCTGTTCTGACTCACCTTTCTCTGCCCCTCCCACGGCCCAGAAAGTCTTCTTATAACCCAAGAAGTTGGAAACCTAATGTCTTATCCTGAGGATGGGCCTCTTTTAAATTTCAAAAGCCAGAATGAGACTTTACCTCTACTTTCTGCTTTATCATCACGATCCAAAAAAACCTTGAGAACTGAATTGAAGAGGGCTAAGGAGCATGGTGGTACAGTGGTTAGGCACTTGGCTGCTAACTGAAAGGTTGGAGGTTCAAACCCACCAGCTGCTCTGTGGGAGAAAGATGTGGCAATCTGCTCCTGTAAAAATTACAGCCGTGGAAACCCTATGGGGCAGTTCTACTCTGTCCTATAGGAATGCTATGAGTCAGAATCAACTTGACAGCAATGGGAAGGGCTACAAGACAATGTATTAGAAGGTAAGAATCAGTAAATCCCTCCATTCTATAAAGTATTTTACCATTTAAGTTGTCATCACTGTGGCTATTGTCATTGGTAGCTGAGCTGACGTCAAACTGTTGATTTCTTTCTCCACTGCACCCTCTGTTATGAGGCAGAGGTACTAAGGGCCAAGGACACAACAATTATAGCATTGGCAAAAGAGAAAAGATGGAGAGAAGGGATCTATATGGCCTTGTGGATTCAAGAAAAAGCCATTAGAAAGTCAAATAATGAGACCATTCATTGATTAAGAATAATGAACTTGATGACTCCAAGGAAACCTAGGACCAGAGGCTGGAAAAGCAAAAGCCCAGACTAGGACAAGTGGAAGTAACATCTCTTTGCAGATGAGAAACTGGGGCCCAGGAAGATGCTTATCCAAGATCAAATACTATTTAATGACAGAGCCAGGACTGGAACCTGGGTTTCCCAGCTCCCAGGGCTCATCCCAGCTACCAAGGCTGACTTCTCCAGCTTCGCTAGACATCTTTGTCTCCCAGAACAGAGATAAGACAAAAGAAACATTATAAAAGGAGAGGCAGATGGAAAATGCCATCTCCCTGCCACCTGCTTAGCTCCAGCCACAACTTCTCACATTAGGAAGCTCCGTGGCCTTGGACCTGACGTCTGGCCTCAGTGGGCATTAGTCCCTTTATCTGTGAAACAGGGGTGCAGGAATACACCAGAAATGTGAGGTAAGTTCAGTTGGAAGGACATTCTGCCACGCAGGCTTGAGGTCCTCGCCTGGACTGCCTAATTAGAGTCCTTGGGCCTGAAACGTTCTCTCATAACAGAGGCTGAGAACTGAACCTCCTTCTGTCCTCTTTTCTTCTTTTTCCTTGTCAGAGAAAATACTTCCAAGTTCTGGACAGTCTGCTTATTGCTTATGTGTGTATACCACATGGCACATGGCCAGGCCCACTTCTATATCTTTTCCCAGTGGAAAGGGAATGAGGTCTTTTACTTGCAGCACAAGAGGGGTGCGTGCAGACCACCAACACTTTGCCGACTGTGCAATGGGTCCTGCTGGCCATGGGGACCGACGCCCACTGTTGAAGCCGATCTTGCTCTGTATGTCTGTATCTGTAAAGCATTGTTCCACACAATGCCTGTGTGTAAGTCATGTGTTTCTTGTCAACCTTGGACCTTGGTTCAACAGTTTTGCACAGTGAGCAGGGTCAACAGAGTTTGGTTCATTGAGCAAAGTTGATATCCCCCAAGGACTTGGATGTGAGGGGCATACAGTCGCTCTGGAAGCTCTAAACCCTGACATTAACACATGGTGATGCAGAGCAAAACATATCAGTATGCTTTCAAGAGGCTGGGTTCTCCCAGGCTGGGAAGGCTTGAAAGTCACCTACTGCATGTATGTGACGGCTGCGTCCATCAGAAGGAAGCCTGGTTGGCCAATGGACACACAGGGAAGGGAAGGCCCAAAGGCACACATTGGTGGGAGACTAGATAGCTAGGCTGAGCCTCCAGATAAGCAGACAGGGAATACGACTTCATTTAAAGGGAGCGTGGAGCCTACGGAGAGACAGGAAAAAGCTGCACCCTGAGTGGAGAGTGAGGCCGCTGCAGGGACCAACGCACATTCTCCACACGTGCCCCATCAGCCTCCCCAGCCTCCCCCATCAACTCCCCAGGTGGGGTTTGAGGCAGCCCTGCCTCAACTGGTCTGCTGTTCCCAAATTTGTCTCCATCTTTCCCATATTCTAACCTGCTCTCCAGACTAAACCAAAAGACCAAACCAGTTGCCATTGAGTTGATTCTAACTCATGGTGACCCCATATGTATTAGAGTAGAACTGTGCTCCATAGGGTATTCAATGGCTGTGACCTTTCAGAAGTAGATTGCTAGAACTTTCTTCTGAAGCGACTCTGGGTAGATTCGAATCACCAACCTTTCAGTTAGTAGCCAAGCACTTAACCATTTGTGCTACCCGCGGGCTTCTGCTCTACAGGTTAAATGTTTCATATTCCCCAGATACATTGCCCATCTCTCCCCGCATGGTGAATTTCCATTAGATAAACCTCTTTTGCCCTAACTTAGAAAGTGAGGGGGCACATGTGGGAAAAAAATACAAAAAACCCTGATGATCAGAACAGCCCCTAAACCCAAGATTCCATTGATGTTTCCAACTCTGGGGTTGCTTTTCTTCCCCACCATCCAGTTGATTAATACTTCTTTTTCACAAGCCAAGTTTCTGATTCCAAGTTCGTTAGTCTCACTGTGGTAGTCTCTCACCCACAAAGTCCTTCCTGCAAAGGGTCATGATGAACTCCTCAAACAAGTATGATTCAATCACCCAATATGTATGTAATACCTGCTCTGGGCTCGATTAGGAGACTCACAAACAATAATTTACTTAAGCTTCATTACGTGCCTGAAAGGTGTGTGCTGATATCCTTGTTACCTAAAGAAGCAAACAGGCTCAGAGGTGAGAAACTACATATTTCAATGTCTCACAGCAAATAATTGCAGGAGCCAGGATTCAAAACCAAGACTGTTGATTCCTAAAGTCTGCTCATCTCCCATCAGTACACTCACTGTCAGACTTTGAGTGTGAAAGCTGCTCTGCTACAGCACTGGCTATTTGAAAATTCAACTAAATTCAAGTTCATACTTTATATAGCTTGACATGTTCACATAAATCAACATTTTACAGTTGTCTACAGATCTGCTGAGTACCTGGATAGTGCAAATAGCATCTGGCTGCTAACCAAAAGGTTGGAGTTTTGAGTCCAAACAGAGGCACTTCAGAAGAAACGTCTTGTGATCTACTTCCGAAAAATCAGCCATTAAAAACCCTATGGTCGTCATGAGTTGGGGTCGCCTTGACGGAAACTGGTTTATTTTACAGATCTGCTTCTTAGTTCATCTTCCATCCCCAATCCAACATTAAAGCTGTGTAATCCTGAAAAGCAGGGTCTCTCTTCCCATCCAGGTTCTAGGTCCACCCCCTGTGTTCTAGTTCTTAGACTGCTCTCAGTACAGTTTATGGTTGCCATGAATAGTCCCATAAAATTTTCTTCAGTTGTTGCTTCTTTTAAATGATGTAAAACCAGGGAAAATGTCTAAAAGATGTTTCTCTAGTTTTCCACATAATTTTCTGCTGCACAAACATGCACATAAATGTCAACATGTCTAAAAGCAAGTCACATGTCAGTTACTCAAGACCCAGATAAATGCGGATTCCCCTTAAGTCATGTAAAATTTAGGATCACAGAGTCCTAAAACACTGCAGTTGGAAGGAATCACAGAGTCCATCCAGCCCAGGGATGGCCAATAGGTCCCAATTCCTGAGCCAGCTCTGGTCTGTTAAATGGACGTGGTTGCATGGTTCATGGTGCAGAAGAAGCTGGAGTTACATCCGGGCTCTGCAGGGAGGCATGCGTGATCCATTAGCAATGTCTGCCCTGGTAAGCTGGGGAAGGAAAGGCCTTTGGGGCATGGAAATGCTGATCCAAAACAAACACCGAAATGCTACAGAGAGAAACCGGGTAAATGAACTTATCCCACTCCCACCAAAGCAAAGAGCACCTACAAACGAAAATTTGAAAAGCACTTGTTGCTGGCAGGACCCATTTCTGCCAAGGCCTTTTGCAACTTGCTCACGCAGTCCCAGTCAGCGAAAAGTCTCAATCTAAATATTTCATGCTGTAGTGCTTTTTGCTCAGAACAAGAGATTTATTTTATTATCTATATTTAAAAGTTTTAATATGACTTTCAAGAAGTGGACTGAAAAAACTTGGAGAACAAGAACAAAAAAGGGGGGGATATTTTGGTGAAATTTTTTCAGTGATTCTGCTTTGGTCTGTTGAAGTAAATTAGCAAATACAATTTTTATTAATAAAAACTTAGGCTTTTTCTTTTTCTTTCAACACCCCTCACCCCCACTAATTAAATACTGAAAAAATATGTAAAGAATATCAGCTCGGATGGGGGCCAGTTAAGCCTGGGGTGTCCACGTGTCACCATGCAGTCCTGCTGCCTGCAGCCTGGTGTGTGAGAGGGAACATGCATGACATTTATTATCTCTAATCTCCTCCAAATTCTACATCTTAGTACGAGGAAACTGAAGCTCATAACACTGAGCTATTTATCCACAAACATAAAATTAGTTAATGGTGAAGATAGAATTGGAATTCATGTCTCCTGCTTGCTGGTTTAATGCTGTTAACCATAGCTCATTGTCCCATAAGTATGAGGCCATACAGCATTTACTTATGTTCCTGTTACTCATGAAATACAGATGCAAGAGACACGGATATTGCACAGCAATCTCTGGTGGCATCAAGATGTTCATAGCCGGTGTGGTTTCCATGGTGGACATGCAAACTATCAACTACAGAGCACCCTGGGCCTTTCTGAGGGATGCATTCAAAGATCTTTAAAAATCCCTAGACTTAAACACACCATTGCCTTTAGACCTCTTCACTCCTCCCACCAACACTAACAATTGACTTCATTTCTCAAGACTTTTTTTCTCAAAGAAACGTATTTTTAACACTTCACGGTAGTTACTGTGCACAGAGCAATACAAAACAAACAAGCTGGTTGCCATTGAGTTGATTTCAACTCATAGCAACGCCATGTGTGTCAAAATGAAATTGCATTCCCCACAGGTTTCAATGGTTGTGATCTTTTGGAAGTAGATCACCAGGCCTTTCTTCTGAGGTGCTTCCAGGTGGATTCAAACTGCCAACATTTGAGTTAGTAGGTTAGAACCATTTGCACCACCAAGGAACTCACACCGAGGAATAAAACCAAACCCATTGCTGTCGAGTTGATTCCAACTCATAGCAACCCTATAGGACAGAGTAGAACGCCCCATAGGATTTCCAAGGAGCAACTGGTGGATTTAAATTGCCGACCTTTTGCTTAGTAGCTTGAGCTCTTAACCACTGCGCCACCAGCAACAGAGACCCACAAAATAATCCAGGCCCATTCCTCCTTTTGAGTCTTTGCACTTGTTGTTCCCTCTGCCAGAAATACCCTCCCGCCTCCACACACATCCTCACATGGCTGCTCCTTCTTGTCATTGCAGTCTCCCCTCTAATGCTGATCCCTCTCCCTCATTCCATCACATCACCCTGTTTTACTTTCTTCATAAAACAGATCACCCCATGGAATTAAATTACTTGTTCATTTTTCCTTCCTCCCAAAGGTACCTTCCTTGGGAAGAGAGAACCTTTTTATTCACCACCATATCTCCAGCCTAGGATCCTAGCATAGGGCCTGGGACATAGTAGGTGCTCAAAAAATATTTGCTGAATGAATGAATGGAAATAATGAGATACAGAGACTGGGCAGGTCACCTGGCTCAGTGACATGCTAGATAACTCATCCTTGCCTATCTGTTACACAGAGCAAGTTATGCAAATTCATCCCTTAGCAAAATGACAGATTCCTACACATCATCAGCCTTTGGGGTCTGTCACATAAAGTAGAAATCACAAATGTTAAATCCTCAACGGCAGGGATCTACTGCATTATACGGTGGAAAGTTGCTGTAATGGCAATACGGGCAAAAGATCCAGGACACAGAGATGCAAAGTAAGAAAAAGAAGTGGGAAGGGTAAGGGAAAGAAGCTTTGCATAGCTCTACTCCCTGAAGAAGGAGCCCTGGTGGTTCAATGGTTAAGCACTCGGTTGCTAACCGAGAGGTCGGCCGTTTGAACAACTGCCAGCAGGGAGAAAAGACAATCATGGCAATCTACTCCCATGAAGATTACAGCCTTAGAAACCTTATGGGGCAGTTCTACTCTGTCCTACAGCATCACTATGGGTCAGAATTGACTCAACAGCACACAACAACAACATGCCCTGAAGAAAGGGCTGCTAATGCCCCTCCTACACGAAGAAGAGAGTTGCATTTAGCACAATTGGCCAGAGAGACATATGGGAAAGCGATCCAACCTGGGAGGTCAGTGCCACCTCTGCCCTGGCCACTAACTAAGCAGCTGCTGACTTGGCAGGTCTCTCTTTAATCCCCAAGCAAGAGACTCCATACCTACTCCCAGAAAGAAACTTCCTCCCAATGATCTCCTCCCCCAGGGATTGCAGAGAGTTTCAGTCCATGCATGTTGATCCCATTACTGCCATTACATGGCTATTTCCTGGGGCCAGGAGATAATCCAATTCTGCTCCTTCCCAGAGCACAGGCACAAAACCGTATTCCGTAACATATTATGTCAGACACAGGCTCTTTCCAGCTAACTGTTCTGTCCTGACGCCAGAGTAAGGAATAGTTTGTCAGAAACTATAGGCCTTGCTCCATGTGACACTGATGCCAAGTCTTTCTCTCTCCACAAAGTCCCCTGCTTGCTCCCCTCCCTTCCTCTCTGGGCCACCTACCCATCATGACTGGTTCCATTCAGCATGTGCTTACTGACCTCCTACAGGATCTAGAACTAGAGATAAAAAGATAGATGGGTCATGGCCCCTGTCCTCAAGGAATTACCCACCAAGCAGGAGAGAAAAAAATCAATGAGTAACCATAAGACACTTTGGTGAGTGCTTGTTGTTGTCGTTGTTAGCTGCCAATAGAGTCAGTCCCCAGCTCATGGTGACCTCATGCACAACAGAAGGAAACACTGCCCGGTCCTGCTCCACCCCCATGATTGGTTGCAGATGAGACCGTTGGGATCTATAGAGTTATCATTGGCTGATTTTTGAAAGCATGTTGCCAGGCCTTTCCTCCTAGTCTGTCTTAGTCTGGAAGCTCCACTAAAACCTCTTCAGCACGATAGCAACGTGCAAGCCTCCATTGACAGAGGGGTGATGGCTACACATGAAGTGCACTGGCCAAAAATCAAACCCGGGTCCCCAGCAAGGAAGGCAAGAATTCTACCACTGAATCACCAATGCCCCCTGGTAAATACTTAAATAGAATTTATTATAAAACTCTACAAGAATATAAATGAATGTTGAGGAAACCTGATACAACTGATAGTGCCCGATTACACCACCAACTGCTCTGGTAAGGATCACAATAGAAGGTCCTGGACAGAGCAGGAGAAAGATGTAGCAAAAAATCCAAATTCACACAAAAAAAACAGGCTTGCTGGTCTGACAGAGACTGGAGAAACCCCAAAGACTGAAGAGTATGGCCCCCAGACACCCTTTTAACTCAGCACTGAAGTTATGGCCCCCAGACACCCTTTTAACTCAGCACTGAAGTTATGGCCCCCGGACACCCTTTTAACTCAGCACTGGAGTTATGGCCCCCAGACACCCTTTTAACTCTGCACTGAAGTCACTCCTGAGATTCACCCTTCAGCTAAAGATTAGACAAGTCTATAGTGTTGCTACAGGTCGGAATCGACCCAACAGCAACGGGTTTGGTTTTTTGGTTTTACAGGGCCAAGAACAACACGTGAGGGTTGTGGTTCATTCATGTATACAAGACTAATGGGCACACCAGCCCAAAACAAGACGAGAAGGCAGGAAGGGACAGGAAAACTGGAGGAATGGAGGCCAGGAAATTGGAGTGGAGAAGGACAGAGTGTTGACAAATCTTGGGGCTGGCAACCAATATCACAGAAAAATTTGTGTATTAACTGTTTAGTGAGAAACTAATTTGCTCTGTAAACTTTCACCAAAATCACAATATAAATAAATAAATAAATAAAATGAGGCATGAGAAGGAAGAAGGTCTGGAAATGGGGCCAGAAAGGAGGGTTGAAACCAAATTGTGAAGAGCATTCTAGTGCAGGCTAAGGGGTTTGGACTTTACCTTGTTGCAACTGGAGATCTAACAGGCTTTCAGGAAGGACTGAGAGTGAATTAGTAAGAGTTATTCACCGATCCTACCACCAATCTATCTATTTGTTATACTTTGGTGACGTGCATGTTGCTGTGATGCTGGAAGCTATGCCACCAGTATTTCTAATACCAGCAGGGTCACTCATGGTGGACAGGTTTTAGTGGAGCTTCCAGACTAAGACAGAGTAAGAAGAAAGGCCCAGCAATCCACTTCCAAAATTAACTAATGAAAATCCTATGCATCACAACAGAATTTTGTCCAGTATAGTGCTGGAAGATGAGCCTCCTGCACTGGAAGGCACTGCACAATAGTTGCAACAAGGAACCCAAACATACCAACGATCATAAGGATGGCACAGGACCAGGCACCATTTTGTTCTGCTATATGTAGGGTCGCTGTCTTAGTTCTCTAGCGCTGCTATAATAGAAATACCACAAGTGGCACCAAGCAAGTCAACAGATCACATTACATTAGCTCTCAAGGCTTGAAAATAATCCTCTGTTCTCTGAGACCATTTAGGCAATGGCCCTGCCCTCCAGACCCTAGGTATTAGCCACACTCTCCAGATTCTGGGTGGAGGCCCCTCGGCCCTGGGCTTCAGCTCCCACTTCCAGGCCCACTGAAATGGCAACTCTGCTCCCTGGGATTTGTCAGCCCCATTCTCCTAGTCCATCTGAGTGGTGACCCTACTCACTCGGCCTTGTAGGCCCAGTTCTTCTGCCCCCTTGAACATGGCAGCCCTGCCCCCTCAGCTTTGGGCAGCAGATCTGGCCTCATCCTCCTGGCACTAGTGAACGGCAGCCCCACACTCCAGAATGGAGCTGGCGAAGATCTGACTCTTTGAAACCTAGGAGGCAGTGGCCCCACCCTTTAAAATCCCAGAGGCCATGGCTCCACCCTTTGAGACCCCAGAGGTCGTGGCCCTACCCTTTGAGACTGAGGCAGCTTTGCTTCCTGTGTTCCTTGTCTCTTCAGCATCTGCTTCCTGGTTCCTTGGCCTCTCAGCCCCTCAGGCCTAGCCGCCTGCATCCGCCCTGCTGGGGCAAGTGTTCCAGAGTTCTCTAGCTCCACTGATAAATGCCTAGAGGCACCCTGCTCTGCCAGGAGTCCTCCAGCACAAAGGCACTCAGCTCTCTAGCTCCGTGGGTTGGCTCCCATGACATCTCATGCTGGTCTTCTGGTTCTGCTGCTGCTTCTCACCATTCTGATGTTACAGCTATGCTTACTTCCTTCTGAGCCCTCACCAGATTGTCTTTGATGTCCATAATTCCACCAACAGTCTCTTCAAGGCAATCTAGGCTTTTACTATTAGGCAATTTTAAACTCTTCCAGCCTCTTCTCATTAACAGTTTCAAAACTGATTCCACATTTTAGGTACCTGTTAGAGCAGCACCTTACTCTCATACCAAATTCTGTCTTAGTTCTCTAGTACTACTATAATAGAAATATCACAAGTGGATGACTTCAACAAAGAGAAATTTATTCTCTCACAGTTTAGGAGGGTAGAAGTCCAAATTCAGGGTGCCAGCTCCAGGAGAATGTTTTCTGTCTCTATTAGCTCTGGGGGAAGGTCCTTGTCATCAGTCTTCCCCTGGTCTAGGAGTTTCTCAGTGCAGGGACCCCGGGTCCAAAGGACACATGTGCTCCTGGCTCTTCTTGCTTGGTGGTAATGAGGTTCCCTGTCTTTCTGCTCGCTTCTCTCCTTTATATCTCAAAACAGATTGGCTCAAAATACAACCTAATCTTGTATATTGGGTCCTGCCTCATTAACATAACTACCCCTAATCTGGCCTCATTAACGTCATAGAGGTAGGATTTACAAAACATAGGAAAATCACATCAGATGACAAAATGATGGACAATCATACAATACCGGGAATTGTGGCCTAGCTAAGTTGACACATTTTGCGGAGGGACACAATTCAATCCACAACATTCACCATGAGTGAGAGCTGATTCCACAGCAAATAACAACAATGGCAACATTCATCAATTAGATGAAGGCATGGAGGAAGGAGATGGTCAATGATACTGTTGAGTTTATGTAGCTTGGACAATTCGGTGGGGGTGAGAGGGTGTTGAGCACATTGATAGAAAAGGAACAGAGAAAGCAAGAGGAGAAAGAGATGGGAATGGATAATATTACCCCTAAAGAATGTTGTCTTAGTTATCTAGTGCTGCCATAACAAAAATATCACAAGTGAATGGCTTTAACAAACAAAAATTTATTTCTCACTGTTTAGGAGGCTAGATGTCTGAATTCAGGGCACCAGCTCTAGGGGAAGGCTTTCTCTCTGTCGGCTTTGAGGGAAGGTCCTTGTCTCTTCTGAGCTTCTGCTCCTGGGTTATCTTCTTGTTGCCTGGCATCGCTCTTCCCCCATCTCTGCTCTGCTTGCTTGTTTAGCCTCTTTTATATCTCAAAAGAGATTGACTCAAGATACATCCTACACTAATCCTGCCTCATTAACATAACAAAGACAACCTGTTCCCAAATGGGATTATAACCATAGGCCTAAAGGTTAGGATTTACAACATATACTTTTGGGGGACATAATTCAATACAAAACAAATGTATAAACCAAAAAAAAAAAAAAAAATCATCAAGTGGATTCCAACTCAAAGTGACCCTATAGAACAGAGAGTAGAACAGCCCCATAGGATCTCCAAGGCTGAAATCTTTACAGAAGTGGACTGCCACATGTTTCTCCTGCAGAGTGGCTGGTGGGCTCAAATGCCAACCTTTCAGTTAGCAGCCTAGTGCTTAACCACTGCACCACCAGGACTCCTCGAAGGATGTATACAGTTAAAAAAATAGGTAAGGGCAGAGACATGGAAACATTAACAGAGGAAAAGAAGGTCAAAAGGGCAATGAAGAAGAAATCTGAGTGGAAGAGAGCTAGGAGATAGCAGGGCCATGGACATCCAGAAGGAAATATGGGCCTCCAGAGTCACATGCTCCATAGATGTTGAATAATCTGAGGCCTGAAAGGTGATGACGGAATTTGGGAATTAGGGAGTTGTCTTGGTTATCTATTGCTGCTATAACAGAATTACCACAAGTGGATGGCTTCAACAAACAGAAGGTAATTCTCTCACAGTCTAGTAGGCTAGAAGCCTGAACTCAGGACATCAGCTCCAGGGTAAGGCCCTCTCTCTCCGTCAACTATGGGAGAAGGTCCCTGTCATCGATCTTCTCCTGGTCTAGGAACCCCGGGTCCAAAGGATGCACTCTGCTCCCAGCACTGCTTTCTTGGTGGTGTGAGGTCCCTATGTCTCTCTAATCAATTGTCTCTCTTATACCTCAAAAGAGATTGGCTCAGGATACAACCTAATCTTGTAGATTGAGTCCTGCCTCATTAACACAACTACCTCTAATCCTGCCTCATTAACATCATAGAGGTAGGATGTACAACACATAGGAAAATCATATCAGATGACAAAATGGTGGACAACCACACAATACTGGGAATCATGGCCTAGCCAAGTTGACACATATTTTTGGAGGACACAATTCAATCCATGACAGGAGTCTTTTGTGACCATAGGAAGTTCAGTTTGAGTACAGAAGTAACAAAAAGAAGCTGGATTGCAGTACACTGAGATTTGAATAGGAGGTGAGGGAATAGGGTATTGCTTCTCAGTCTTGGCTGTATATTAGAGCTGTCTTGGAAGCTTTAAAAAATGTTGATGCCTGGGTCCCATCCCCAAGCATTCTCATTGAATTGATCTGCATTGCGGACCAAGCATAAGGGTTTTTAAAAGCTCTCCATAGGATTCCACTGGGCAGAAAAGGTTGAGGACAGACTAGAGCAAGTACAGACTAACTGTGCAGTGTTATGGATTGAACTGTGTCCTCCAAAAAGATATCTTGAAGTCCTAACTCCCGGTACCTGTGAACATGAACTTGTTTGGAAATAGGGTCTTTAAAGTGTTGTCAGTTAAGTTAACAAGAAGTCATACTGGCGTAGGTTGGATCCTAATCCAATCTGTGTGATGACCTTATAAAAAATCTACAAGCCAAGGAATGGTTGGTGCTACCAGTAGTTGGAAGAAATTAGAAAGGCTCTTCTCCTAGAGACTTTAGAGGAAGCATGGCCTGGCCAACACATTTATTTGAACTTCTAGCCTCCAGAATTATGAAGCAATAGATTTCTGTTGTTTAAAGCCACCCATTTTGTGGTACTTTGTTATGGTACCCATAGAAAGACAGGGATATACATGGCATATCTTTACAGAGAAACAAAGTAGAAAGAAAAGAAAAAAGGTATGCAGAAGAGGAAATGTGGACATATTTTTATATGGGCGAGAAAGCTTTCAGAGAGAGAGAATAAAGGTATGAGAGAAGGATTTAAACTTTCCTAGAGAAGAAAAATAGGAAGCAAAGGAGTTAGCAGTACTGATGGAGGGGTTAACTTTAGCAATAAGTAATAACTTTCTCAGATATAATCATAAAGAAAGTAAAGATAGATCAAAACAGACGAATTTAGAAGTACAAGGGGCATACATGATACAGATCACATCTGATGGTCTCTGTTTTCTCTATAGTGCCTTAGTGGGCCATGAGGGTGATGATGGATTGGGTGGACTGAGCAGAGATCAGGGGAAGCTACTGAGGGGAATGTGAGAGAAAGTCATCTAGAGATAATTAAAAGATGGCTGAGCAGCACTGGTGGTTCAGCTGAGTCTGGGAAGCTCATAAATTTGTAATGGAACCAATTTGGCATGGTTATATGATTTTTCTGTAGCATCACCAGCAGCCCCAGAGCAGGAAAGCAGAAAACAAGCAGTTGGATTGACACGGCATTGGGATGGAAGGGAGGCGCAGCTGTGGAAGTACGACAAGGTCATGAGGGGGATTGAGGGCATGGATAACAGTGCCCTTGAAAGGACTGGTGATTAAATCCAGCCTGGGAAAGGGAGAAAGGGAAAGCCAAGAAGGCTCTGACAGCCTGAAAAAGCAGGTGCCAATTATATCAGAGCACGGATTTAGGTATAAGGCTTGATGATAGTAGCTTTTATTATAACACTTGTTATGTATGCACCAAGCATTATGCTGAGAGCTTTACATGTATGGTCTCATGGTCTAATTTAGTCTTCTCTCATTTGACAGAAGAGTAACTATGATTCAGAGAAATTAAACTGTCTGACTCCAAGACTCATGCTCTTAAACATCCGGCCCAAAGGGGTTGTAGAGTTACATTTGTGAGCATATGGTTTTCTGGGCTGAACCATCCCAACTGATAAACAAGATATAAGAGGTGTCAGCTGGAGTGGTTTGGTGAAGTGAATGGAAGTTGAGTTACTGATGCTGAGAAAGTCTGAGTAGTCTGTGGCGAAAGAGCTGAATAGTTCAACAACAACGATGTGAAGTTGCATCAGAGGGCCAGAAGTCAGGGACTCAGAGACCTCAGTGAAAATTTAATTGCCCAGAAGTATCCAGAATCAACCTAAAGCCAACTGGCAAAAGTGGTAAGGCTGTGGAGACCCTGAAACTTGGAAAGAGGTGGATTTCTCTCCCTGAAGGGTTCCAAGTTGTGTCAGGGGCCCCCAAGACCACTCTCAGGTTCATCGATTCACTACAGGAACTCACAGACCTCAGAGAAGCTGCTGTACTTGTGGTTATGGTTTACCACAGTGCAATGATAGAGACTAAAATCAGCAAATAAAAAAGGCGCGTAGGCCTGAGTCCAGGGGAAACCAGGCATGACCTTCCACTTGTCCTTTCCCAGTGCAGTATCATGAACAACACTTAATTCTCCCAGTAACTGTGTGTGATAACACATACAAAATATTGCCAACCACGAAAGCTCACCCAAGCCCTGGTACCCAGGGTTTTTGTTGCGGGTCAGTCACCTATACATGGAGCACTCACGTGACTGACCTTACCTACTCAGTCTCCAGTCCCTTCAAAAGTCGAACTGATACAGCATGTGTCAGGTAAACAAAAGCAGGCATTCACCATAAATCACACTGTTAGCATAAACTATCTAGCGTGGCTCAAAGATCCAGGTATACAAAGACATTCTTATCAGGCTTTATACTGCAGTGGCTTAGAGATTCCAGTGAAGAACCAATCCTTTCTTTGGAACGTGCAGGATTTTAAGCAACCCAAACTCTCTGAGTTAACCCTTTACTGCACACCAGTGCCAGAGACCTGAATGAACCAGATCTGTGGTACCTGAGACCCACTCTGACCCAGACTCCACAGAGATCTCCAGAGTCCAGTGATGACCTGGTCAGTTGAGGGTAAGCCTTTCATTTAAAGCTAGAATGCCATCCTTTGAGTTTGGGGCTCAGGATGAGCTCAAGCTCTGAGGCTAATCCAAGGACTTTCATATTTTACACCATTTCTATGTTCCAGTCTCCCAGTTAGCATTAAAACAAGTAAGTAAACAAATATATAAACAGACAACTCTAATGCCCAGTCTCGGGAAAAGAGTTCAGAAGAAGTTCCTGACACCCATTAGAAAAAAAATAAAGTTGCTGTAGAGTTGATTCCAACTCATGGCAACCCCATGAGTTGGCAAGTAGAGCTGCACTCCATAGGGTTTTCAAGACTGTGACCTTCCAGAAGCAGGTCACCAGGCTTTTCTTCCAAGGCACCTTTGGGTGGGTTCAAACTGCCAACTGTTCTGTTAGTAGTTGAGCGCTTAACTGTTTGCATCACCCAGGAACTCCCTGATACTCCATTAAAACCCATTGCCGTTGAGTCGATTCCAACTCATAGTGACCCTACAGGACAGAGTAGAACTGCCCCATAGGGTTTCCAAGACTGTAAATCTTTATGGAAGTAGGCTGCCACATCTTTCTCCCACAGAGTAGCTGGTGGGTTCAAACCACCAACATTTCGGTTAGCAGCCGTGCGCTTAACCACTGCACCACAAGGGCTCCTGCTATCCCATTAACAAAACCAAAACCCACTGCCTTTGAGTAGATTCCGACTCATAGGGACCTTTACAAACACAGAGAACGAGGATCAGGAGATTTCTCCTCTGCGCTGTTTGCTGTATCATGGTTCTAGGATCCCTGGGGGCTAGAATCCACCCAGTTCCAAGCACCAAGCTGAGAAAGAAACCAGGAAGTTGCTGGTGTGCTTTAGTCTAACTTTGCAGTGAGTTCAAGGGACAGAAGTTAGATCCTCGTTCTTTTGTACATGGAGGGCACAGTAAGCAAGAGCTATCACATTCTCCTGGGTACACACGCTTGTAGGCAAATACAGATAGACAGACAGAGGTTAGAGTGGATGTTTTTGCTAACATAACATTTCTATTACTCACTTGCATTCTGATATGTCCCTTGGGTAGAAGAGAAAGTAAAGGGCTATTTAAACCTAATATTTTAGGCCATGAGGAGCCCTGGTGGCACAGTGGTTAAGTGCTCGGCTGCTAAGTGAAAGGTCTGCGGTTCCAACCCACCAGCTGCTCTACTGGAGAAAGATGTGGCAGTCTGCTTTTGTAAAGTTTACGGCCTTGGAAACCCTACGGGGCAGTTCTACTCTTTCCTGTAGGATTGCTATGAGTTAGAATCGACTCGACTGCAACGGGTTTGGTTCGGTTTTTTTGTTCTAGGCCATAGGAGTCCCTGGGTGGTGCAAATGGTTAACATGCTTGGCTGCTAACTGAGAGGTTGGAGGTTCAAGTCCACGCAGAGGCACCTTGGAAGAAAGACCTGGCAATCTACTTCTGAAAAAAACAGCCACTAAAAACCGTATGGAGCACTGTTCTACTCTGACACACATGAGGTTGCCATGAGTCAAAATTAACTCGATAGCAACTGGTACTCCTACTTATCCTTCAAGTCTCAACATGAACATACCTCTTCCAGAAGTCCTTCCCTAACTTTCCAAAACTGGGTTTGTTGTTGGTCTTCTGATGACTTCCATGACACCCTGAGCGAGCTAATATTCCAGTTGCAACACTTATCACACTGTATTTAATTGTCTGTTTACTTATCCATCTTTCTCACTAGACTTTAAGCTCCTGGAGGGCAGGAGATGTCTTAATTATCACTGTATCCCCAGACCCTGCCTGGGAATTAGAAGATGCTCCTTAAGTACTTGCTACTTCAATGGGCTAATGGCTTATAGGAGAACGGATAGCTGTGGTCTGGACTATTTTAGAAAATCAGTGCCAATTGGGCTTCTTTCCTAAGAGAAATGGCCCCAAGCAGATAGACATCAGAATCAGAGAGTTGTAGCCAAATAATTTTTCTTCACTTGATCCCCAGGGGAAATGACTCAACATTTGAACAGCAACGTTGTAAGCCTGGTTCTTGGAGGGAGGAAAATCTCCCAGGGTAGTTAAATTAGCAACTGAACAGTTACCTTCTTTCTAGGGTCTGGTTGTGTTGTTTCCATGAGACAGAACCTCAGCATCAGAGTCTGAGTTCTGGGTTTGACTGTGTGGGCAGCCCTTGGGGCTCCCTCTCTGTTTTGAGTCTTTTCCTGTGACTGCCCAGAACAGAAAGACTTACTGGGAACCTTCTAAGCAGGAGGTGCTGTGCCTCTCAGAGTAGCTGATATAATCTTCCCCAAAGCATCGTGACAAGAAATCGTTACTTTCCAATTCACAGAGGTGAAAATTGAGGATCAGAGAAGTTAAACAATCGTCCCCAGATCATAACTAGTCAAGGGCTGAGTTGCCCTTGGGAGGAAAATAACCCTTGGTCATAAGACTGTTCAGTTTTTCACACTGCTGTCAAAAAACTTCAGTGCTCCATTGACTGTTTCCAAAGCTCTGGGTGACCACACACACACACACACACACACACACACACACACCGTTAAGAGTCCAGCAGGTGATAATTGGTGCTGCTACAGCATGAAAGCCTAAAGAGAACTTTGAAATTCTCCACAATCCTGGGAAAGAATCAGGCATTTTCTACTTTGATAACCGCGGTATTCTCAAGGATAAGGTAAGGATGTGAGCAATAGTCCCATGCTTCTGATTTAAGTTTAAATTATCCAAGAAGAGCAGAATGTGTCAATTAGGTAGGTCTTTGCTTGCCTTTTTGTTTTTTTTAAGAGATTATGTAAGTTGTTTACTCCTATAATATCCAGGAAGAGTTGGGGTGTTGTTCAGTGGCCTACAGATCAATATTCCATGTAGTCATTAATTGTTCACAGATAACTGTATACTCTGCACATGCCCTCAGTTGTCCCTATACCTCGGTTAGGTGGCTCAAGTTACAGATTCCAATGGTATGGGAAGCAGAGTGTGATAGAAATGGTGGAGTCCCAAGGAGATGAGGTGGAGGGGTCTGTAGTGACTTGGAGAATACGTGCTCTATCAGAAGGTGGCGGCCATGACCCAACTCCAGCCAATGGTTGCCATGTGGCTAGGTCTTCTGATTTTCACAGAAAAGCCAGAAATCTGGGATTGTACATGAAATTCCCTCATTCATAAAATACTGTGTGAGCCAAACAGCATATAGAGACCAGTTACCATCGAGTCGATTTTTACTCATGCCAACCCCATGTGCTTCAGAGTAGACCTGTGCTCTGTAGGATTTTCATGGCTGTGGCATTTTGGAAGCAGATTGCCAGGCATTTCTTCTGAAGTTACTCTGGGTGGATTCGAACTACCCACCTTTTGATTAGTGGCCCAGCACTTAACCATTTACATCACCCACGACACAAATGACATATTCCTGTGAGCAATATCCTATCCAGAGCCCTGGTGGCGCAATGGTTAAGCACTTGGCTGCTAATCAAAAGGTCGGCAGTTCAAATCCACCAGCCACTCCTTGGAAACCCTATGGGGCCATTCTGCTCTGTCCTATAGGGTCGCTATGAGTTGGAACCAGCTCAACAGCACGTAACAATATCCTATTCAGGCTGTGACGTGGCTAGATAACTGTTTGCAACAGTGCTGCTCCCTGGAGATCAGGCCTTTGATGAGCTCACCAGAGAGCTGAACAGAACAGCCCACAGCCTGAGAGCAGGCAGCCCCCAGCAGGCAAGGATAGGAAGCCATGGTGGGGTGGGGAGCAGTGGGAAGGAAGTCTCGAGCCTTGAGCCAAGAATGAAAACAACTATCTGCCCCGTAAGAAAATTATAACGCTAAGCATGTCCTTGGGGTCTCGGTTTTAACATCTTTGGTTATCGCTAGAGCAGCAGCATCTGCTCAGGCAATACAAGATGCAGCTTTGGGAACAATGTACGTCAACTTTATCTCAGCTCTGAGTGAGGTGAGCTACAAGCAAGACAATCACAGGTACAGAGGCTTGCCAAGGTGCCTGGTGCAATTCAGAGGGAATCTGACCAAGAGCTGAAACAGATTTCCAAAAGGGCAGCAAGAGGGGTCGGAAGAAGCTGAGCTGATGGCAAAACTCATGACAACTCTTCAGAAGCATCTTGTTTTAGTCAGCAAGGCTGGAGCAAGGGCTTACCATGTGCCAAGCACTGCATGAGACACCAGGGATATAGCAGTGAACGACAATGACGATGTCTGCCTGAGCTTTGCGTGGTCCTGGTAAGATCACCCTTCACCCAGCCTCGACCCTCCAGCAGCAGGCCTGAAGGGAACCCCAGAGCAGAGCTCCGTGCTCCTGCACACACCGCCCCTTCTTCTCATCCTTCCATCTCCAGAGCCCTATCTGAGACACCATCAGGATTCACGCCATCCTGCTCTTCATCTCTGTTCATCTCAGAATAAGAAGCTTGGGACTCTTGGATCATCACATAAGGGTCCCTGACTCTCATCCCTTTAAGCCCCCTTTAAGTACACCTCCTAATGTGACTACCCCAACTCCCCAAACCCTCCTGCTGGGTCCTCTGAAACTCATGGTCTATTATCAGCCAATTTTCTGTAACCTCAGCAGCATCCCTAAATATTTCCATCACCATTAGGTCCTAACAGAATGGGGAGCCCATCAAGAGCAGAATATCAATTAAAAAAAAAAAAAAAAAGCATAGCAAACACTTACATGCATACTACTACCACCCGTCTGTCAGTTTGTCGTACTGTAGTAGCTTGCATGTTGCTATGATGCTGAAAGCTATGCCACTGATATTTCAAATACCAGCACGATAGCTCATGGTGGACAGGTTTCAGAGAAGCTTCTAGACTAAGACAGACTAGAAAGATAGGCCTGGCAATCTATTGCCAAAAATTAGCCAATGGAAACTCTGTGGATCACAGTAGAATATTATCTGATATGGTGCTGGAAGATGAGCCCCCTGGAATGGAAGGCACTCAAAATATACAGTGGCTGCAACAACGGACTCAAGTGTACCAGGCAATGTTTCACTCTGTTGTAGGTGGGGTCATCATGAATCAGAGTGGATTCATTGGCAAACCACAACAACACGTGTACACTTATCATGTTCTAGGCACTGTTCCAAGCACCGTACTTATACTGATTCTCTTAATCCTCAGAATAACCCATAAGGAAGGTCTACTACCATCCCTGTTGTCTGATGAGGAAACTGAGGCACAGAGAGGTTGATCAAATAGCCCAAGGTCACAGAGTTAATAAGTAGTGGAGCAGGAATAGAGGATTCAAATCAAGGCAGTTTGACTCCAAAGCCTATGCTTGTAACCACTGTGGTATGTTACAGTATGGAACAGCCAGTGATCAAAGAGAAGACAGCTCCAAGAAGGAAGAAGATGGGCAACAGGGAGGCTGCACTGGGAGGGCTCCATGTCTGCTTGGGTCTAGAACCAGTCCTTAAAATTTTTCAAAGCTTCCCCTGAAGACACAGCTTCTCCTGTCATCCTCTCAAAACCAGTTGCCATAGAGTCGCCTCTGACTCATGGTGACCCCATGTATGTCAAAACAGAACTGTGCTCCACAGGATTTTCCATGGCTGATTTTTCAGAAGTAGATCACTAGGACTTTCTTCCCAGTCCATCGTAGTCTGGAAGCTCCCCTGAAACCTGTTCAGCATCACAGCAACACATAAGCATTGGGCAGGAATTGACCTGGATCTTCCACACAGAAGGCAAGAATTCTACTAATGAACCACCATTGCCCCATTTCCTCCCATTACCATGGATAAACTGAAAGTTTCCTCTTTAAGACCAATCCCGCTGTTTAAACCCTGCATCTCCTGATTCACCCCCAACACACACACAAACACACCCTGCTCCTCCCACAATCTGGTACCTCAATTCTTCCATTCACAACCTTGGAGTCAGTCTTGCCTCCTCTCTTTCCCTCATACCCAGCACCCAAACAACAAATCCTAAATTCTACCTTCAAAATATGTAAAGCATCTTCTTCTTACTACCCTAGTTCAAGCCACTCTACCCGGATTGTGCAGTAGAATCCTAATTCCCTGCTTCTACCCATGCCCCACGAGAGTCTGTTCTCTACATGGCATCCAGAAGATTCTCTGAAATGTAAGTCAGATCGTGCCACCCTTCTGCCTGAAACTCTCCAGTAGGTTCCCATCTCACTCAGAGTAAGCCACCTACTACCTCTCTGATTTCTTCTACCACCAGTCTCGCGCTGGATCATTCTACATCAGCACAGGGATCTCCTCGCTGTTTCTTGAATATGCCAAGCGTGTTCCAGCCTCACAGTCTGCATTTTCTGGTTCTTCTTCCTGAAATGCTCTTCCCCCAGATATCCTCATGGCATAGTCCCTCACTTCCTTCTGGTCTCTGAGTTCCACCTTATTAGAGAGACCTTCACTAACCGCTATATAAAATAGTACTTCCTCTTATTCCCACCCCATCCCATCTCAGGAACTAGAATGGAAGTTCTGTGAGGCCAGACTATACCTGCAGGACTCCGAAAAGTGCCTGGAATGTGTGCAGGTAACCAAACCAAACCCACTGCCATTGAGTCAATTCTGACTATAAATCTGTACGGAAGCAGACTGCCCCATCTGTCTCCCTGGAAGCTGATGTGGTTTCGAACCACCGACCTTTTGGCTAACAGTTGCTCGCTTTAACCACTGCAGTAACTTGCAGTTATTTTTTGGTATGGGTGATCCCAGTCCTTGTGGAGCTTACACTCCAATATGGGAGACAAACATTGACTAATTAATGACACATAATTAATCATATTTCTAATTAAGTGCTCTGAAGGATAAGTACAGAGTAAATTAAGAGTGTATAAGTAGTATGTTCAAGGTCCTGGGGTAGGAAGGAACATGGCTTCCAGCCCCCAAGCTATGTTAACTCCTTAAGGATGAGATTTATGTCTTACCTCTGTAAAAAGAGCATAACACAAACATGTCCAAATTAATTTCCATATTCTCAGGCATGCCCTTGCTCAGAAAGCTCTGCCTCTGCGGTAAAGCAGTTAAGGGGGTCTTCTTCCCTTTTTGCCTTTGATGCTGCCTGGGGCTGAGCTAAGGTCCCAATGGGCAACCAAACCTTGGCCAGTCTTTCCCCAGGACCAGACCCAAGTCATGCAGACATGGAGCCATGAAAGAGCGGGCAGAGGAGATTCTGCTCCGCTTCTCGATCAGGCTCATTCCCAACAGGAGAGCAGGAAGGAAGCAGCACCAGCCAGCACCGGGCCTATCACCCGACCTCAAGGCTCTGGGTTTGTCTGAGGGCTGGAGTGCAAATGAGCCGCTGGGAGCGCACACATTTATCTTGTTCTCCGAAGCGCGCTGTTTACTTTCTCACTGGAGGTGCAATTATTTAATGAGGTGCCGAAGCCTGGGGAAGATTGCACATTTTAATCAAAGCACCAAATGAGCGAGTCTAGATGACTTTACAAAATGTATTTGGGGCGAATTTTGCACAGCAACTGCTGGGTATCAGGTAATTAAGTGAAAAGGGAGCTAACTTCCCAAGGGTGTAAAGAAACACACCGAGTCAGTCTCACTTCGGTGTTATGCTGAGTGGGGAAAATGGATTTCTGAGTGGACTGCAACCCGGGGCTCCTTCAATGACAAGATAGGCTTCCTGAGGCCAGAAGGCTGCAGGCGGAGCTGCAGGGCCATGGCTCCTCCTGCAGGTTAAGAGAAGAAAACCAGCCCCTGGAGAGAGCCCTGTCAAACACCCTCATTTAATAGAGGACAGGGAAGCCTGAGGCTTTGAAAGGCAAAGTGACTTTCTCACGTTGGGTAGCGTGTCAGGGGCAGCGCTAATACATGAACTCCAGCTTCCTCATTCTCGGTCCTCTGTTACTTCCAGTCCACCAGCTATGAAGAACAAGAAAAACAATAATAATAACAATGACAACTAAAACAATCATAAATAGTGTGTCTCAGTGTGTGCCATGTGCCGGGGGCTTTACTACACGCTTTGCATACGTTGTTACTTACCATTGAGTCGGCAACCTTATGTGTAACAGAACGAAACGTTGTCATTTATTCTGTTGTGATCCATAAGGTTTTCATTGGCTAATTTTCAGAAGTCGATCACCAGGCCTTTCTCCCTAGTCTGTCTTAGTCTGGAAACCTGTCCGCCATGGGTGACCCTGCTGGTATTTGAAATACTGATGGCATAGCTTCCAGCAACCCAGCAACACACAAGCCATCAACCACAGTGTGACAAACTGACAGACGGGTGGCAGCTGTACCTATTAACTCATTAAATTCTCCCAAGGGCCCCATAAGGGAGGCATTACTATTACTCCCACTGTAGAGGTGAGAAAACAGAGGCAGAGAGAATTGAAGACAGCAGCCCAAAGTTACTCAAGTAGAAACCAGTGGAGCAGCGTGTCAGACACAGACCACCTGACGTGGGTCTAAATGAGCTCGGCCCAGCCCCTGGTTCCACAGCCTCCATAAAGCCAAAGCCTTCAACCAAGTCAGCTTGGGCACCTCTCCAGGCTCCTGCTTCCAAGTTTGCTGGATCTGTTGAGACCATATTGATCTAGATGAGTCAATCAGCCTTTTTTGCAATTCCCACCAAAGCAGCTCCACAGCAAACAAACGAACAAAATGCTTGATGCATTTGTGAGTGTGGTAAGCTGGGGTCACAAGGAGGGTCCCACAGAACACCTCTCTGCGATCAGCTGAAAACCACCTATGGGACATTTTCTTCGAAGGCTCAGGGACCTCTTCCTGGCTGTCTTACAGGGACTTCTTGCTCTTGTCTCCTGCATGGGTCTCAGCTCTGTGGACCTCCCCAGGGCTGCCTCCTCTCTCACAGCATCTTCTTCTCTCCTCTTGCCCTCCGTTGCCTTGTGAGGAGAAAACAAAATAAACAATTCGTTCCATTGGCCACCCACGCCTTCGGGGTCTCACCTCCTGCCCTGAGCAGCTTATCAAGATCTTTTCCGGGACACAAGCAATTTCCTTCTGTGAGAGGGATTCTGGAACTAGCTGCTAAGAAAATTCATTATTCATTTTGTGACACCAGCAGAGATGAGGTCTCCACTTGCATTTCGGAAACCTGTATGTGTGTTTATTTTCTCCAGCATATGGTTTCTGTGTGATAACCCACACTGGGAACCACAGAAGTTGAGCTCATTCATTTATTGTTTCTCCTTAAAGCTTGTCCTTTCTTGACTTTCACCCCCAAGATCTTACAATGATGCAAACTTTTTTCTGGCTGAGGCTGAAGGATGTTCGCTACCTGCCAAGCCACCATCCCAGAACAGCCACTTGCGCAGCAAGCTCATCCAGTAGAAGCTCCTTGAGGGTAGAGACTTCATGGGGTTCAGTTCTGCGTCCCCAGCACCTAACATACAGCCTATACAGAAGGCACTGATTCATTCATTCAAGCCAGGCCCTGCTGTAGGCTTTGAAGATATAAGAATAACGAAGATTCAGTTCCTGAACTCAAGGATGAGTCTGTATCAGAAGCTTTTGAACTTTGGGGGTTCTAGGTCTCAGTGAGAAACTAGTGAAAGCCTTAGATCATCTTTCCAGAAAATACACAGTATTTTGGCATACTGCCTATGGTAGATACAAGCAATGGCCCGAGGCTTCACTCTTCCGTATTATGTAGTTTCCAGGGCCTTCCCACCATGCATGGGGTGAACCATCCCACCATTGACTTTAAGCTCATGCGTGTAACTTGCTTTGACCAATAGGTGTTAGTGGAAATGACACAATGGAAGCTTGAAATGGGTTTGCACTTTGGGGTTGGATTTCTTGCACTTCTGCCACCACCATGAAGACAAGCCTGGGCTAACCCGCTAGTCCAGAAGAAACATACGAAACACGTGGCATAGAGCCCAGTTGCCCCAGCAAAGGCCACTCTAGATCAGCTAAGAGCCAGGTAACCCCAGATATATAAACAAGCCCAGCCAAGATGAGCAGAACCCCCGACCGTTCCCTAGCTGACACCAGACACTTGAGTAATAGTTGCTTATTATGGGGGGGCTACTGAGGTCCTGTGGCTGGTTTTATCCAGTATATTTGTGGCAGTAAATAATACAGAAATGAAGGGCTTCATGGATAGCCTAAAGGTCTGTAGTTCTCAAGCCCAAGTGTAGGAGCTTTGGTCATTCAGGAGACACAGTGAAGAAAACAGGAATTAGGGCATAGTGTGTAAAGCACTACAATGGGGTAAAGTGGTGGTTTAAGGACTTCTAATAAGGTCTGGGTTTCGAGAGGAAATGACGTCCAATGTAACACCTGAAGAATGGGCAGGGGTTAGTCAACTGAAGGCGGAAGGGGAAGGAAAGGATTCCAGGTGTGGGGATTAGCAAACACAAGGAAACATGAGAGAAAACATGGCGGCTGGTGATTTGGGTAAGACCGCAAACATTTCACTTTGACCAGAGTCTGACAAAGTCCAGAGAGGAGCCCTGGACACTTCTAGTTTTTGAAGATGCTGATCTATTTAAAAAATGACAAATGTTAAAAGAGGATAAAAATAGTAGTATAATTTAAGTACTTTTTGTTGAACAAGTGAACAGTTCCAATGCCAGGAGAAATATAATAATCCTGTGTGTAGCTTTATTTGGTTATAACATTAAATGTCTCAACATGCCCTTCATGAATGTGAGCACTGGGCTTAATGGTGTTCCTGTCCACCAAGCTGCACTCCAACCCCAAAAGGCCCTCGTCTAAAATAAAGGGTGTGAAGAGAGAGGGAGTGTTGGCGAGAGTGGCGATTCCATAATTCCTTGTTAAACTGAATTAAGTGAATAACTTTCAGATGCCAACATGGAGAAAATGCACTCTTGCTTAGTAAGGATCCTCTCAAAGACCCTGTTGTAGGCATAAGCTGGAAAGCACTACAATCCAACCACGGAGCTTGGAGCACGGACCCCCACCAGCCTTGGAGCTTCACTGCCACCCTGCCTAGCCTCAGAATCTGTCCGAGGAGCTCAGTATCCCACTGCGAGGTATAGAGGCGACGGCGGTGTGGCAGCCCCACCTAGTGGCCATCCTGAGAAACCGTATTCCCCACCTCTTGGATTTGTATGTCCACCCAGGTGGGACTTCTTGAGAAAAGGATTCCTCTCTGTATGATAATGGATATAAAGCATTTGGCCCAGAACCTGGCCCAGATGCTCAGCGCATAGCAGCTGCAATCATTAATATCATCATTATTATTGCTGTGATACTGTGCAAATACCTGAGTCTCTTTGAAATTAATTGAGCTGCGGGAAAATGAGATTTTTCAAGATAATTAAAAACCCATTCCCACTTTAATTTCATTCAATAAACATGTACTAAATGTTAATATATGCAAGCACTGTGCTGTGTAACTGGGAGAGTGTGCAGAAGATATAAAAACGGCCTTCGCTGTAACAAATTTACAGGCCTGAAGGAAAGGTAGGCGTGTGAATAGTTGGTTCGTAAGTGCTAAATGGAGACACAGCACAAAAGTGGCAAAGATTCATTTAGACGCCTGTGGTGTACCTTTACTCTCAGAATAAAATCTTGGTCCCTTTCATAGTCCTGGAGTTCCTGGTTAGTGTAAACAGTTAAAGCACTCAGCTGCAAACTGAGATGTTGGAGGTTTAAGTCCACCCAGAGATGCTTTGGAAGGAAGGCCTGGTGTTCTACTTCTGAAAAATTAGCCACTGAAAACCCTCTTAGAGCAGAGTTCTACTCTGACACACGTGGGGTCGCCATGAGTCAAAGTCAGCTTGATAGTAACGGGTTCATCTTCATTTTGGTAAGTTTGAAGGGAGGAAATCCTGATGCTGGTGACCTCTTATGATGGGAGGATCTTGGTGTAGGTGGCATACCTGGCTTCTGTGGAGAGCTGTTCAGCTTCACTCTGTCCTACCCTACCCCTACTCCTTCCTAAAGAATGCCAACGAAGGCAGGCCTTATGGCTGCCAGTTCATGTCCACCTGCTTTTCCAGGTTGCCATCCTGTTACCTGGCCTGAGAGATCATGAGAGCTGCGAGGTAGGCTGTCTCAGCGGCCACTGTAGCATCCGTTCTTGCTACAGTGCCTGGTACATGGTGGGTCTTCAATAAACGTTCATGGTGCTTGTGATACTTCCTTCTTCTCTGATAAAAACACCTGGGATTAATTTCTGCGGCCACTGTCTGATGTTCTTAGACAAAGTAACGAAAAGGATGTCCACACCTTCCAAAAGATGCATGGCCTACCCTCCTGGGGGAGGCACACCCATACCACCCATGGCCCTCTGCTTTCTGCCTTGGCGTTTAGAAAGATTGCTTGTCTGAGCTCTTGACAAGTATGTCTCTATAAATATAGTGGGGAGAAATTAATCTCTTTGTATCCCCAAAGAAGCAAAGGGAGGTGGAACAAGGTACTAAAGTGAGACTATTCCCGTTTTAGAGTTTCAGCTGAGGCCCCAACACTGGAACCTGTAAGTGCACCCAGGTGGATCTTCTCCTTGGGAAAGGGACCAGGGGTGACTGGTAGGCCCTAGAGGTCCTCTCTGTATGACAGTCGACATAAACCATTTGGTCCAGAGCCTGGCCCAGATGTGGATCCACACCTAGGTGCTGGACCATCTATGCAGGCCTAGTGAAGGGGGTTGCCAAAACCAGTTCTGCCTTCATTAAGTCACCTTCCATCTCCGGGCTGTGTGGAGGTAGCCAAGATCCATAAGAGGTTGAACTTTCTCTCTGAAAGTTCTCATTAATGGCACCAAGAGAACACAATTCCTGCTCGAAGGAGAATCACAAAGAGACAAGACACACCATACACCTACAAGCTCAGACTCTTGCACACACACACACACACACACACACACACACACACACACACACACATACAAATATGCTTTTCTGGAAGAGTCACTTCTTTATATCTTCAAGAGCTTAACTTGAGGCCCTGGGCAAAGCCCACTCCCCTAACCAAGCATGCTATGGGACTCCAAGACTGTTCAGATCATGGAAAAAAATTTCACCTTGATAGCTCACTGTAGCTCTTAAGCACCGTTCCACCAGGGCTCCAATGGGCATTGTAGTGGGTGTGAAAATGGTTATTTCACTGTGGCTATGATTTGCATTTCTCTAATAACTATTAAACGTCTTGTCATGGTGCTTATTGACCACTTGTATATCTTTTTGGAGAAATGCCTGTTCAAATTCCTTGCCCACTTTTAATCTGGGTTATCTGCCTTCATTGCAGAGCTGGAAGAGTTCTTTGTATATTCTAGATACTGTTCTTGTTAGTTGCCATCAAGACCGCTCTGACTCATGGTGACCTTACGTATAACAAGAAGAAACATCGCCTGGTCTTGCACTATCTTCACATTCATTGGAGTATTGCCATCCTAACTATACTAATTTTTCAAATCTATCAATATGAACGATTTTATTTTCACTTAGGTCTTTCTTCCAATGAGTTTATAGTTTTCGCTGTACAAGTCGTACATTTCTTTTGTAAAATGTATTCCTATTTTATTCTTTTGGATACTATTGTAAATGGATTTGTTTTTTCATTTCTTTCTTTTGATCTTTCATTCCCAGTGTACAAGAATAAAATTGATTTTTGTATACTGAAAAAAAAAAAAAGATCCCACCTTGAGCAGAAGGATGAAAGCAAGGCAGGTCATCTGGCTGTTGCTTGGCAATGAAGTCAGGATGGAAGGGAGAGTGAAACCTTTTGATTGGTTTCTATCTCTGTTGTTAGCTGCCATCAAGTTGGCCCCCAGACTCATGGCAACACCGTGCACAACAGAATGAAACACTGCCTGGTCCTACACCATCCCTGTGATTGGTTGCATATCGGATTGTCGTGATCCATAGGGTTTTTACTATCTGATTTTCTGAAGTAGATTGCCAGGCCTTTCTTCCTAGTCTATCTGAGTCTGGAAGCTCCTCCGAAACGTATTCAGTGTCATAGCAACATGCAAGCCTCCACTGACAGGCGGGTGGAGGCTGTAAATGAGGGGCATTGGCCAGGAATAGAACTCGGGTCTCCCGCATGAAAGACGAGAATCTACCACGGAACCATCACTGCCCCTTCTGTCTCTAGGTGTCCTAAAACACTCTCCCATTATGAACAAAAGTATCAAAGCCCTACTTGCCCAGAGAGGGGAGCCAACCCTAATTTCGGCAGCCCCCAAAATAGTGAAACCAGACTGAAGTGTTGAAACTCTGTTTGTGAGGAAAATAAGGATTCATTTACAGTCCCTGAGCTCTTAGACACAGAAGTCCATGAGGCTTTCCGAAGGACAGGACCCCACTGGAAGTAGATTTCCCAGAGGCTAACATATCTTTGAAAAATATTAAGAAGGAGTTGTACCTAATAGGTTCTTAGTAAATATTAGCTAGAAGTCCTGGGTAGCGAAAATGGTTAACATGCTTGACTGCTAACTGAAAGGTGGAGGTTTGAGTCTCCCCCAGAGGCACCTCGGAAGAAAGACCTGGTGATCTACTTCTAAAAAATCAGCCATTGAAAACCCTGTGAAGCACAGTTCTACTCTGACACACATGGGGTCACTATAAGTTGGAGTCAGCTCTATGGCCACTAGTTTTTTAATAAAAATATCCGATGGAAAGATTAATACTTTATTGTCTTTCTACGTCTGATCAGTCCCTTCCAGTGCACATAATAATAACAACTGCATTTATTGAACCTAGTCACTTTCATCCTTGCAACAGCCCTAGAGGTATCCCCATCTACAGATAGAGAAACTGGTGTTCAAAAATTTTAAATGGCATGCCCAAGATGATATTGATAGAAAGTGGCAATAGATAGAAATCAAACCCAGGTCTGTTTGCTTCCAAATCCCAGGTTCTTTCCACCGTGTGACACAGCCACCGTTGGATGTTACTGAGATGGAGAGTATAGTTGGGATCAAAATCTGAAATGCTCTCTCTTTTGAAATGCCAGATGGTTATCACCAAGAGGAAAGACCAGTAGATGTCTCATACGCTGGTGTTACTTACCTTTGGAAATTTTCCATGACTAGGTGTGGGTCTTGGCTACCACAAAATCTGAATCCAGACCATTTCTCGGTAGAGATGCTTTAACCAAGCATGGAATACCGGAATGCCTATTCTTTATTTATGGGGAGAAACTGTTGTTGTTAGCTGCTGTTGAGTTGGCCCCTGACTCACAGCAACCCCATGCACAACAGACGAAACGCTGCCCAGTTCTGCATCATCCCCCTGATTAGCTGCAGATCAGGCTGCTGTGATACATAAAATCCGTTGGCTGATTTTTGGAAGGAGATGGCCAGGCCATTCTTCTAGTCCATCTTAGTCTGGAAGCTCCACTGAAACCTGTTCAGCATCACAGCAACACGCAAGCCTACACCTACAGACAAGTCTGATTGCACTCCAGGCTCACTGACTGGGAATCGAACCCAGGTCTCCTGCGTGGAAGGTGCGAGTTCTACCACTGAATCACCACTGCCCCTTACAGGGAAACCTAAAAACTCAGATTCCATAGGATCAGCACCTTCTCTCTCCTTAGGCAGACCTTCATGAGAAGCCAAATCACAATCTGTAAGTTTCTGGTGAGCCTGGAATCAGAACTAGAGGAATCTGATAAACCCACGCTTAAGGCATCCCACTGAGCTAGCCTGATGCTTCCATTTCACAGGGAGAAGATCTTGCCTAGGGGATTGGAGACATTTAAAGTGTGTGGACTCTACTCCACGTGCCTATGGAACCAGAGCCCTTCCATTCATTAACCAGGACTCCCTCTTCCCTGGAACGTGCTGGGATGGAGCCTGCCAGTATTGGCCTCTGGTACTACTGCTTCTTTGTGCTTTTAGAGTCCATGAGTTCTTCCTTTGATGGCTGCATTCTTTCTTCAGGCTAATGGATTCAATCTGGTGACTGGCGTCTTTTCCATCTGGGAACTGTGCTTTCTCCTTCAGCTGACTTTGTACATCTTTACTGTGATCCATTGTGTTATCCTACAACTTAACTCCCAAAGGGTAATCTTACTTCCTTCATTTCCAAATCTGGAAAGGCAAATATCTACTGCACACAAGGAAGGATGACTGAGGGAAAGGTAGGAGCAGTCTTGGTCTGTGAAGAAACTTCTGACTTGAATCTTAGATTTAAAGGAGGGGAGAGCAGTTTTAGTTAATGCACATGGAACTATTGTATGCAGAGAACCTGAAAAGGAAGGAATGGGTATTACCTCCCAAGGGCTTAATAAGGGCCTGGTACTGTGCTGTTAGGAGTCCCTGGGTGGCCCAAATGGTTAAGTGCTTGACTACTAACCGAAAGTTTAGTGGTTTGGACCCACCCAGATGCACCCCAGAAGAAAGGCCTGGTGATCTACTTCTGAAAAACCAGTCATTTGAAAACACTATGGAGCACAGTTCTACTCCGAAACACATGTGGTTGTTATGAGTCAGAATCAACTCGATGGCAACTGGTTTGATTTTGGTTTGGTTTGCTGTGCTGTCGGCAAAGAATATTGAATATACCGTGGACTACCAGAAGAAAGAACAAATCAGTCTTACAAGAAATACAACCTTAATGGTCCTAAGAAGCAAGGATGAGGAGACTTGGACTCACTTACTTTGGACATGTCATCAGGAAAAACCAATCACTAGAAAAGGATATCATGTTTGGTAAAGTAGGGAGCCAACAAAAACAAAGGAAACCCTCAATGAGATGGATTGACAGAATAGCCTCATCAATGGACCAAAACAACAATCATGAAGACGGCACGGGACCGGGCAACATTTCCCTCTGTTGTACCCAAGGCTGCCAGGAGTAGGAGCCAACTCAGTGGCAACTAACAACAATGACAATAATAACAACTGTGCTAGGGGATTTTAACCGGCACAACAATCCTATGAAATAGCTACTATTATGCCCATTTTACAGTTGAGAGAAGTGAAACTCAGGAAGCTTAGGAAACTGTTAGTTTCAAGAGCCCTTGCATTTGAACACTGGCCTGTCTGACTCTGAGACTCTACTCGGAACCTAAGAGCCAAGATACGTGCTGATGTATGTGAAGACGCTTTGTGAGCTGTCAACAAGGTATCGTGCTGTACCTGAAACAAAAATGGAAGCTGGAGAACCATACTTGCCAATTGGCAGACTGCTTTTTCAGCTCAAGTAAGAGTAACCTTCTAGAATGCTTTGCAAAGAGGCTCTGATAGCTGAACTGATTGATTTCCATTGTGACACCATTTAAATCCAACCAGACTGAGTCTTCCTACTACAAACCAGCTTAACAGCTCCTTCGCTTAATCCCATCCCAGATCACTAAGGCTGGCAAGCTGTTTTCAAACATAGAAGGAAAAAAAATTTCCTGTTGGGAGCCCATGACTAAGTTTGCAGCAGTACACAGAGCTCACCCACATTTGTAAGTAGTGAATTCTTTAAGAAATATACACTTCCCAGTGAGTTGAAGATAATGGTGATGGAGTAATTTGGAAGAGGATAGTGAGAATAGCAGCACAACTGGAAGAATGTAATCAATGTCACTGAATTGTACATGTAGAAATTTCTGAAATACTGTATCTTTGGCTACGTATATTTTCACCAAAAAAAAAAAAAAGGTCCTCCAAGTTCAAGAAGGGAGGGTGTTGACATGTTGTGGGGTTGTTAACCAATGTCATAAAACAATATGTGTATTGACTGTTCAATGAGAAACTATTTGTTCTGTAAATCTTCACCTAAAGTACAATAAAAAAAAATTTTTTTTTTAAAGAAATGTACACTGCCCAAAGGGACAGGGACAAAGCTTCCTCCAGACAATGGCCAAGATGCAGTCCACTGGAAATTCTCTAATCCATCTCATCACGCAGACAGGCCCCAAAGATCACCATCCTGGAAGCTCCTGCTTGGCAATCCCCAAAACATCCCATTCTTAGCTCCCTGATCCTTGTCATTTTATGCTGCAAGAAAAGAAAGACAAGAAAAAGCCTGGGGGAGTTCCCAGCCCCACAGATAAAAAGACCCAGAATACGGGGCAGAAGAAGTGAGAAAAAATTGTGGGTTACAACCATGGTATAATGCTAGTTTCAGGTTCTTGGCACTCTGTTCACTTCTGCTGCCAAGACATAGTAAGTCATCCATCACTTGGAAGCATTCTTGTTGTATTCAGATCCTGGTTCCAGGCTGTCAAGATCTGGGAGGAAAGGAAGAAAAGCAAGAAAATGGGCATTTATCAATTTTAAAAATTTATTTCATTTTATCCTTAAAACAATACTATTATTCTCTGCATTTTATGAATGAGGAACCTGAAGTACAGAGAAGTTAAATGTATCCTAAGTCACAGCAATTATAGATGGACCTAGTAAGGCTGAACCCAGCCTGGTTGACTAGCTAGCCCATATGCTTTTTCAATAAAGTGTGGATTTGGAAGATCTTACTGTGCCAATCAGGGGAGGAAAACTTGTAAGTTTATGCATTTAGCACCGAAGTTTTCTAAGCCAAAGTGAGAATTTTTAAAAGCTGCTTCATGTCAGTGTCTTGTTCATTCTCCCCCTTTGATCATGCCATATGTGGTAGGCAGAATAATGGCTCCCCAAAGACATCCATGTCCTAATCTCCGGAACCTGTGAATGTTACATGGAAAAGGAGAATTAAGGTTGCAGATGGAATTAAGGTTGTAATCCAAAAAACAAAACTTGTCGCCGTCAAGTCGACTCTGACTCATGGCGACCCTGTGTGTTACAGAGTAAAACTGTGCTCCATAGGGTTTTCTTGGCTATAATCTTTACAGAAGCAAATCACCAGGTCTTTCTTCTGTGGCATTGCCGAGTGGGTTCGAACTGCCAACGTTTAGATTAGTAGTCAAGTGCAGACCATTTATGCCATCTAGGGACCTAGATTGCTAATCAGCTGACCTTAAAATAGGGGAGATTATCCTGGATTATCCAGGTAAGCCCAATGTAACCACAGGGGCCTTAAAAGTGTAAGAGGCAGGCAAAAGAGAGTCAGATCTGGGGTCTTAAAAGCCTGCGAGTGGCCATCTAAGATGCTTCTGTTGATTCCATACCAACTGGAGCAAAGGACAATGAAGAAAACCAAAGACACAAGGAAAATACTAGCCCAGAGGACTAAAGGACCACTTGAACTAGAGACTCCATCAGCCTGAGACCAGAAGAACTAGATGGTGCCCGGCTACCAACAATAACCACCCTGACAGGGATCACAACAGAGAGTCCCACACAGAGCAGGAGAAAAATGTAGAACAGAACTCAAATTCACACAAAAAGACTGGACTTACTGGTCTGACAGAGACTGGAGGAACCCCCAAAACTGTGGCCCCCGGACACTGTACTAATGCAGAACTGAAACCATTCCCCAACCTCACTTTTCAGACAAAGATTAGACAGGCCTATAAAACAAAAAATAACCCAAGTGAGGAACGTGCTTCTTAGTTCAATCAAATATATGAGACCAATTGGCAGCTCCTGTCTAAAAACAGGATAAGAAGGCAGGAAGGGACAGGAACTGGACGAATGGACACAGGGAACCCAGGGCGGAAAGGGGGAGAGTGTTGTCACATTGTGGGGATTGCAACTAATGTCACAAAACAATATGTGCATAAATTTTTGAATGCGAAATTAACTTGAGCTGTAAACTTTAACTAAAGCACAATTAAAAAAAGAAAAGAAAGAGAGAGTCAGAGAAAGAACTATGATTATGGAAGCAGGGTCAGAGAGATGCTACATTGCTGGAAAAGAGTAAGGAGGCCATAAGCCAACGGATGTAGGCAGCATTTAGAAGCTGGAAAGGGCAAGGAGAAAGATTCTCCTCTAGATCCTTCAGAAAGGAACACCGCCCAGCCGACACCTTGGTTTTAGCCTAGTGAGAACCCTGTCGGACTTCTAACCTACACAATTGAAAGGAAATAAATTTGTGTTGTTTTACACCACTAAGTATTTTTAGTTTTTGTTGTTTTTCCTTTTGTTAGTTTCTTTTTTTTATTATTGTATATACATATGTAACAAAACTTTTTCCACGTCAGCATTCTTTGCATGTACAATTCAGTGGCATTAATTTTGTCTGTCATGTTGTGTGACCATCACTGTTCTCTGTTTCCAAGTGTTGCCATTACTTTGAACAGAAGCCCAGTGTCCCCTAAGCAATGAGTCCCCCTTTACCCTTCCCTCCCACCCACCCTTGGTTGAATGGAGACGGGAAATCAGGGGTGGAAAAGAGGAGTGTGCTGTCACAGTATAGGGAGAGCAATTAGGGTGTGTGTGTAAATTTTTGTATGAGAGACTAACTTGAATTGTAAACTTTCACTTAAACTACAATAAAAAAAAAGAAATGGAAAAAATGATACTCGTGAAGAGTGTGCTTCTTAGCTCAAGTCGATACATGAGAGTAAATGGGCAGCTCCTGTCCAGAGGTGAGATGAGAAGGCAGAGAGGGTTAGGAGCTGGTTGAATGGACATGGAAAATCAGGTGTGGAAAGGAGGAGTGTGCTGTCACAGTACAGGGAGAGCAACAAGAGGCACATAACAATATATCTATAAATTTTTGTATGAGAGACTAACTTGAATTGTAAACTTTCACTTAAAGCACAACAATCAAAAAAATAAATTAATTAAAATTTTAAAAAGCCTAGGCTCTTTCCCAGGCACCCCATCCATGCTGTTGAGTTCTTGGAAGTGCTGTAGATGAGATCTTTCTGTCCATCCTTCAAGGCTCAGCTCAGACACCACCTCTTCCATGAAGCCTTCCTTGACTTTTCTTGCAGACTTGGTTGCCCATTCCCCAGGGTTCCCCCAGCAATCAGTTCATCCACAGACATTCACTGAGTCCTTCTATGTGCCAGGCATCACACTAATGCTGAGGAAACAGCTGGAAATGAACCAGACTTGGCTTCCAGCCCTAGGCAGCTAACATGTGGTGGGAGGGTAAGTGTTGCAATCCAGTTGCCGTCGATTTTGACTCATGGTGACCCCGTGTGTGCAGAGTAGAACTGCTGCATAAGGTTTTCAAGACTATGCTCTTTCAGAAGCAGTTTGTCAGGCCTGTCTTTCGAGGTACCTTTGAGTGGGTTTGGGCTAGTAATCGAGTGCTTAACCATTTGCACCACCCAGGGACTCTGAGGTTAGTGTAGCAGTGTTAAAAAAAAATACAGAGTGCTAAGGGAGTGTAAAGGCTTCAGAGAACGAGGGGCCAAGACAGCTAGTAGCATTTATGTTGCGGCCTGTAGGAAGAGCACAGCTTAGGAAGGTGAGAGGGGATCAGAGAATCTAAACAAGGGTTTGCACATATGAAGGCCCAGGGGCAGAAGAATGGGTGGCTTGTCCAAGGAACTGGAAGTTTTCCAGGGTGTCTTAGGCTAGGTTCTATAGAGAAGAAAAACCAGTAAAGTGTATAAATATACAGAGAGAGATTTATATTAAGGAAATGGCTCCTGTAGTTGTAGAGGCTGGAACGTCCCAAGTTCATGGGTCAGGCTGGAGGCTTCTCCTGATTCACATAGCCACAGAGGCTGGTGAACAGCAGGGCTCTGATTCACAGGCTGCAAAGGACAACAAATCCCAAGACTGGCAGGCAAGACATCAGGTAAGCTACTAGCTCAAGTCCCAAGAACTGGAGGTCAGAAGAACAGGAGCCAACTGCAGGATCCAGTGTGAGCAAAAGCCCATGAGCCTTTCCAGAAAGTCCACTAATATTGGATGCAGGCCGCACGCCCAAGGAGACTCCCCTCCAATTGATTGGCTACTCACAGCAGATCCCATCATGAGGGTGAGCACACTATATCAAATCTCCAACATGGAAGTGATAACAACATCATACAACTTCCAAACTACATCATAACTGCCAAAACAATGAGAATCATGGCCCAGACACGTTGACACACAACCTTAACGATCACACAGGATGATAGGAGCACAGAGAGCAAAAGGATGAGAGGACAACAGGTGGATAAAAAGTTAGTCACCGGGGTCACACCACGCAGAGTCTTTGGGCTGGGTTAGGAATTTGGGCTTTATCCTAAGGTTAAGGGGAGCCATGGGAGGTGTTTGTTTGTTTAACATGATAATACCATTGTATGAGTTGAAATCACTTAGTTGCAATGATTAGAAATTTGTCTCAAGCTACCTTAACAATTAGGTGTGCAAACAATTGTGTTCTTAACTACTTGGCAGTTGGCAGTTCAAACCCACCCACCCAGAGATGCCTCAAACGACAGGCCTGGCATGATCTGTTTCTGAAAGACCACCAGGCTGAAACCAAACCCATTGTGTCGAGTCAATTCCAACTTATAGTGACCTTATAGGACTGAGCAAAAAGGCCCCATAAGGTTTCCAAGGAGCAGCTAGTGGATTCGAGCTGCCGAACATTCTGTTAGCAGCCAAGTTCTTAAGCACTGTTCCACCAGGGATGTTCTATTCTGCACACCTGGATTCGCCATGAGTCAGAACCAACTCCATGGCAACTAACAACAACAAAGGCTTGAAGAAAATGCCCTACGCCTGCTACTCTGTCCCTCAAAGTGTTTGATTGTATTCAGGAAACTTCTTAGCTTTGGTTTAGTCCAGTTGTGCTGACTTCCCCTGTAGAGAGTGCTGTCCTTCCCTTCACCTGAGATAATTCTTATCTACTATCTAGTTAGTAAATAACCCTCACCCTCCCTCCCCACCCTCGTAACCATCAAAGAATGTTTTCTGCTGTGTTTAAACCTTTTCTTGAGTTCTTACAATAGTAGTCTTATGCAATATTTGTCCTTCTGTGACTGACAAAATTCATTCAGCATAATGACCTCCAGCTCCCTCCATGTTATAAAATGTTTCACGGCTTCGTCATTGTTGTTTATCTTTGCGTAGTATTCCATTGTGTGGATATACCATAATTTGTTTATCCATTTGTCCTTTGATGGGCATCTAGGTTGTTTCCATCTTTTTGCTGTCGTGAATAGTGCTGAAATGAACATGCGTGTGCATATATCTATTTGTGTGAAGGCTCTTATTTCTCTAGGATATATTCCAAGGAGTGGGATAGCTGGATTGTATGGTACTTCTATTTCTAGCTTTTTAAGGAAGTGCCAAATCGATGTCCAAAGTGGTTGTACCATTTTACATTCCCACCAACAGTGTATAAGTATTCCAGTCTCTCCACA
>NW_004443976.1:8329077-8387951 GCF_000243295.1 Trichechus manatus latirostris
GGTTACCTTAATATTTACCCCTATGTTTCTAAGTTTATACCAGTCTTTTATTTCTTTATATCTCCTTGACTTCCTCTCTATATGAAAAATCTATGTCTACAGTTTTTAAGTCCCTCTTTTTTGTTTTAATGTTGTCATCTTTTACATATTGACATCTGTTTCTCTATTTTCAGTGTTTTAGCTTTGATTTATTTTTATGACTTCCCTATCTGGGTTGATATCTTGTTGCTTTGTCCTGTGTTGTAGTCTAGGGTTGTTATCTGATGTTACTGGTTTTCTAATCGGAGGACTCCCTTTAGTATTTCTTGTAATTTTGGTTTGGTTTTTGCAAAGTCCCTAAACTTCTGTTTATCTGGAAATGCCCTAATTTTGCCATCATATTTGAAGGACAGTTTTTCTGGATATATAATTCTTGACTGGTAGTTTTTTCCTTCAAGGCTTTATATACTTCATCCCATTGCCTTCTTGCCTGCATGGTTTCTGCTGAGTAGTCCGAGCTTAGTCTTATTGACTCTCCTTTGTAGAACACTTTTCATTTATCCCTAGCCGCTCTTAAAATTCTCTATCTTTGGTATTGGGGAGTCTTATTATAATGTGTCTTGGTGACTTTCTTTTGGGACCTACCTTATGTGGGGTTCGATGAGCATCTTGGTTAGATATCTTGTCATCTTTCACTATATCAGGGAAGTTTTCTGCCAACAAATCTTCAGCAATTCTCTCTGTGTTTTCTGTTATCCCCTGCTGTTCTGGTACTCTAGTCACTCATAGGTTATTCCTCTTGATAGAGTCCCACATAATTCTTAGGGTTTCTTCATTTTTTTTATCCTTTTATCTGATTTTTCCTCATGTAAGTTGGTATCAAGTGCTTTGTCTTCAATTTCACTAATTCTGACTTCTATTGCCTCAATTCTGCTCCTATGACTTTCTATTGAATTGTTTAATTCTGAAATTTTATTGTTAATCTTCTGGATTTCTGATTGCTATCTCTCCATGGATTCTTGCAGCCTGTTAAATTTGTCATTATGCTCTTCTCTAATCTTTTTAATTTCCTGTATTGTGTGTTCTGCGTTTTGCTTTATTTCTTGAAGAGTTCTGTGTATTAATATTTTGTATTCTGCATCTGGTAATTCCAAGAAATTTCTAGATTCTTTATTTTGGGAGCTTGCTGAAGCCATCATGGATTGTCTCTTTATGTGATTTGATATTGACTGTTGTCTCCAAGCTGTCAGTAAGTTATTATGTTTATTTATTTTATGTTTGCTTACTGTGTCCTAGCTTCTTGTTTTGTTTTGATATACCCAAATAGGCTGCTCGTATGAACTAGTTTGATTATTGGCACCTTTGAAGCTCTAATGTCCTGTCACCAGGTGGTTAGATCTGTTACTAGGTATGTGAGCTCATGAGTCTACCCACTCCTCCTGTATGGATTCAGCTCAGGTGCCCAGATAGATAGCCACCAAGCGTGTGGTGTAGGCTCTCACTTGCAGTCCTAGACAGGCATGGGTGATTCGTGTAGGCACAGGCATCTGGCTGCAGCAGGGGGACACACTCTGAGCAAGCCAGGGGGCTGACGGCCGCCCCTGAGTGTCCAAGAGGAAGGCATGTCCCTGTTTCCTAGAACGTGTAGGTGGGTGGCTTTTGTAGCTAGACTATGAGCACCTAATGCTGTTGACGGTAAGGAATGGGGGGCACCTCTTATTTGGGCCCCTAGGTGGCATGGGTGGAGCCACCAGTCTTGAGGCCCCTGATGTGGGTACGTGAAGACCCTGCTTAATGGGCAGAGCAGCGTCAAATGTCAAGAATCTGCCACTTCACAGCTGAAACAGTTGAAGTTAGACTGCTGGTATATACCCTGTTGTACTGCGGTAATGAGGGCCTACACTGTTGAGATGGGCCCACACAAGTCTATGCAGGGGGAAAAGCACTCCAAGTCTGTGGATCCCTTATGCCTTTGCCTAGGCAAAGGAGCTGTGCCTACCCTGGGTTCCCGGCTTAAGGGATCCGGTAGTTTATTTTTTCCCCTGGTTGTTAATTTGTTCCCTCTCCAAGGCTGGAAGAATGGCTCCGGGCATGTGACGGATCCTACTTCTGACCCAGGGGACTCAGCAATTGCTGAAGCCAGTCTGGACCCAGTGCAGGGCAGGGAGCGGGGAGGTAAATGTGAGAAAGGTTTTTCGCTAACGGGGGTGTTTTTGATCCGTACGGTTGGCTGTACACAGGTATTTATCTTTCGCAGATTCAGGGCTGTTTCTAACTGGTTCTGGGTGGCAGTGTAGACTCTGGTGCTGGGTCTCTCCCAGTGCAGAAAACATACCTCCTGAGCACGGCTGCTTGCCTTCCTCACCGCTCACCCCTGAGCTGATCAGGCCTGAAGGGCTCAGGCTCTCACCGGGTGAGGTCTGGCAACTCCTAGCTGCTTCCGAACTGTCTCTTCCTCCCCCTGCCACTCAGTCCAGTTCCTCCACTCTGCCTTTGATGCTCAGGGCTTCCAGATTGCCATATATAATCGATTCACTTGTTTTTCAGGTGTTTGTTGTAAGAGGGTCCACTGGAAGTGTCTGACTACTCCACCATCTTGGACCCCGGGTTGTATTTTTTCTAAAACTGATTTGTTTGTTCTTCTAGCAGTCCACAGTACTTTCAATATTCTTCACCAACACCACAACTTGAATGTATCCATTCTTCTGTCTTCCTTTTTCATTGTCCAGTTTTCACATGCATATGAGGCAATTGAAAAAACCATGGCTTGGGTCAGGCATACCTTAGCCATTGAAGTGACCTCTTTGCTTTTTAAAACTTTAAAGAGGTCTTTTGCAAGAGAGAGGAATGCCAGGTGGTTGCTAGGTTTCTGACTTGACTGACCAGGTGGGCAGTAATGTCATTAATAAAACATTGAGGATATTGGTACAGGAACAGGTTATGGTGGGCTGCTGTTCAGATACAATGAATTCTACCTGGGACATGTTGAGTTGCAGGTAGCCTGTGAGATATTCAAGTAGAGACATCAGTGGGCTGTTGGATATATAGGTTTAAAGGAGAGGGTTTCTTTAAGAGATACGGGCATAGAGATGATAATTAATTGTTTGGAAGTAAAAGAAATGGCCTAGGAAGAGCATGGTGCAGAAGGAGAGAAAGAAGCTTAGGATAGGTTCAAAGATCATCAACTTTTAATTGATGGTTAGAGGGAAAGAAGCCCACAAAGGATGCTGAGAAAGAGCAGCCCAAGGGGTCAGAGGGAAACCAAAAGAGCAAAGGTAAGTGTGTATTTCAGAAAGAATAGAAGTGTTGTCTCTGACAAACACCAGTAAGAGACTGAGGTAAATGACTGACACGTGTCAATTAAAACAATTTGTTGATTGTATTATATATTTTGTCAAGAAGGTCTTTTAGTAAAGATGTTTTGGGGCCAACAGTTAGCCCAGATGCACAGGACAAAGTTAAGTCTCAATAACTGCTCGTTGAATGAATGAATGAATGTCATGGGCATTCAAGGATATTCAAAATCTCTCCTGGGTGAGACAGAAAGCATATAGTGAGTCTTTAGTAGTTTATACTAAATGAACAGGGAAGTCAATAAGATCTTTGTAAAGAAATTCAGTCTCACCACTTTCCTGTTCATGAATAACCAAATGATGACCTGCCAAGGGCTGCCTAGTTATAACCACAACCACTTCAGTGGTTACCATCTAAAGAGCTATTTGGGTACTTGGAAACAATTTTATTTATGTGTTTTTCATATTCAAATTGTATTTGCATAATTAAATTTCATTATCTCCAAATTCAAGGTCACTTCAATCTAACCCTTGCCTGAATTATCCAAAGACTCTGCCTTTAATGAGGTTTTTCTCTATTTGTGAAGTGGAAGTACAACTGCATGTATCAATAGACACTGACAGCCGGAAGTCAATGCTTGACCCTAGTTAACTAAAAGCAAAGAGACAGATGGGAAGACTCTAAAAATCACCTTTCTTTTGCCTGTTGGAAGAGTAAATACCCAGTAATTCATAATTTGGATACTTCTCTTCCCTAAATGTGTAGTTATCATCAGGGGTCATACTTAAAATGCTTAGCAACTGGCATGGCAGAGGTACTGATGACTCAGAAAGTGCCCTGACCACGATGCTGTGTCAGGAGGTCCCCTGCTGGACCTGATGTGAAACCTTAGGTAAGGGAACTGCAGACAGAACAGTAGAGAGGCGTTGGGGGAGGGATGTGGGTGGGGAATATGGCTGGTGGGTATTTGCCAATCAGTGCAGAACTGTTTCAACACTTTAATCACTAAACTGAAGTGGTTGTATCTATTTGTACTTGCTAATTACCAGCTTTGATCATTCAACGGTGTGGATCATAACAAATTATAGACAACATTGCAAAGAATGGGAATTCCAGAACACTTAATTGTGCTCATGAGGAACCTGTACGTAGATCAAGAGGTAGTCGTTAGAACAGAACAGGGGGATACTGTGTGGTTTAAAGTCAGGAAAGGTGTGCGTCAGGGTTGTATCCTTTCACTATACTTATTCAATCTGTATGCTGAGCAAATAATCCAAGAAGCTGGACTGTAGGAAGAAGAAGAGAGCATCAGGATAGGAGGAAGACTCATTAACAACCTGCATTATGCAGATGACACAACCTTGCTGGCTGAAAGTGAAGAGGACTTGAAGCATTTATTGATGAAGATCAAAGACCACAGCCTTCAGTATGGATTACACCTCAACATAAAGAAAACAAAACTCCTTACAAATGGACCAATAAGCAACATCATGGTAAATGCAGAAACGATTGAAGTTGTTAAGGATTTCCTATTACTTGGATCCACAATCAACATCCATGAAAGCAGTAGTCAAGAAATCGAAAAATGCATTGCCTTGGGCAAATCTGCTGCAAAAGACTCCTTTAAAGTGTTAAAAAGCAAAGATGACACTTTAAGGACTAAGGTACACCTGACCCAAGCCATGGTGTTTTCAATAGCTTCATATGCATGTGAAACTTGGACATTGAATAAGGAAGCCCAAAGAAGAATTGATGCCTTTGAATTATGGCATTAGTGAAGAATATTAAATATACCATGGACTGCCTAAATAATGAACAAATCTGTCGTGGAAGAAGGTACAGCCAGAATGTTCCTTAGAAGCAAGGATGGCAAGACTGTGTCTCACATTCTTTGGACACATTATCAGGAGTGACCAGACTCTGGAGAAGTACATCATGCTTGGTAAGCAGAGAGTTAGTGAAAAAGAGGAAGACCCTCAATGAGATGGATTGACACAGTGGCTGCAACAATGGGCTCAAGCATAGCAACTACTGTGAGGATGGCAAAGGACCGGTCAGTGTTTTCGTTCTGTTGTACATAGGGTCGCTATGAGTCAGAACCAACTCGACGACACCTAACAACAACAGCAACAGCTCTGAGCAGTAGCCCAAGTCATACCAGCTTAGGCTGTCACCAAAAAACCCAAACCAGTTACTGTGAGTCAATTCCAATTCATGGTAACTCCACGTATTTCAGAGTAGAACTGTGCTCCACAGGGTTTTCAATGGCTGTGATCTTTTGACAATAGATTACCAGGGCTTTTTTCCTGGATAGATTCAAACTACCAACCTTTTGGTTAATAGCTGAGCTCCTAAAGATTTGTACCACCCGGGGATTCCTGGGGTATCACTTAAAAAAGCAAAAAACCAAACCCGTTGCTGTCAAGGCGATTCTGGCTCATAGTGGAAACCCTGGTGGCATAGTGGTTAAGTGCTATGGCTGCTAACCAAAAGGTCAGCAGTTTGAATCCACCAGGTGCTCCTTGGAAACTCTATGGGGAAGTTCTACTCTGTTTTACAGGGTCCCTAAGAGGGCTATCACAGTGTTATATAAATGAGCCAAAGACGGCCCTGTGTATTAATCCCAGGTTGTTTATTTCTTCATCTCAACCTGAGGCCCATTAGCCCAAAAAAACTCACTGGCACAAAACTCAAATTTGTACACATCCAATTACTTTAAAATAGCCCAAATAAGTGATTTTTTAGCCACTTAGAGCCCGCCTGCTTTACATACCCTGCAAAACTGCACCCAGCGTCTGCTAGCCAGAGATGAGCTAAAACCCTGTAGTTATAAGGACCCCAGCTGCCGTGTTCCTCAAAGCTCTCTGACCCAGAGACTCCCCACTTTGCTGCAAAAGGACATCACATAGGCACAAGAAAGGCCCCTTCTCTCCCCTCTTCCCAGCTTCTTCTTGCTCTCGTCCCCTTTTGGGGGCTTCCTGAATGACTTGTCTCTGGAAGACTCCTTGCTGGGGACCACCCCTGACATTTGGCTGTCAATGCGTTGGCTCCAATAAATAACTTGTTGTGTAATGCTGCTACCTCATGGTCATATCTTTTTCTCTGGTCAACCCTGAACCCCCTCAAACTCACTACATCCAGTCCTACCTATTTCACAGATAAAAAACTGAGGTTTAATGAGATAAGGTTTGAATAATGGCCTATCAGTCAATGGCAGAACTGACATTAAAACTCCAGTCTCTTTATTCCCAAATCTAGAGTTTGGTTTTATATCTTCACCCTTAAATCGTCCCCAAACTGTTCTGTGAGGCAAATACCTGTCACTAACTAAACTACTAAACCCGGACTTGTTCAGAAACTGTACAGTTATATCAGCAGTCATATGGGAAGAAAGAGGAAATTTCCTACTTAGAAGAGTCATTGTTTCTCATTATGGAATTGTGCATTCTAACAGAGGCTGGTTCAAGGAGGAAGCAGACAAATTCTGAAGTATTCACCCAGAGTGAACCCCACCTCAGTGATCATCTGTCTGATTCAGTTTCACGTGGGTAGAACAGATCTTGGTGACTTTTTCACATACCTAATAGTCTAGGTAGGAGATACAATAATTAATTGCATGTTCTTACAAACTGGGTGACAATTAAAGCTGTTGCTTAGCAGTTCTGAGAACAATCACCTTAAAAGATGTAGTTTTCATATTTTGCGACAATGGTCTGAAAAAGAGACACATAATGACTCCTTGTGGATGAGGCCCCTGCTAGTTATGTTTTAATTATTAACCCAATTATATGGCTGAAGCAATAGGTGGTAATTTAGCTCCTTCTCTGCCACTTAATTCCTGCTCCCTCAGCCACCAAGCTGGGGGAATTTACAGACTTGTTCTAGAATCTATCCAATGACAACAGGGCCCCACCTCCTTGGGTCCCTAATCTCATTTCCCTGAAACTTTGAGGCAGGAAGGGGTCTAGAGGTAGGCAGGCAGAGAGGTGATGTGTCCTGGTAGACTGTCATGATGTGGATACACTAGAGTGAGATAGCAATGGGGAGAATTGGCCTAGGTGGAGGCTGGTTCTGAATGCAAGTCTGGAAGTGCCAAACACAGCATTCAAACTATGCAGTTACCCCACTCTCAATTCCAGAAATATTGGGGGAGGATGAAAAGGGTGAACAATGTGCTTAGGTTTGGAAGATTTTTCTGGAATTCCCACTTAAGTGTCAGGGATGTGGATTCAAAGCTTCTGTCATTAATATTTCTCCCCCTATTGCCTTTGTTGAGTTTTTCAGATAGAATCATTCCATTGCTGTTAGAATTTTGCCATTGCTGTTGTTGTTAATTGCCATCTAGTCGGCTTTGACTCATAACAACCCCACATAGAACAGAAATAAGCATTGTCCAGTCCTGCGCCATCTTTATGACCATTGGTGTGCTCCGTTATTGCAGCCACTGTCTATTTTGAGTGCCTTCCAACCTAGGGGGTTCATCTTCTAGCACTATGTCAGAAAATTTTCTGCTGTGAGTCATAGACTTTCACTGATAAATTTTCAGAAGGAGCCAGGCCTTTCTTCCAAGTAGAAGCTCTTCTGAAACCTGTCCATCATGGGTGATCCTGGTGGTATTTGAAATACCAGTGACATAGCTTCCAGCATCATAGCCACACGCAAACCACCACAGTATGACAAACCAACAGGTGGATGGTGGTTTGAATGTTAGTGGAATCTATTTAAATGTGATACTTCTCTGACCTATTAGTGCTAGACCTAACAGAGGGTGGAGGGGGAGAAACTACCATGATGGAGGAAAGGAAGAAGGGAGGTCTAGGGAGGAGTTCTGACTTAGGGAAACTAGACCCATAGGACTTTTCCCTGAAGCCATGTCGTTGTGAATGTGGTCAGCCACATGACTGGGGAGTGTGATGGTTAAGACTGTGTGTTAACTTGGATGGACCATGATTCCTAGTGTTTTGGCAGTCGTATGATATTGTGATCACTTCCATATTGAGACTTGATATGTGATCACCCCCATGATAGTATCTACTGTGAGTAGTCAGTCGGTTGAAGGGGAGTTTCCTTGGGCCTATGGCCTGCATTGAGTGTGTGCTGATGTTCTGGCAGGGCTGCGGGCTTTTGCTCTTTCTGGATCCTGCAGCTGACTCATGTTTGTCTGACCTCCGGTTCTTGGGACTTGAATGAGCAGCTTACCTGCAGTCTTGCCTGCCAATCTTGGGATTCGTTGATCTTCACAGCCTGTGAGCAACAGCCCTGCTCCCTAACCTGTTGATCTTGGGTTTTCCAGCCCCTGCAGCTACATCAGTCAGGAGCAGCCTCTATCCTGACCCACGGACTTGGGACATTACAGCCTCTGCAACTGCGTGAGCCGTTTCCTTGATATAAATCTCTCTTTACTGGTTTTGCTTCTCTAGAGAACTCAGCCTAAGACAGGCAGCCATGTGGGAGCCCAGCCATCACAGCCAGGCCACTGAAACAAGATTAGAAGGTATGGCTTAATTCTGCATCCAACCAAGTGGAGGGCCTGGAGCTACTGATTATATGATTAGTACCTCATCAACACTGCTTTTAAAAAAATGGGGCAGGATTGAAATCTGCTTTTGGGAATTTTGTAAATATAAATGTACATGTATGTATGTATTTAAGAAATGTGACTCATTAAACTTACTGTTTTGTAACCTGTATTTTTTATTTTCATTTAATGATGTATCATGAACATCTCTCTACATCAATAAATATACATGTTCATTTTGTCATTTTTGTGGTGCATTGTTTTCAATTATATTTCACTAATTTCCTATTGTGGGACATTTGTTTCTAATTTCTTCCTGTAAGACACAGTGCAGGGCTGAACATTCATCTTTTCCCATGGACCTGATCGGCTGCTGCTACCACACTGAATTCTGGACTTTCTGTTCTGTTTCATTTATCCCTCAAGCTATTTATACATCAATACCATATTGTTTAATTATTATAACTTTGTTATGTATCCCCGTTTTAGAATGAATTATGCCCCCCCCCACAAATATGTGTTGATGGCAAGGTGATTAAGAGCTTGGCTGCTAACCAAAAGGTCAGCAGTTCAAATCCACTGGCTGCTCCTTGGAAACCCTATGAGGCAGTTCTACTCTGTTCTATAGGGTCGCTATGAGTCGGAATCGGCTCGACAGCGGGGGGTGGGGGGCTGAGGGGGAGGATAATTTATAAATATGACTTTGTTGGGAAACAGGGTTTTGTTACGTTAATGAGGTCATACCAGAGTGGGGTGGATCCTGAACCTAATCACTTCTGAGTTATAAAGGATTGCTGGCAGCTACCAGAAGGTGAAATAGACAAGGACCTCACCTTAGAGTCATGGCCTGAATTCAGACTTCCAGCCTCCTGAACTGTGAGAAAATAAATTTATGTTCTTTAAAGTCACTCACTTGTGGTATTTCTTTTATGGCAATACTAGGTAATTATGGCACTCCTGATTCCTGATTTAAAAAATAATAATATACCCTGCAGTTCCGTTTCCCATCAGATCTGAACGCTAGTCTGGGTGGTCATAAAGGAGAAAAAGGAACATTGAAACTGACCTCAGTGCTTGTAGCACATGGGCTAGATTTAGACAGGTTCAAACAAGATTGAATTCACTGAATTTGCTTCCTTAACCCCGGGGATAATCATGGGCTTAAAGGGATGAGTAAATGAGTGAAGCTCTCAACAGTTGGTGTAGCAGCAGCTGGACTATTAACTGTATTTGGGGAGGGGTCTAGTGGATAGCTTTCTTGTCTCTTGATTAAAAGCATTCTTTTTAAAAATAATAATAATAATTTTTATTCTAGGCTATCCTACTCCATTTCCTATTCCAGATGCATTTTTTTCTTCTGTTTGAAAAAGTCCATGAAAAATCCTGAAGTTTCTTGATGGAATTTCTTTGTATTACTAGATTAATTTGGGTAGAACTGACCTATTAACAGTATTGAAACTTCCCACCAGAAATTGTTATGTCTGTTTATTGAGGTCTTCCTTTACGTCCTTCAAGACAGTTTTAAAGCTTTCTTCATATAGAAAGCCTGACATTCTCTAATTGGTTACTCCTAGTATATAAAAACAGGAGCCCCTGGGTGGCACAAATGGTTAAACAGTCAACTACTAGCCCAAAGGTTGGCAGTTCAAACCCACCCTGAGGCTCCTTGGAAGACAGGCCTGGTGATTTGCTTCTAGAAGGTTTTCCTTGAAAGCCCTATGGAGCGCAGTTCTACTCTGCACACATGAGGTCGCCATGAGTCAGAACTTACTCGACAACAACCAACAACAACAGCGTATAAGAACACTTTTGAACTTTTGAATGTTGTTTCTTATCCTCCCTCTGCCTCCCCCCACTTTTTTTTCTATTGGAGTGTTCGTCTTCTTCTCACTAATTCCTGTATTAATTATTAATTAGGCCCTCTCAGGTTCCAAAGAAGCAGGTTACCTCTGGTGATGGGGTAAGAAGGAACAGCCAAAGAGCTGGGACTTATTGAAGAAAAGAAATTAAAAGATGGTTCAAAGCTCAAGGTAACTAGAATGACTCAATTAAATGTCCTCTCCTCAGCTGTAGGTTCTCGTAATCCTGGTCCCACGCAGCACCATCACTGTGACTCAGGTACTGTCTGTCTGATACGACCAGCTTTTCTCCACCTCGTGACTTTGGCTACATATAGCTCGAGCTGTCTCATGCTACTTACTTCTCTCACCTCACTAGCAACGACTAGCTTTCTCTGTGTGCTTTGCATCCAAACTCTCCAAGAGAGAAGGAGGACTAGTTATTTTCTTTAATCATTAGTATCCCTGTTGGGGACACTAGATCCACTTGCCACTCAGCCTAAAGATGGCCTGCCCCAAAGCAATCAGTTGTGACCAGGTATCATGGATTGAATTGTGTCCCCCCCAAAATATCTGTAAACTTGGCTAGGCCATGATTCCCAGTGTTGTGTCATTGCCCACCATTTTGTCATTTGATGTGATTTTCCTATGGGTTGTAAATCCTACCTCTGTGATGTTAATGAGGTGGGATTAGTGGCAGTTATGTTAATGAGGTAGGACTCAATCTACAAGATTAGATTGTGTCTTAAGTCAATCTCTTTTGAGATATAAGAGAGAGAAGCAAGCAGAGAGATACGGGGACCTCATGCCATGAAGAAACAAGAGCCAGGAGAATAGCCCATCCGTTGGAGCTGAGAAGCTCCTTGATCAGGAAAGATTGATGACAAGGACCTTCCCCCAGAGCCAACAGAGAAAGAAAGCCTTCCCCTGGAGTTGGCATCCTGAATTTGGACTTCTAGCCTCCTAGACTGTGACAGAATAAATTTCTCATTGTTAAAGTCATCCACTGTGGTATTTCTGTTATAGCAGCACTAGATAACTAAGACACTAGGGTACAGGGCTCATGTTATAGACCCAAACCCAAGCCCAAACCCACTGCCACAGTCAGTTCTGACTCATAGCTACCATACAGGGCAGAGTAGAACTGCCCCATAGCGTTCCAAGGCTATAAATTTTTATGGAAGCAGACTGCCACATCTTTCTCCCATGGAGCAGCAGGTGAGTTTGAACCACCGACATTTTGGTTAGCAGCTGAGCGCTTTAACCATTGTGCCACGAGGGCTCGCTATGCTACAGACCAGGTCTTCTCAAACTTTAAAGAACACACAGATCATCCAAGTATCTTGTTAAAATGCAGATTCTGATTCAGTAGATCTGGGGTGAGGTCTGAGGTCCTATGATTTTAACAAGTTACCAAGTGATGCCTGGAGTGCTAGTCCATGGACCACAGTATGAGTAGCAAGGCCTTACAGCAGGGTTTCTCAGCCTCAGCACTGTTGGCATTTTTGGCCAGATAATTATTCGTTGTTGGGGCTGTCCTTTGCGTTGCAGGATACTTAATAGCATCTCTGGCCTCTACCCACTGGATTCTAGTAGTACCCTCTCCCCAAACTGTGGCAGCCAAAATTGTCTCCAGGCATTGCCACATGGTCCCTGGGGAGCAAAATCACCCCTAGTTCCGAGCCAAAGGCTTAGAACATAGTGATCTAAAAGTAAGATATACCTTAGAAAGGGGCTGTGTAACAGGTGTTTCCAGAGAAGGGCAAAGTATCCAGGATGCAACTTGCTTGACCTGACCACAGTAATTTAGAGAAGGTTTTTACACATGAAACATTTTCACATCTTGTTATCATATGCATTTCAAATATTTCTCCATTTTGATAATCTTTCCTCCGTTTAAATAGTTCATAAGTCAAAAGTAGATATTTCCTTCCAAAGGCAGGAACACAACATTTATTTAATAATGTTACTTTTTACTGATGGAAATATAGGCAGTTTGGGAAAATAGGTCAATGCCCCCAGGAGCAAAAAGAATTTTTTGTCATAGTCTTAATTCAAGCTGCTGAGAAATCCCAGCCACTGAGGTAGCCCAGTTGCAGAACTACTTTGAGGAAAAGTGGGACGTGCCCTCTGCAATACATATTTCAAACCACTTGATGGGCCGACCATCTGCTTCCCCTGCCCGTGTGAGCATTTGCACAGCATCATTGCACTGTGATCTTGGACAATCTCATCACCTTGCTGGTACATAATTTCATCATCAATAAAATGATCCCTTTTCTCCATTCCTCTCTCAAAGGGGTTATTTAGATCAAATAAGCAAGTACTTTCTTAACCCAAGCTGTTCTATGTGCTAACCACTAGCCTTACGTGGCTATTTAAATCTAAATTAAGCAAAATTTAAAATTCAAGCCCTCAGTCACACTAGCCGCCTTTCAAGTGCTCAAGAATCGCATGCTGCAAGTGGCTATGTATTAGACCTATTTCCATTATCACAGAAAGTTCTGTTGGACAGCCCTGTTCTCAACTATAAAACCAGTCACCATCGAGTTGATTCTAACTCAAGCCACCCCATGTGTGTCAGAGTAGAACTGTATTCCATATGGTTTGCAGTGGGTAATTTTTGGGAAGTAGATTGCCAGGTCTTTCTTCCAAGGCACCTCTGGGTGGACTCCAGTGGCCAACCGTTCAGTTAGCAGCCAAGCATTTAGCCATTTGTGCCACCCAGGGACTCCTACTCAACTACAAAGCCTGGTACAAACATAGCTTATTATTGCTGTGCCTGGAAGTTAGAATTCTCCTACATATACAGGAGAGGCACTTGAGTATTCAAACCTGCCCCCCTGCTGCCAACACCATTATACACAATTGTGTATCATGGTGTGATATAATAGGCTCACCAACGTGCATCAGTGTGGGAAGCTGTCTGAGTGCTCATTCTCACCACTGCATCTAAAGCAGTCATGAAAGCAATGAAAACGTAAATCAAAGCCTTGAAAAAAAGGAGCAAGGGTCAAATAATTATGGGTGTACCATTTTCCATAAATGTCATTGTCTGAAGCACAAATAGATAGCTTCATGAACCTTCTAATTACAGTGGCAAAAAGAAGAATATGATTTTTCTATAAAACTGCTAATTCAAATCAGCCATTTATAAAAATGCACATTATCTTCTGAACTCTAATATTCTTTATTCGTGTTCTGCAAGACTAGGACTTGGAGCTGTGAGCAGAAAGGGGTGGGGAGCAGCCATAAAGAGCCAGAGTAGCCAGATCTCTGCTCAGAGATGCCTGGCTGACTCCAGCTATGTACAAGGAGGAGAGAGTCAGAAATAAGACTTGGCTCCCAAAGACTTAATAAAGCAGCAACTGATAATAACAACAAGAGCAATAATACTGAGCATGTATTATGTGCCAAGCCTTATGCTAAAACACTTTACATACCTTGCTACGTTTACTCTTCCCAAAACACCTATGAGTTAGGTATTTTGGATTTATTCCAATTTTACAGGTGCAGAATCTAAGGCTCAGAGAAAAATCAAGAAACTTGCCTGAGGTTACCAAGTATCTTAGTTACCTAGTGCTGCCTTAACACAAATATCCAAATATCACAAGTGAGTGGCTTTAAAGAACAGGAATTTATCTTCTCATAGTTCAGGATGCTAAAAGTCCAAATTCAGGGTGTGGCTATAGGGGGAGGTCCTTCCTTGTTGGTAGCCCCATGAGGTCCTTGGCCCACCTTGGTGTCTGTCTTTTCACTGTGTATGTCTCTGTGCCCTTTCAGCTCTTTTTATAACTCAGAAGTGATTAGGTGTAGGACCCACCCTACTTTAGTATGGCCTTATTAACATAACAAAAGAAAACTTCTATTTCTAAACAGGGTCATGTTTACCGGTATAGGGGTAGGATTTCAAGACATATTTTGGGGGTGGGAGGCGGACACAATTCAATCCATAATACCCAGTAAATGAGTATCAGATTCAAGGATTGAGTTTAAGTATGACTGACTCTAGGAGTTCCTGGGTGGTACAAATGGTTAACACATTCAGCTGCTAAACAAAAGGTTGGAGGTTGGAGTCCACCCAGAGGGACCTCAGAAGAAAGGTCTGGAGATCTACTTCTGAAAAATCAGTGATTGAAAACCCTGTGGAGGGGTGGAGCCAACACAGTGCCCTAGACAGATGCATCATGCTGTCCCTCGGCAGCAAAGACCTAAAAGCTAAGTAAAACAATACAAACATCAATCCTAGAACCATAAGTATCAAATGAAGGGATAAAGAACTAGATCAAACACTGAATGGAAGAAGAAACTGAAGGAAAACAGAACAAGGAGACAACACAGCACTGCCATCTTGGAGCATAGCCAGAGAGGACTCCAGACGGAGTTTAGGAAGGCAACTTCACAGAGCTTCCAACAGGAGACAGAGCACTCAGTAACCAGTAAAATGTGCTTTCCCACCCCTCATTCTTCTGCTCTGTATGCCACCCCCACCCCTTCCCAATTGGCCATGCCACATCACCTGGCTAGGGAGCTACAGACCAGCTTCCAGGCCAAGTCTGCCCCACCCCACCTGCCAGCTCCTGCTGGGCTTTCTTTGTCTTTCCCCCTTTTTTCTTTTTCTTTCTCTCTCCCACCTAGCCCTGTATGCCACCCTTACCCCTTCCCCACACACCATGCTGAGCTGCTTAGCTAGAGATCTACTGGCCTGCCTTCACCCTGGGTCTGCCTTACCCCCACCCATCAGCTCTTTCCTGTCACTCCGTTTTTTTCCCTTTCTTCTTTGTCTTTCTCCTTCCTACTTACCCCTGTATCCCACCTCTATCCCTTCCCATCAGGCCACGCCACACCACCTTGGCTAGACAGTCACTGACCCACTGCTAGCCTGGGTATGCCCCACTCCCACCTGTCAACTCCTGCCTGTCATTTTTTCCCCTTTCTTCCTTTCCTTTCTCCTTTCCACCTAGCCCTGTACACCACCTCTACCCCTTCCCACCAGATCATAATGCACCACAGCCAGTAGAGCACTGGCCCACAGCCACCCAAGACCCATCTTGCTCCCACCAGCCAGCTCCTGCAGCATCATTTTTCTCTTTTCTTCCCTTCTTTTTCTTTCTCCCTTCCACCTCCCCCAGATTCTACCTCCTCCCCTTTCCTGCCAAGCCACACTCACCACCACAGAGAGAGAGCCATCTGTCCACTGCTTTCTACCTCCCACCTAGCCCCATACACCATCTTCCCTCCCTTCCCACCAGCCCCTAGGTCCACTCTGCCCCCACCCACCAATGACCCTTATTTTTTTCATCTCTTTCTCTTTTCTTTATTCCCTCCACTAGGCCCATATGCCAACCCCCCTTCCTACCAGCCCTTGTCATGTCACTGTGGTTACAGCATCGCCAGCTCGGGACTGCCATTGCACCGAGCCAGCACTACCCTTCCCCTCCTGCCACTCAACCAGCTGCTGAACAGTGGGGAATGTGTCTGTTCCACTCTCCATCTGACACCCCTGCCAATCTGGCAAGGGGCTATGTACACTCCCACACCACTGCACCAACATCAGGAGGCAGACAGCACCCACCCAGATCACTCTCAGCCACCTGGCTAAACCAGTGTACAGTGAGGCAGGCTCACCCCACCTGCAGCTGCCTTGCCCACCTGCGTGAGGTAGTGAGAGCTATTATGCTCACAGACAAGCAAGCGGCAAAGCACTCCTGGACATCTTGCCCTGACATATCAAAACAAAACAAAGAAGCAGGATGAAAAAAATCAATAAACAAAGAAAATAATACCTTCATGTCTCAGAGACAGCAGACAATATCAAAACATAAAAAAGCAGGACAAGATGGCTCCAGTAAGTGACCAAAATAATCAGATGACTTTCCGGTAAAACAAAAGGGGGTGGAACTATCTGATATGGAATTCAAAAGACTACTACTTGGTGCTCTCCAAGAAATTAGGAAAGAGATCAAGGAAAAAATAGATAAAATCATGGAAAACACAGGCAAAACCAACCAAAACATGACCAAAATTAAGGAAAACACAGAAAAAGCAAGGGAAAATTTCAGGAAAATAATACAAGAACTAAAGTTCAAAATGAGTAAATAATTAGAAATCATACAAAAAAGCAACTAGAAATCCAAAACATAAACAACAAAATTTCAGAAATGGACAAGTCAATAGAAGGTTTTGGAACAAATTTGAGACAATGGAAGACAGAATCAACAAGATTAAAAACAAATTCATGGACTCCACTTTGTTTAAGAAAAATCAGGGAAAAGAATGAAGAAAACATAAGAGTTATGTGAGACACAATCAAAAGCAAAAACTTGCGTGTGATCGGAGTTCCAGAACAGGGGAGAATATGGAAAACAGATAAGATTTTAAAGATTTACTGACAGAAAACTTCCTAAATATCATGAAAGACAAAAAGTTGACAATCAAAGATGCTCAACAAACCTCATACAGGATGGACTTCAAAAGAAAGTCACTGAGACATGTCATAATCACACTTGCCAAAACCAAAGACAAAGAAGGAATCCTGAGAGCAGCTGGAGAAAAATTAAAAGTCACTTAGAAAGGGGAAACAATAAGACTAAGCTCCAATTACTCAGAGAAACTATGCAGGTAAGAAGGCAATGGGGTGACATATATAAAACCTTGAAAGAAAAAAACTGCCAACCAAGAATAATATATCCTGCAAAACTTTCTCAAATATGATGGCAAAATTAGGACATTTCCAGATAAACAGAAATCAAGGGAATTCACAAAAACCAAACCAAACTTGGTTAGAGAACCAACGACATTGGACAACAACCAGAGTCGAGGACACAGGACAGCATCAACCAGATACCAACCTAGTTAAAGAACTCTCAATAATAAAACAAAGTTTAGACTTAAAGAAACAAAAATGTAAATCTGTAAAGGACGACAACGTCAAAACTATAAAAGGAATAAACCGTGTAGGTATAGAACTTTCACATGGATGGGAAGTCAATGCTTTATCAAGCAATAAAAGACTGGTTCAAACTCAGGAAGATAAGGGTAAATTTCAAGGTAATCACAAAGAAAGTTAACAAACCTGCTCATCAGAATAACAAAGAAGAAAAACAAAGACTCAGTAAAAACAAAATCTGTAATAACAAAAAAAGAAAGAAAAGAAAATCCACAAACAAAAGGAACTCAGCACAGGAAAGTAAGATGATCAAAGAAAACATCAGCACCAAAAAAAAAAAAAAAGCACAAAAAGACAGCAATAAACTCATACCTATCAATAATAACACTGAATTAAATGGCTTAAATGCACCTGTAAGAGACAGATAGTGGCAGAATGGATAAAAAAAGGACCACCCATTGATATGCTGTCTACAAGAGACACACCTTAGACACAAAGACATAAATATATTAAAAATAATAGGATGGAAAAAAATATATCAAGAAAACAGTAACCGAAAAAGAGCAAGTGGCAATACTAATCTCAGATAAAACACAATTTAAGGCAAAATCAACCATAAAAGACAAGGAAGGATATTATATAATGATTAAAGGGACAATCCACCGTGAAGACATAACCTTAATAAATATATATTCACCAAATGACAGGGTTCCAAAATACATAAAACAAACTCTAACAGGACTGAAAAGAAAAATAGACACTTCCACAATAATAGTAGGAGACTTCAACACACCACTCTCAGTAAAGGTCAGAACATCTAGAAAGAAACTCAACAAAGATACCAAAGATCTAAAGGCCAAAATCAATCTACTTGACCTCATAGACATATAGAACACTCCAACTAACACAAGCAAAGTATACATTCTTTTCCAACATACTTGGAACATTCTTCAGAATACACTACATTTTAGGCCATAAAGCAACCCTCCATAAAATCCAAAACATCAAAAAAATACAGACAGTTCTCTATGATCACAAGGCCATAAAAGTAGAAATAATAAAATGAAGAGCAAGGGGAAAAAAATCAAATATACATGGAAACTGAGTAACATTTTGCTTAAAAACAGCTGAGTGATAGAAAAAATCAAAGAGAGAATCTAAAAATTCCTATAATTAAATTAAAATGAAAACATATCATACCAAAACATTTGGGACACAGCAAAGGCAGTGCTCAGAAGTCAATTTATAGTAATAAATGCACACATCAATAAAGAAGAACAGGCCAAAATCAAAACAGTAGCCCTAAAACTTGAACAAATAGAAAAGAAAGCCCATAGTCACCAGAAGAAATGAAATACTAAAGAATAGAGTAGAAGTAAATGAAACAGAGAACAGAAAAGCAATAGAAAGAATCAACAACACCAAAAGTTGGTTCTTTGAAAAGATCAACAAAATTGATAAACCATTGGTCAAATGGACAAGAGAAACACAGAAGAAACAAATAACCCTGAGATGGGGAACACAACAGCAGACACAACTGAAATAAAAACTGTCATAATATAATATGAAAAATTCTAATCCAACAAATTGGAAAAACTAGAGCAAATGCACAAATTTCTAGAAGCATATTACCTACTTAAACTAACACAAAACTGAGATAGAAAATCTGAATAGTCCCAAAACAAGAGATTAAAGAGACTAAAAAAAAAACAAAAACAGAAGACTTCCAACAAAAAAAAAACCCTGGCCCAGATAGCTCCACTGGAGAATTCTACCAAACATTCAGAGAAGGGCTCACACCAGTACTATGCAAATTATTTCAGAGCGTAGAAAAGGACGGAATATTCCCGAATACATTCTATGAAGCCAGCATGACCCCGATACCAAAACCAGCCAAAGACACCACAAAAAAGAAAATTACACATCAATATTGCTCATGAATATAGGTGCCAAAATTCTCAACAAAATTCTAGTCAATAGAATTCAGCATCATATCAAAAAAATAACATACCACAACCAAGTGGGATTCATACCAGGTATGCAAGGATGGTTCAACATTAGAAAATCAATCAACATAATCTACCACATAAATAGATCAAAGAAAAGAATCACATGATCATCTTAATCAATGCAGAAAAGGCATTTGATAAAGTCCAATGGCCATTCCTGATAAAAACACTCAATAAAATAGAAATAGAGGGGAAATTCTATTAATAAAGGGCATAATAAACAACATAACAAAGGGCATCTATACAAAACCAACAGCCAACGTTATTCTCAGTGGAGAGAGGCTGAGAGCATTCCCCCTGAGAACGGAAACAAAACAAGGATGCCCTTTATCACCATTCCCATTTAACATTGTGATGGAAGTCCTAGCTAGAGCAATAAGGCAAGATAAAGAAATAAAGAGCATCCAAATTGGAAAGGAAGAAGTAAAATTATCCCTGTTCACAGATGATATGATCCTATACATACAGAACCCCAAAGATTCCACAAGAAAACTACTGGAACTAATCAGAAAATTCAGCATAGGAGCAGGATACAAGATTGTCATGGATTGAATTGTGTGTCCCCAGAATATGTGTCAACTTGGTTAGGCAATGATTTCCACTATTGTTTGGTTGTCCTCCATTTTGTGATTGATATAATTTTCCTATATGCTGTAAATCCTAATCTCTGCCTGTGGTTAATGAGATAAGATTAGATTATGTTGAAAAGGATTAGGGTGGGGTGTAACACCCTTACCCAGGTCACATCCTTGATTCAATGTAAAGGGAGTTTCCCTGGGCTGTGGCCTGCACCACCTTTATCTCTGAAGAGATAAAAGGAAAAGGAAGTGAGCAGACAGTGGGGGATCTCACACCACCAAGAAAGCAGCACTGGGAGCAGAGCACGTCCTTCGAACCTGAGGTTCCTGTGTGGAGAAGCTCCTAGTCCAGGGGGAGATTGATGGGAAGGACCTTCCTCCAGAGCCGACAGAGATAGAAAGCCTTCCCTTGAAACTGATGCTCTGAATTTGGACTTCTAGCCTACTAGACTGTGTGAAAATAAATTTCTCTTTGTTAAAGCCATCCACTTGTGGTATTTCTGTTACAGCAACACTAGATAACTAAGACAAGAATAATATACAAAAATTAGTTGGATTCCTATATGCCAACAAAGAGAACTTTGAAAAGGAAATCAGGAAAACAATGTCATTTATAATAGCCTCTAAAAAGATAAAATACTTAGGAATAAATCTAACAAGGGATGTAAAAGATCTATACAAAGAAAACTACAAAGCACTATTGCAAGAAACCAAAAGAGACCTACACAAATGGAGAAACATACCATGCTCATGGATAGGAAGACTCAATATTGTGAAAATGTCAATCCTACCCAAAGCAATCTACAGACATACTGCAATCCTAATCCAAATATCAACAGCATTCTTTAATGACATGGAAAAACTAATCACCAACTTCATGTGGAAAGGAAAGAGGCCCCGGATAAGCAAAGTATTATTGAAGAAAAAGAACAAAGTACGAGGCCTCACACTACCTCATCTCAGAACCTATTATACAGCCACAGTAGCCAAAACAGCCTGGTATTGATACAATGACAGAAACACAGACCAATGGAACAGAATCGAGAACCCATCCGTAAAGCCATCCACCTATGGTCAGCTGATCTTTGACAAAGGACCAACGTCCATTAAATGGGGAAAATGCAATCTTTTTAATAAATGGTATTGGCAAAACTGGATGTCCATCTGTAAAAAAATTAAACAGGACTCACACCTCACACCATACAGAAAAACTAACTCAAAATAGATTGAAGAGCAAAATATAAAACCTAAAACTATGACAATCATGGAAGAAAAAACAGGGACAAAACAAGGGGTCCTATAACATGGCATAAACTCAACCCAAACCATAACTAACAATTCACAAACACCAGAAGATAAACTAGATAACTGGGAGCTCCTAAAAATTAAACAATTATATTCATCGAAAGTCTTCACCAAAAGATAAAAAGAGAACCCACAGACTGAGAAAAAAAAAATTGGCTATGACATTTCTGACAAGGGCCTAAAATCTATAGAATACTTCAACACCTCAACAACAAAAAGACAAATAATCCAATTAAAAAAATAGGCAAAAGATAAGAATAGGCGCTTCACCAAAGATGCCATTCAGGCAGCTAACAGACACATGAGGAAATGCTCCTGATCATTAGCCGGTAAAGAAATACAAATCAAAACTGCAATGAAATACCATCTTGCCCCAATATGACTGGCACTAATCAAAAAAACAGAAAATAACAAATGTTGGAGAGGCTATGGGGAGATTGGAACTCTTGTGCACTACTGGTGGGAATGTAAAATGATATAACCGTTATGGAAAACAATATGGCATCCCCTTAAAAAGCTAGAAATAGAAATACCATACAATCCAGCAATCCCAGTCCTAGGATAGCCTAGAGAAATAAGAGCTGTTACATGAATAGACATATGCACACCCATGTTCACTGCAGCATTATTCACAATAGCAAACAGATGGAAACGACCTATTGCCCATCAACAAATGACTGGATAAACAAACTATGGTACATACATACAATGGAGTACTATGAAACAGTAAAGAAAAATGATGAATCCAAGAAACAGCTCACAACATGGATGAATCTGGAAGGCATTATGCTGAGTGAAATAAGTCAATCACAAAAGGACAAATATTGTACGAGATCACTATTATAAAAACCCAAGAAAAGGTTTGAAACCAAAAACCAAGCCCATTGTCGTCGAGTCAATTCTGACTCAGAGCAACCCTATAGAACAAAGCAGAGCTGCCCGATAGGGTTTCCAAGGAGCTGCTGGTGGATTCAAACTGCTGACGTTTGGTTAGCAGCTGAACTCTTACCCACTGCACCACCAAAGGTTTACACACAGAAAAAAACAATCTTTGATGGTTCGAATTAGGGGAGGGTTGGGGAGAGGAAATCACTAACCAGATAATGGAAAAATGTTAACTTTGGTGAAAGGAAAACAACATACAACATAGGGGAAATCAGCACAACTTGACCAAGACAAAGCTATAGAAGCTTCCTAAACATATCCAAACACCTTCAAGGATGGAGTTACTGGGGCTGAGGACTGGGGATCATGGTCTCGGGGGATATTTAAGTCAATTGGCATACCATAGTTCATAAAGAAAATACTCTACATCCTACTTTGGTGAGTAGCGTCTGGGGTCTTAAAAGCTTTCGAGCAGCCATCTACAATACATCTATTGGTCCCATTACCTTTGGAGCAAAGGAGAATGAAGAAAGAAAACCAAAGACACAAGGAAAATATCAGTCCAAAGGACTAACGGACCACATGAACCACAGCCTCCACCAGCCTGAGCCCAGAGCAACTAGATGGCACCCAGATACCACCACTGACTGCTCTGACAGGGATCACAATAGAGAGTTCCAGACTGAGTGGGAGAAAAATGTAGAACAAAATTCTAATTCACAAAAAAAGACCAGATTTACCAGTCTGACAGAGACTGGAGGATCCCCCGAGATATGGCCCCGAGACAGCCTGCTCACTCAGAACTGAAGCTACTCCTGAAGTCCATCTTTCAACCAAAGATTAGATAGGTCTATAAAACAAACAATAACATATGTGAGGAACATGCTTCTTCAACCAAGTACACAAGACCAAATGGGCAACACCTGCCCAAAAGCAAAGACAAGAAGGCAGGAAGGGACGGGAAACCTGCAGGAATGGACACGGGGAACCTGGGGTGTAAAGCGAAAGAGGGAGAGTGCTGACACCATGCAGGGACTACAAACAATGTCACAAAACAATTTGTGTACAAATTTTTGAATGAGATACTACTTAGTGCTGTAAACTTTCACCTAAAGCACAATAAAATTAAACAAAGAAAATCCTATGGATCACTGTTCTACTCTGATACACATGCGGTGGCCGTGAGTTGGAGTCAACTTGACTGCAACTGGTTTTTTTGATTGTTTTGTTTTCTAATACAACCATTGAGCTGTATTTGAGTAGACTCAATGACTTATTATTGTCTCGGCAGAGATTTAATTAATATCTTCTTACTGTGTTTCGGAGCCCCGGTGGCACAGTGGTTAAGAGCTATGACGAGCTACAGCTGCTCACCAAAAGGTTGGCAGTTTGAATCTACCAGCTGCTCCTTGGAAACCCTGTGGGGCAGTTCTACTCTGTCCAATAGGGTTGCTATGAGTCAGATTTGACTTAACGGCAACAGGTTTTTTCCTGTGTTTTGGAGTTAGAAGACTTTTTTTTAAAACCTCCATTATTTTTGCAGGCCCTGGTGAAGCTTGTAGGGCCCTGGCACAGGTGAAGGCCCTGGACACACACCTGTAATGGGAATCCACCTATCTAGACTGGGTGGAAAGGGACAGAGTGTGTAAAGTCACCAGCCTGAAGAATGCAGGGAAAGGGGGTCAGGCTGTGTCCTCTCTAACTGCAGGGAGAAAAGCAGGACATGGGAGCTGTTTGATTTCATTGTTATTCTTAGGACAGGGGTTCAGGACTCTACAAACACGGGCTGAAATTGCCTAATCCATTTCAAGAATCTTGCCAGGGAGGACAGCTTGAGTCCAAATAGGTCCACAGAGAAATTAATGCAAAAGGACAAGCAAATGTCAGTTAAACCAGCGACTGGCTTTGGGGGCAGGATGGGGACTTGATGAGCGAAACAGAAAATGCCCATCCTCTGGGACTATAATCCATTGCAACAGTCCTCCTCAAAGGCCTCCATGAGATCCTCAGCAAAACAAATGACCTCATTAATTATATAGGTTAATACGCTCACCCTGCTTTCCCTAATTGCTATTCTGACTCTCAGAAGAGGCATTTTCAAGCCAAACTGGGCATCCAGAGCCTCCAGTAGTCAATTCCACAATAAGCCCTGTATGCTTCGGAAGTGATTACAAAGATAACGGCACAGGATGTGCTGTCTGCTAGTCTCCATCTCCCGAGGCTCCCTAACCACACAAAACCCTGTTGCTGTCAAGTTGATTCTGATTCATGGCGACCCCATGTGTTACAGAGAAGAAGTGAGCTCTATAGGGTTTTCTTGGCTGTAATCTTTCTTCTGCGGTGCCGCTGGGTGGGTTTGAACCACCAACCTTCAGTTAATAGTTGAGTGCAAACCAATTTTGTTACCTATGGACCTTATACCACTTGCCATTCAGTGCTCCGTAGGGTTTTCAATGGCTCGTTTTTTGCAAGTAGATTGCCAGGCCTTTCTTCTGAGTCTCCTCTGGGTGAGTTCGAACCAACAACCTTTTGATTGGTAACCCAGTGCTTAATTAATCGTTTGCACCACTGCACCACCCAGGGACCTCCCCTGAAGCTTCCTACATGAACCTGCAGAATCGGCTTTGTCCTCCAACTCACCTAAAAATCCAAGAGGTCCTTAATTATCATCTTCTCCCTAAAGAAGTTATTTTCTTTTAATTTGAAGACATGTTCTACTTCCACTTTGCTCATTGAATAAATATTATTTGAATACTTTTGATTCAGTTCCAACCACAAGAGATGAAACAGTACATATAATAAACCAAAATCACTGCTCTAGAGTTTCTTCTAGAAACTTGCTTGGGGGTTGTTTGTTTTGTGTGAGAAAATGTCCCCTTTCTGTTTTATGTTAGCCAGCATTTACCTCTGTTGCATTTGAGGACAGGGACCCTTTCTTATTCAAATTTGTTTCCCCAGTGTCTAGGATAGTACCTGACACACAGAAGTTGCATCACTAGGAACTGCATTTGGCTACAAGTAACAGAGACCCCCCCCCCAAAAAAAAATACAGTGGTTTAAACCAGATAACACTTTATTTTTTAAGTTAGTCCAGAAGTAGGGAGTCCAGGGCTTTTATAGTGGCTCCACAATGTCCAAAGCTCCTTTCCTTTTTGTTCTCTTTACTGCTTGATTCCATCCTCAAAACTGCCTCATTGCCCCAAGATGGCCACTGTGGCACCAATAATCACACCCACCGTCCAGACAGTAAGAAAGAGGGAAGGGGAAAGGGCAAATGAGCCAAGCATGCCCACCCTTTCCAGGAGCTTTCCTGGAAGCCCTACCCAATGCCTTCTCCTTTTATTTCATTATCCTGAACTATGTCTCATGACCACATCTTTCTTTAAGAGTGTGGTAATTTTAAAATATGTCCACAAATTCCTGGATATACTTCCTTTCAAAAGTGGAGCCTAATTTTCACCCCTTGAGTGTGGACTAAGCAACTTGCTTCTAATAAATAAAATGTGGCAGAGATGATGGCGTATGACTTCTGAGACTAGGTCATAAAATGCACTGTGGCTTCCTCCTTTCTCTTTCTCTGGGATCACTCATTCTGTGGGAAGACAGCCGCCATGTTGTGAGGAACCACAAGCAACCCTATGTAGAGGTCCACATGTGGAGGGGCTGAGGCCTCTTGCCAACAACCAGCCTTAACTTTCCAGACTCCTTGGAAGCGAGGAGTGAGCCATCTTGGAAGCAGATCTTCCAGCCCCAGTCAAGCCTTCAGATGACTGCAGCCCTGGTCAGCATCTTGACTACAATTTCATGAGGGACTCTGAGCCAGAAACATCCAGCTAACCAGCTGAGCCTGAAATTTTTTTTTTTGGTGATAAAATATATGTAACATAAAATTTGCCATTTTAACCACTTTTATGTAACACTTCAGTGGCATTAATAACATTAATAACATACAGTGCAACCATTGCCACTACTTCCAAAATTTTTCTTCCATGTACCCACCAAGTAATAACTCCCCGTTCCCATCTCCTCCCAGCTCCTGGTAACCACTGATCTACTTTCTGTCTTTACAGATTTCATATAAGTGGTTGTTGTTGTTAGCTGCTATCAAGTCAGCTCTGACTCACGGAGACCGTATGTATAACAGAACGAGACACTGTGCAGTCCTGCGCCATCCTAACAATTGTTGGTATATTTGAGCCCATTGTTGCAGCTACTGTGTCAATATATATTGAGTTATATGAGTGGAATCATACAATACTAGTCCTTTTGTGACTGGCATTTTTCACTTAGTGTAATGTTTTCAAGGTGCATCCATGATGTAGCGTGTATCAGAACTTCATTTCTCTTCATGGCTGAATAATATTCCATTGTATGTATATACCTCATTTGTTTATCCATGCATCTGTTAATGGGCACTTAAGTTGTTTCTACCCTTTGGCTCTTGTGAATAATGCTGCAATGAACACTGGCATACAAGTTTCTTTTTGAGTCCCTGTTTGAATTGCTGGGCCATATGGTAATTCCATGTTTAGCTATCTGAGGAACAACCAAACTGTTTTCCACAACAGCTGCACCATTTTACATTCCCCTCAGCAGTGTATAAGGGTTCCAATTTCTCCACATCCTTGTCAACACTTATTTTCTGGCCTTTTTTTATTATAGCCGTCCTAATAGGTGCAAAGCAGTATCTCATTGTGGTGCCGCTCCTGAATTCTTGATCCCCAGACACACTGTGAGATAATAAATGTCTATTGTCCTAAGCTGCTAAGTTATAGGACCATTTGTTCCACAGCGTTAGATAACCGATGCAGACTGTGAAATGTAGGTTTTCGTTGTCACTGTGGCAGAGACGGCTGGTTTCCCACCAGAATCTATTTACCACTTCTTTGCTCACATAGCCAGACTTCATTCTCCACCTGTCTTAGTCTCCTAGAGCTGCGGCAGCAGAAAACCACACACTGTGTGGATTGTAAGAACCGAAACTGATTGATTGTCTCACAGTTCTGGAGGCTGGGAGACTGAGACCAGGATGTCAGTCATGTTGATTCCTTCTGAGGCTTTGAAGAAGAATCTGTTCCATGCCTTTCTCTTATTTCTGGTGTCGGCCAGCCATCCTTGGTTTGTAGCTGCAGCATCATATGCAATTCTCCTTCTGTCTGTCTCTCTCTGTCTCTCTCTCTCCCTCCCCTTTATAGGACACCACTGAGACTGGATTAGGATGCACCTACTCCAGTATGACCTCATGTTAACCGACAACATCTTCAAAGATCCCATTTCCAAACGAGGTCATGTTCACAAGGGTTAGGACTTCGGCATAATTCAATCCATAACAGCCCGCCCTCCCTTGCTGTTACTTGCAGCCATATAGCTAAGTGCACTCCACTAGAAGGTGAAAAGAAATTATATATATGACTTTTAGTCTTGGCCCCCAAAAGCCTACACAGTGTCCTCCAAACATTGCCCCCTCCATCCTGACTTTTCTCCTTCAACTAGCTCATTGCAGACAATAACGACAAGGTCCTAGGAGATGACAATGCCACATCATAGAGGGAGCCTGGGTCCCTGAGTGATCAGGTGAAACAAAAGCTGCTTTGCCAATCTGAATACTTGCCAAAAATTGTTATGAGAGCAAGAAATAAATTTCTATTATGTTGAGTCACTGAAATTTTGGGATCTTCTTCTTATCTCAGCCTTGCCTATTCTACCAGGTGCAGAAACGTTGTGCCCAAAGAAAAACTGTAGTGATTAGAAAGGAAGGAGGGCTTAGTGGCTGGCCACTAGAAGTCTTAGTCATAGGAATATCCAGTGAACAATTTCCCAGGGGATGAATGTATCCAGCATCTACTGGCTATAGGGCTGTCTCTGTGGCTGTCCAAGGTGCTCTAAAGCAGGCAGAGGCAGAGGTATCTCTGGAGCTGAGTCCCTAAGCTCTCACCATACGGAAACTCCTCACTGGAGAGGTCAGCCAGTGTCCTTTGTCAGGTCATCTTGAACCAGACATGTCAACATATTGTGAGGCCCCTCTTAAGCTCACCGGACTCTGAGTCCTCACTCATCATCTTTTGTTGTGGGTTTCCACTAGGCTTCAACCCTGAAGTTGATACTTTGAGCAAGTGAGGAGGTGGATTAGAGCTTAACGGGAGGGGTAGATAGAATGTAAGCCTGCACCTACCTAATTGTCACTCCCAGAGCCACCAATACTGAAGTCTGACTCAGCCTCTCTCCACCCCAAGGTGGTCCTTGACTCTTCAAGAAGTGTATAATCTGCCCATGCCCGTCCCTTCTTCATTTCCAATCTTGCCTAGAAATATCTTCTCCTTTTCTCTCAGTAGAATGTCGCCAAATCTGTATCATTATCCTGGGGTAGATGGCTACCTAAGAATGACATCTTTTTGGTATTTCATTCATTCATACATGGAAGCTAACATTCATTAAGACTATATTATAGATCATCACGGAGTCCTGGTAATGCAAATGGTTAACATGCTCAGCTGCTAACTGAAAGGCTGAAAGTTCAAGTTTACCCAGAGGCACCTCAGAAGAAAAGTCTGGCAACCTACTTCCAATAAAAAAGAAACAACCATTGAAAATCCTATGTAGCACAGATCTAATGTGACATACCTGGGGTCGCCATGAGTCAGCTCAATGGCAAATGGTGGTTATGTATCATCATGGCCTACAAAGTTCAGCAAAGTCTGGCCCTTGTTTACTAACTCAGCTTCATCCTAAACCACTCCCCTGTTCTCTGCCCACCCGCTACCTACTGCTCAAATGAGTCAGGCTTGGGGTCTTGAAATATGCCATCCCCTTTGCCTGTGGGTCGCTGTTGAAATGTCCCGTCCTCAGGAAATCCTCCCTAATCCCCCAAACTAAGTCAGGTGCCCACGTTAGAAGGTCTCATAGCTCCTGTACTTCTCCTTTCTAGTCTTTATCATAGTTAATAGTTAGGGTGGGATAACCTGTTTAACACCTAACTTCCCCACTAGTCTGGATGCTCCGGGAGGGCAGGGACTATGTATCTCTTATGTACCATGCAACAGAAGCATCCTAGAGCCTGGAGTGGAGCAAGAAGTGAGGAAATACTTCTTGAATGAATTAATGTGCTATGGGCAGACTGAGTGGGGAGGAAATCTCTCACCACCCCCGCCCTTGAGGAGCTAAACTGACTAGAGAAGAAGGAGGACATGCAGAGAAATCATATTTGATAAATGATGTATCCTTAAAGGGAATCCTCTTGCACATGAATACAATATAGGGCAAACTGTGTTACAAGAAAGATCACTCAACAGCTATGTCTTCAGGGAGTCACATATTCAGGAAGCCGTGTCTTCAGGAAGCCTTTCTGGACTGATCAGAGGACAGATAGCCTTTCTTATATGCCACTCAGATTGCAAGGAAATGCCTTCATTAATTATAATTATGCACTCACCTTTCCCCATCCCAGTACATACACTAGAAGATAGGTTGTTGTTGTTGTTGTTAGTTGCCATCTAGTCATCTCCTTCTCATGGTGACCCCATGTATAACAGAACAAAACGTTGCCCAGTCCTGTGCTGTCTTCATGATCATTGGTATGTTTAAGTCCATTGTTGGAGCCATTGATGTCTCCTATGTGCCCTTAAAGGCTCATCTTAGCGATCATCTCCTTCAGGAAGCCTCTCCCTTCCACCCTCAGTGACCACTCTAAGCTGATATGCTTTAAGAAGCCCCTCCTTTGTGTTCCCTAACACAGCACAGGCATATCTGTATTGAACTCTTCCTTCTTCTGGATTGGAATTATTGGTTTAGTTGACTCTCTTCCACCACGCAAATGGTGTTATTGATCAAGGTCACCTCTGTATTTCTACCGCCCATCCTAAAACAGGGCATGGCACATAATAGACCCACAATACATATTTGATGAAAAGATGATTTTATCAATATTTTAAATTATTCAAAAGCCAGAAAGTCTTAATTAGTATTTGAAACTTTGAAATTATGGTGACTATTTTTCTGTGATTGTATTGATCAGAAAACATTGTGAAATTAGGTTTTCCAACGTTTAGCATGAACAAGTCCAGTGCTCATTACCAGGCCAGAGACAGAATCCAAGGCAAGCAGTGATCAAGGGTTTTCATTGGCCTATTTTTGGAAGTAGATTGCCAAGCCTTTCTTCCTAGCCTGTCTTAGTCTGGAAGCTCTGCTGAAACCTATTCAACAGCCATAGAATCCCTTCTCGTTGGCCATGGCATTGCCCATTGGGAAGGAAAGGGAAGAAAAGACAAACACTGGTGGTGGGGGGGGAGGAATAGGTGGAAGGTGTTGGCTTCTCCGTGGAGCTGCCTGAATTGAAAAATATCTTAGGTAGACTTCAGAGACCTGGTGGCACAGTGGTTAAGAGCTTGGCTGCTAACCAAAAGGTTGGCAGTTCAAGTCCACCAGCTGCTCCTTGGAAACCCTATGGGGCAGTTCTGCTCTGTCTTATAGGTCTTTATGTGTCAGAATCGACCGCAATGCATTTTGGTTTAAGTAGACATCAGGAAGTATTGTCGTTAGGTTCCGTTGAGTCTGTTCTGACTCATAGCAATGCTATGTACAACAGAACGAAACAGTGCCCAGCCCTGTGCCATCCTCACAATTGTTGTTATGCTTGATCCCATTGTTGCAGCCACTGTGTCAATCCATCTTGTTGAGAGTCTTCCTCTTTTTCGCTGACCTTCTACTTTACCAAGCATGATGTCCTTCTCCACGGACGGGTCCCTCCTGATTACATGTCCAAAGTATGCGCAATGAAGTCTTGCCATCCTTGCTTCTAAGGAGCATTGTGGCTGTACTTCTTCCAAGACAGATTTGTTTGTTTTTGGCAGTCCATGGTATGTTCGATATTCTTTGCCAACACCATAATTCAAAGGTATCAATTCTTCTTCGGTCTTCCTTATTCATTGTCCAGCTTTCGCATGCAGCTTCTTGGATTATTTGCTCAGCATATAGATTGAGTAAGTATGGTGAAAGGATACAACCCTGACGCACACCTTTCCTGATTTTAAACCACTCAGTATTCCCTTGTTCTGTTCAAATGACTGCCTCTTGTTCTATGTACAGGTTCCTCGTAAGCACAGTCAAGTGTTCTGGAATTCCCATTCTTCACAATGCTACCCACAATTTGTTATGATCCACACAGTCAAATGCCTTGCAGGTACACATCTTTTTGGTGTTCTCTTCTTTCAGCCAAGATCCATCTGACATCAGCAATGATATCCCTTGTTCCACGTCCTCTTCTGAATCTAGCTGCAATTTCTGGCAATTCCCAATCGATGTACTTCTGCAACTGCACAAATATGGATCTCTTCCAGTCTATTGTCCAGGTAGCTGTCTTCAAAATTTCTTGGCATAGACGAGTGAGCACTTCCAGCACTGCATCCCTTTTGTTGAAACATCTCAACTGGTATTCGGTCAATTCCTGGAGCCTTGTTTTTTGCCAATGCTTTCAGTACCATCAGTACTGATCATATGCTACCTCCTGAAATGGTTGAATGCTGACCAATTCTTTTTGGCATAGTGACTCTGTGCATTCCTTCCATTTTCTTTTGATGCTTTCTGTGTCATTTAATATTTTCCCTATAGAATCCTTCAATATTGCAACTCGAGGCTTGAATTTTTTCTTCAGTTCTTTCAGTTTGAGAAATGCCGAGCGTGTTCTTCCCTTTTGGTTTTCCAACTCCAGGTCTTTGCACGTTTTGTTATAATACTTTACTTTGTCTTCGAGATCCAACCTTTCAAATCTTCTGTTCAGCCCTCTTACTTCATCATTTCTTCTTTTCACTTCAACTATTTTACGTTCAAGAGCAAGCTTCAGAGTCTTTTCTGACATCCATTTTGGTCTTTTTTTTTCTTTCCTGTCTTTTTAACGACCTCTTGCTTTCTTCGTGTATGATGTCCTTGATGTCATTCCACAACTCGTCTGGTCTTCGGTCATTAGTGTTCAACACGACAAATATATTCTTGAGATGGTCTCTAAATTCTTGTAGGATATACTCAAGGTTGTACTTTGGCTCTCGTGGACTTGTTCTAATTTTCTTCACCTTCAACTTGAACTTGCATATGAGCAATTGATGGTCTGTTCCACAGTCAGCCCCTGGCCTTGTTCTAACTGATGATAATTGAGTTTTCCATAGTCTCTTTCCACAGATATAGTTGATTTGATTCCTGTGTATTCCATCCGGCGAGGTCCACGTGTATAGTCGCCATTTATGTTGTTGAAAAAATGTATTTGCGGTGAAGTCATTGGTCTAGCAAAATGTTATCATGCGATCTCCGTCATCGTTTCTATCACCAAGGCCATATTTTCCAACCACTGTTCCCTTTTCTTTGTTTCCAACTTTCGCATTCCAGACACCAGTAATTATCAATGCATCTTGATTGCATGTTTGATCCATTTCAGACTGCAGAAGTTGGTAAAAATCTTCGGTTTCTTCATCTTTGGCATTAGTGATTGGTGCGTAAATTTGAATAATAGTCGTATTAACTGGTCTTCCTTGTAGGCGTATGGATATTATCCTATCACTGACAGCGTTGTACTTCAGGATAGTTCTTGAAATGTTCTTTTTGATGATGAATGCGATGCCATTCCTCTTCAACTTGTCATTCCCAGCATAGTAGACCATGTGATTGTCCAATCCAAAATCATCAATACCAGTCCATTTCAGCTCACTAATGCCTAGGATATCAATATTTATGGGTTCCATTTCATTTTTGATAATTTCCAGTTTTCCCAGATTCATACTTCATACATTCCACGTTCCAATTATTAATGGATGTTTGCAGCTGTTTCTGCTCATTTTGAGTAGTACCACACCAGCAAATGAAGGTCCCGAAATCTTGACTCCATCCACGTCATTAAGGTTGACTCTACTTTGAGGAGGCAGCTCTTCCCCAGTTGTCTTTTGAGTGCCTTCCAACCTGAGGGGCTCATCTTCTGGCACTGTATCAGGCAATGTTCTGCTGCTATTCATAAGGTTTTCACTGCCTAAGTTTTTTCAGAAGGAGACCACCAGGGCCTTCTTCCTAGTCTGTCGTAGTCTGGAAGCTCAGCTGAAATCTCTCTACCATACCTTCTAGCATTACAGCAACATGCAAGCCACCACAGTATGACAAACTGACAAGTTGCGTGGGGCTCAGAGAGCAGCACTACCAAACTTTACCACTAGATGGCAGCTGCACCCCAGGAGCAGGCCACTTCTGGCCTCTGACCACACCCTGCCCTAGACGCTCCCCAATCTGGCTGGAAGACAAATGGCCTTGACCATCCCCAGCTGAGCCTCTCTGGTGGGACTTAGGCACCTCTTATGGAGGAGGGCAGGTCCTGGCAGATACTGACCACCCTGGGAATTCCTCAAAGACAAGCTGCTCCTTCCTCCTACAGTACCACACCTACTTCCATTTTTATCTTTTCCTTCATTCTTCCTATTCCCTGCTCCCCCAGTCCCCGCTCTCGCATTGTAAAATTACTATTGCCTAGTTCCACCACCCATCTGTCAGTTTGTTGTCTTGTGGTGGTTTGCCTGTTGCTGTGTTGCTGGAAGCTATGCCATCAGTATTTCAAATACCAGCACGGTCACCCATAGTGAACAGGTTTCAGCAGAGTTTCCAGATTAAGACAGACTAGGAAGAAAAGCCTGGTGATCTACTTCCAAACATCAGTCAATAAAAACCTTATGGATCACGACAGAACATTACCCAGTACAGTGCTGGAAGATGAGCCCCCTGGGTTGGAAGTCACTCAAAATACACAGTGGCCACAACAATGGACTTGGGCATACCAACGATCATGAATACAGCACAAGACTGAGAAACATTTTGTTCTATTATACATGGGGTTGCCATAAGTCAGAGGCAAACAGATAACCACTAACAACAAGAAAAATGGACTGCTTCACACTTTCGGTTCCCCAAGCGTTGCTGGGGTGTAGGCTACTGTCTCTCACTCTGGCTCCTCAATTACTCCGTATTGAGAAAGAGAAGGGGCAGTGTCCGCTTGAGTATCCCCCAAGGAAATGAAGAAATATTGATAGCAGTGTGAGGCAGAAGAGGAGGAAAACAGACAGGGACAAGGAACAAGAGTGTCAGAAGAGACAAGAAGAGAGAGAAGAGCAAAGATGGAGAGATTGGACGGAACAGAGCTAAGAATATCACTCCAGCACCATGTGGCTCAGAGAGGGAGACGCTGATGCAGCCAGAGACCAGTTAGGGAGGCACTTTTATTGGCTAGGACCTGGCAGGCTGGGACTTAGGGACAGATCAGACTTTGTTGTTGTCGGTAGCTGCTGTCAAGTTGCACCCCTCCCCACTCATGGCAACTCCATGCCCAATAGAAAGAAATGCTTCCCGTCCTGCACCATCTCCACAGTGGGTTGTGGATCGGACCGCTGTGCTCCATGATGTTTTCATTGGCTTATTTTTGGAAGTAGATTGCCAGGTCTTTCTTCCCTGTCTGTTTTAGTCTGGAAGCTCTGAAACCTGTTTAGCAGCCATATTGCCTGTTGGGAAGGAAAGGGAAGCAAAGATAAACATAGGTAGGGGGAGGAATAGGTGGAAGGTGTTGTCTCTTCCTTGGAGCAACCTGATTAGAGTAATTGCTTTGCATGACTTTCTGACTTTCCTGGGCCAGCCCTGGATAACTGAAAAAGCTATCCATCCTCCTTAGAACAAGCCCAGGGCCTTTCAGACAAAGGGGTACTCCTCTCTCTCACAACCACCCTGGGGCTGGAAGCCCTCCCCCAAGCCTCCCTCCCACCTTTCTTCCTGTCTCCATATCTTGCTGTGCCCTTGGACACAGCTGGCACAGAAGTTCTACTGTAGTAGGAGCAAAGCCCTCCTCTGATCATAGTCTCCAAAAGTGGCAGTGGTGTTCTATATGTATACGTTTTTAAGATGATGAGCTGCCATCAGGTTGTCAGACTGCAATAAAAGGATACTGGTGTAGGAATATATCCAAAAGAATTGACAGCAGGAACACAGAGACTTGTACATCAGTGTTCATTGCAACACTATTCACAACAACCAAAAGGTGGAAACAGCCTAAATGTCCATCGAAAGCTGAATGGAAAATTAAAAAAAAAAAAAGAAAAGCTGAATGGATGAACAAAATGCAGTACATACATACAATGGAATATTACTCAGCCATGATGAGAAATGCAGTCCTGATACACACTACACCATGGACGAACCTTGAAAACATTATGCTGAGTGAAATGAGTCAGTCACCCAAGGACAAATCCTGTATTATGATCCCACTTACACGAAATTATCTAGAACAGGCAAGTGTATAGAGACCTAACTTTATTAGTGGTTACCAGGGGCAGGCGCAAGGGAGGAGGAAAGGAGACCTCAATGCTTAGGGGACACTGAGCTTCTGTTAAGGGTGATGAAAAAATCTGGCAAAGAATAAGGGCAGCGGTTGAACAACATGATGAAGATTGTGGAAATGGAAAATGTTTTGTTACATATGCATTTATCACAATAAAAGTAATTTTTAATGAAAAAATGTATTGGAGCAACTAGTGTGAAAGATCAGGACGTCAACCTAGGCATCTCTTTGTTAGGCTTGCTCTCTGCCACGGCAATGGTGCAGCGCCCACCTCCTCTCTCTCCTCGCTGACCCCAATCCAGGCTTCCTCCGTGGTCAGACCGTAACTCCGCCTCTGGACGGGCACTGGCAGGAGACGCCCAGGGCCTACGGAGTCCTGAGGGGCCCCTGAGATGTGCAGTTAATGTGAGAGTCCCTATCTGGTAATCCCCGTGACTCCAGGTGAGAGGGGTGGGGGAAAGGACCGCTGCCCTGGGAGTCTTCAGTCCTGGTGATTTGTCCCAGCATCTCCCCTGAGAAGCTCTGGGATGTATGAACTGGAGGCTCACGTGCTGCTGTGAGGACCACGTGACACCCAGGCAGAAGGCGTCTGTACAGTGTAAGGTGCTTTATGGACGTTCATCTGGTCATTTATTCCACATTGGCTGGGCCCCTCTCCTGGCCAAGGCCTTGTACTAGGGCCGCAGGGGAAGTCGAGACGCAGCCCTTGCAGAGTGGAGGAACGCGTGAAACGACGCCATGAGGAAGCAGGCAGCCGCGTCCAGAATGCAGGGTGTTCCATACGCCGAACAACCTGGTACCTTCAGTAAACAAGTGGCATGAGAAAAGGAGGGAGTGGCTGTCACAGATGATGAAAAGACACGTAGGAAACAGAGCTACGAAGAATGACAGCTGGAGCTTGTTTGGATCCTGACTGGGAGAAAACTGACTATAAAAAGATATTTTTGAGATAATCAGAAAAATGTAAATGTGGAGTGGGCATTAGGAGATATTAAATTATGATGATCAGATTTCATGTATGATTATGATGGCATTGTGGGTACTGTAAAAAGAAAGAAAGAAGGAAGGAAAGCGAGGGAGGGACAGACGGAGGGGGAGAAGAGCGAGGGAGGGGTTAGAGACACACATCTCCACATGCAAGGATTGATGGGAGATGCTAACTCTGGAACTCGCTTTAAAACACTCAGAAAAAATGTAGAAGGGAAATAGATGAAAAAGAATTCGCATTGATGATTGTGAAACTGGCTTGCAGACACATGGGGGTTCATTAGATAATTTTCTCTATTTTTGTGTATGCTTAAAATTTTCTGTAATGTTTTAAAAAGTGTTCCAAGTAGCTTGAGAGCCATGGTGGGGAGGGGGTGCTGATGCAGACAAGCACAAGCTGTATAACAGAGCAGCCGGGAAAGCACAGGTGAGGGGCTTTGAACCTAGCCAGGGCTTCGAGGCCAGCTTAGGGAAGTTTGCGGAGGCGGTGAGGCCAGGTGGAGTGGGTGAGCTGACGGAGCTGGGCAGAGAGGGCATTCCAGGCAGAGAGACGCGTGTGCACAGATGTGGGGTTTGGAATGGTATTTCACCGCCCAAAAGATTTTATTGGGGTGACTAACACGCCTTGATTTGTCTGGGACTTCCCTGGTTTTAGCACTGGAAGTCCAGTGTCCTGGGAGACCATGCATCCTGACAAATCTGGGTGATGGGTCACCTGTATCATAAAGCTGTTGCACAGAAGACTGGGCAGCAGGTGGAGGGGCAGGGCTGAGCCCGCTGGCTGCGGGGGCTGGGAACAAGGGCTCTGTCTATTGGAGAGCCGAGAGCTGTTCTCCAGGCAGTGCCCTGACTGTTTTCTGCCCCTCCCATACCTCAGCTGTAGCAGCAGCAGCCTCTTCCTCACAGGACATTTAGAGATGACAGCTCAGGGATCAGACTGGCTTCTCACACCTCCTTGCCTGTCCTGCTAGGGAGAAGCCTGCAGTCAGCACAACTTCTCCTGGGCACTTTCTCCTCTGACCCCAAATCCCCCACTAGTATATAGATACAGGTATAGGTCAAGTCCCTGGATGGCACAAAACTGTTTGCGCTCATCTACTAACCGAAAAGTTGGCGATTCGATCCCATCCAGAGGCACCTCAGAAGAAAGGCCTGGCGATCTGCTTCCAAAAGATCACAGCCATTGAAAACTCTCTGGAGCAGTTCTACTCTGCAAACATGGGGTCACCATGAATTGGAGTTGACTCAAAGGCAACTAGCAACGACAACAATTACACACACTGCTACACTGTGCAGAAGATGGGGAAAAGCATAGAAGTCTGGACTTAGAAAAAAATAAAATTATTTGATTATATGCATTGCAAAAGAATTCACCCGGGATTCCTTCACATGCCAGGCCATTTGATCTAACAAATGATTTGAACGTAAGTCAGAGGCATCTACCGCAGAGCAAGCAACAGCCTCAAAAGCCCTCAAAGTCGAGTTCCCTTGGACACTCATTGCATGTCTCCCACTCTCCATTTCCCTAAGCAGAGAAAGCTCACCTCTCATGCTCAGCGTGATGCTGTCACGCCAGCTCAGAGGACAGGCTCCCCCGCCTCCCCCCAGCCCTCCACTTCTCTAGCCATTTATCACACCAGGATCTGCAGAGCCTCCCCAGTCGGGACATCTCCTTATCATTTCACAGGTAAGGAAATCAAGGTGCCAGAGAATCAATCCCATTCCTGCTTTGGACTTCTGCTTCCCTGGACCACTTGTGGGAGAGCTTCCCCTGCAGACCACAGAGGAAGCATCCTCAGTGTGCTGGAGCCAACAGCAAAGACCCTCCGCCACCCACCCCCCTTCCACTGAGAAAGAGTGGCTCCTCCACATTCTCAAAGTCTTGTGGGGAAGGGCAGGGGCCAGGCTGGCTCTCAGAATCTTAACAATCAGCATCTTGAGAACTGGCAACTCAGCACCTCACACCCAGCTTCCCCAATTTGATTGCGATTTATAGAGCTGAAAACTCTCTCTCCCAGTGAAACATTTTCAGCATTCTCTTCTCATCCCCATAACAGCAGGCAGCCCATGAGAAGCAACCGGGATGTCATCAGGAAAGACAAGAGCAGCCAGGGCGAGCATGCTGTGTTTGCCCCCAGCTCAGAGATGTCTGGGCCCCTGGGGACGTCCCATGTGCTGATCTAACCTTCTGTTGCAGGCATCTGGTAGTTTGTAACATACAGTGCCCACCCAAGAGGCACTGGAAAGTTCCCAGAGTATCCCTGCCATCTTGGAACCAAGGATGTTAAATACGTCTATAAGTGCTCTCTCCAAAATCCAAAACAGAGTTCCCAGACCTAACTATAAAGTAAACTAATAATAATAGCATACACCAGTTATTTTCCATGTGCCAGGCACAGTTCTTGACCTGTATTTACTTTTTATTCGCACAACAATCCTAAGAGATAGATATTTCCATTATCACCATTTGAAATATGAGAAACTGAGGCACAGAAAGGTTAAATGACTTTCCCAAGGCCACACAGCTATTGTTGATGCTACAATAGTAATTCGAGTAACTACCTGAAGTTCTTACCTGTAGCTAAAAAATAAAGATGTGAAATAGCTATAAACACTGCTTTCAGGGAAATAGGCTTTGACCTCCTCTCCGCTTCTACAGCCACATCATTCCTGTCTCACCTTTCTTCCCCACCCCACCGCCCACCAGTCTAGCTGCCTTCCCCTCTCTCAGCGGTCCCTCAGCTTTGGAAATCAGCTTTGTCTGTCACTAGATTGAGCCCTTGGGCAGATCACTGCTTTTATCTGAACCTCAGTTTCCTCATCTATAAGATAGGGATGATAATAGTTCTTTTAGGGGCTACTATGATAATTTTGTAAGATCATTATGAAGCATTTGTCACAGGTCTCGTATTAGTTATCTGTCGTGTTATAAATTATCCTAAAACTTAGCTAAGACATCGATAACTTACAAGCTCACACAATTTCCCTGGCTGAGGAATTTGGGAGTGGCTTAGCTGGGTGGTTCTGTCTTTGGGCTCTTATGAAGTTGCAGTCAAGATGTTGCCTTGTGCTGCATCATCCAAAGGCTTGACTGGGGCTGGTGGATCTGCTTCCAAGGTGGCTTGCTCACAATGATGACAAATTGGTGCTGGCTGTTGGCAGGAGGCCTCAGTTCCTCACCACATGGACTGGTCCAAAGGGCTGCTTGAGTGTCCTTACAACATGGCAGCTGGCTTCCCCCAGCATGAGTGGTCCAAGAGAGAGGAAGGCAGAAGTTGCAATGTCTTTTATGACCTAGCCTCAGAAGTTGCATCCATCATGTCTACAATACCTTACTGGTAACACAGATCTCCTATTCATTGAGGGAGTGTGATCATCACAAGGTGTGAGTCATCAGAGGTCATCTTGGAGGCTGGCTACCACAGGTTCTGATATAGGTAGGCACCCAGGAAATGAGCTTCCCTCCTACTTGACTGGTCTACCCCATCTATCCACATTTCCGGACAGCAGTTATGCTTACCAAGGCATGAGTTGATCAGAGCTAGCAAAGCTTCTGAGTGGTGAGGAATAATCCACCCTTTGACAGCCCGTCACCATCGCCATCCTCACCACACACCTCCACCAACCCAGAAACACCAGGTCTTCTGATTTCTGAGCCTAAGTCAGGAGAAGCAGCCCTGCCTAGCACCGTCCTAATGCACGTCTCCAACAAATCTTGAAGACAGACTGCAGCGAAGCTTCATTAATTTTTCACAAGATTCATCTAACAGTGGTTGAGCAGAGCTGAGAAAGCCCCATGATCAGTGCCTGTGCCAGCAGCCTACAAAGGGTTAACCCATTAGCCCATATCCTGGTGAGCTCATCCCTGCTAGAGCCTACTCAGTTGCTGGGATTCGCTGCACACCGACTTCTGGATGGGGCCAGGGAGGCTCTGCAGCCCTGATGAAGGACTTGAGCAGAAACTCACCGCTGACTTCCTCCCAGTGTGAACACCAAGTGATTCCCAGGTCCCTCCTCCTCCCCTGGGACACCGAGGACAGTAAGTAAGGAGAAGATTGTGCCCCCTGCCCTTCCTTCCATTTCCCTGGAGGAACAAGCTGGGTTTAACTTTGCTGTAGAGTGTGCTGAGCCTTTGAGCTGGAGTTGGAAGGGAAACATGAGGAACAGGCAGAGAAGAGGGGTTATGCTTTGGGTGGGGGCTCTGCCAGCTGCCAACAGGCTGAGGGGTGCTCCGTGAGGGTTCTGGCTGAGAGTGGTGGCAGAGGCGGGAGGGGGAACCACCTGGGCTTTGTGCCTGGCAGAAGGGAAGCTGTGTGCAGAGGGCTGCTTCTAACCTTCTAGCATCTAGCCCTCACCCTCGGCACCCATTGTGGGGAAAAGTGGGTAGGTGGTTGTCCTCCCGAACCTAGGCAGAGGCAGACAGGAAGTACAAGGCCTCCCTCAGACCCCGGAGTACATGGGTGGGACCTCACGCCCGGACTGTCCTTCTGGCCATCCTATATCTGACCTCAGCGTCTACCGTTCCCTCCTTCCTGCAGGTATGGCAGGTGCCCAGGGCAGGTGCCAGGGAAACAAAGTGTAGCAGGCCAGTGGGGGCAGAGATTATCTCCGAAAGGGGGAACAGGGCCGGCACACACCAGCATGGACCCAGCACAGCTCTGTCATCTCGGGGAAGAGGGGTACCATGCGGACCCCTCACTCGGGTAGAGCCACACATTATATTATCACCTAGCTCCTTTCCACCCTGTCCCTGGGCAGGGCCTGGGCACCAGCTGTGTGGTACGGAGAGGGAGATAAATGACAGTCTCTAGGCTGAGTGTGAACTTTGGGGAGATTTCCTTCCTAGAGATGCTCACCTCATCTGTGAGCTGGTGACAGATGGGTGGCCCTGGCTTCTGTTTTATCAGCTCTGGTGCTGGGCCCCACTCACCTTATCAGAGTGTAAGCCTTCCCCAAGTGCAGCTCCTGTGGAGGGGTGGCAGTGAGGGGAGATAAGAGACCCTAGGGTAGAGCTGAATGGGGCATTGGTGGAGACTCCAGTGGGGACAGAGATCTGGCCACGCTTCACAAGGAAACTCGCGTCCCCGTCTTCCTCAGGAATCATAAATTGTGCTGTCTCTTCCCCTTGCATTTTGTGGCCTGCCTTCCCCACTTCTCAGACCCTGACCCTGCTCACTGGGGCCCAGTCTCCCCGCTCAGAGGTAATGCGTGGCCTCTCTCACCTCAGCCTGGCAAAAGAGTCTGCCTTCAGTCCTCGTAATTCCCAGAATAGCCCAGCTCCTATGGGAGCTCTAGGTGGAGGGGGCTGGGAAGGAGAAGATTGGGAAGGCCCAAACACAGCAGGCCCTTTTAGGATATTAGGGTTGCCAGACATAATACAGGACATCCAGTTCAATTCGGATGTCAGATAAACAGTGAATAATTTGTTTGGTATAAGCATGTCTTGTGTAATATGTGAGACATACTAAAAAATTACTTGCTGTTTATATGAAATTCAAATGTATCTGGACATTTCTTAAATTGATTTGCTAATTCTGGTAGTCCTATTAATAGTGACCATGTTCAGCATGTTGAAAGGAAGAGGTGGCAGGGTAAGGTCTGGGGAGTGAGTTCTGAGGTAAAAATGTGCAGGTGTAAGGGTGGTAGGAGGGTTAGAAGGAAGAATGTGAGGAAGACAGGAAAAAAAAAAAGGCAGGGCTTTTAAAATTTTTTTAAATTTATTTACTTTTGCACCCTGGGTAATGCAGTTAATACACTCGGCTGCTAACCAAAATGTTGTAGGTTTGGAGCCACCCAGAGGCACCTTGGAAGAAAGGCCTGGCGATCTACTTCCAAAAAATCAGCTACTGAAAACCCAGTGGAGCACAGTTCTACTCTGACACACACAGGGTTGCCATGAGTGAAATCAACTGGACAGCAGCCATTAAATTTGTACCACCCTTGAGGAAGCATGGTGCAGTATTTAAAAGGCCAGGATTTGGGGTCAGGCAGCTCGGAGCCTCCATTTGCTCTCTGTAAAATGGGAATGATGGTAACAGTAACAGCAGATAGGTGGGGAGAACACGTGTGGATTAAAAGAGATGCGCCAGGTGAAGGCAGTGGTTCCCACCTGGCGTTCTGTGCTCAATTCGTGGGAAGATGAAGGTGGTGACTTGGATGGCTGCTCTGCCACAGGCTTCTTGCTTCTCTGCTGGCCCCCACTCAGGGTCCCGGCCTCGGGCCCACGTTCTCAGCAGCTCCACCCAGCGGTCCTAGGCGTAACCCCCCACCATTTGGTAAAATTACAACCCATCCAGTTAAATTTGCATTTCATATGAACAACCACCCTTGTGGTCCTAATCATTTCCTAGGTCCCATCACAAGTGCCCTTTCACCTGCCTATTCCCAAAGACAAGCAGAAGCAGCACTTGTGCAGAAAGGTCACAGCCTCAGCTTGGAACAGGATAGACTCAAACCAGGCTCCAAAGCTTGCCTTCCAATCCTGGCTCGCTACTCGCCCGCTGGGTAACTCTGGGTAAGTCACTTAACTTCTCTGAGCCTCAGCTTCCTCACCTGCAAAACGGGGGTAATAATTGTACCTTCCTTATCAAGCTGTCAGGAGGATTACAGGAGGTGATACAGATAAAGCCTTTAGCATAGTCCCTAGCACCGGATAAGGGTTGGGTAGACGGTAATTACTGTATGGAAAGAATCCACCTTCCCCAAGCATCACTGACTTCTTCTGCTTTGGAGAAGCAGCTCAGGGTACCTTGGAGACTGTAAGAACTTTGGCCAGCAGACAGCAATCAGTCTTGGTGAAGTGGGCAGTGAGTTCGAGGGGCTGAGGAAGGGGGAGGGGAGCTGGTTGGTGTATTCCCTTTGCCCCTTTGCAACTGTCTCTTCTGCCCCTTTGTCACTTGTTCCCCTCCTACCCACCTTGCTCTAAGACCAGAGGGTACTGGTTACAACAATTTAAGAATAATGACTTGGCATTGAAATGCTGACCGGGTTCTAACTCTTAACATCAAGCAGAAACTCAAAAAAAAAAGTAAATTTGCATGGTAAGCTCTACTTTGCAAACAACCTGTACAGTCTTCTCCTTCCTCCCCTGTGATAGCTCTCGTGTTTATTTAGTCATTTAACAAATGCCTGCTGAGTCCCCAGCCTCAGCAAAGCACTGAGCCACCTCCTGGAGGGACTAGAAAGCTGAGTAAGACCAGCCCCCGCCCTAAGGAGGCTGTAGGGAAAAAGGGCTTCCAGCCAGTAAGTGCTGAGACACGTATCCCTTCAGCTCCAAGGAATAGTTCAATTATTTTACTTACAGCGGCCGTTCCCATTAAGTGGCACATTTCAGACACCCAGGAATCTATTGAAGGGAAAAGTAGCGGGCTCTTGCTATCTTGGACACTAATTGTTCTTCACAGCTTGCATATTCTGCACCACCAAACCCAATTTAAAATCACCAGTTGCCATGGAGTCGATTCCCCTATGGGTGTCGGAGTAGAACTGCTCTGTAGGGTTTTCGATGGCTGATTTTTGAGAAGTAGATCACCAGGCCTTTCTTCCAAGGTACCTATGGGTGGACTTCAACCTTCAACCTTTTGGTTAGCAGCTGAGCACATTAATCATTTATACCACCCTGGGACTCCAAACCAAATTTACAGGGATTAATGTATGAGTGTGTGAGAGGGAGCCAAAAGCACTGTTTTCTAGCCAGTTCTCTCCCTGCCAATTGAGACATCTCTTCACCTCATTTGTCAGAGATACCACATACCAAGTGAACGTGGACACCATGAGCTCTTCAGCAGACAGAGTCATGGTCTTAGTTATGCTTTTGTTTGTTTTTAATTTTTCATGTAAAAATGTTTAATTTTATTCAAAATAGTGTGATGAATCCCCCTGTACCATCACTTGGCTTCAACAACCACCAACATTCTTGCATTCCTGGTTTAGCTGTCCCTCTGCCACTCTTCACCCTGCTCCCCTTGGTTATTATGAAGATTTTTATCGTTCTCTTTTGTGGGGTGCAATTACCCACATAGAAATACACAAATCTTAGTACATCAATTGACAAACATTGTTAAGTGCCATCGAGTTGGTTTCGACTCATGGCAACCCTGTGTACAACAGAATGAAACACTGCCAGGTCCTACACCATCCTCACAATCATTGTTATGCTTGAGCCCATTGTTGGCAGCCACTGTGTCAATCCATCTCATTGTGGGTCTTTCTGTTTTTCGTTGACCCTCTACTTTACCAAGCATGACGTCCTTCTCCAGGGACTGGTTCCTCCTGATAATATGTCCAAAGTATGTGAGACACAGTCTCGCCATCCTCACTTCTAAGGAGCATTCTGGCTGTACTTCTTCCAAGACAGATTTGTTCATTCTTTTGGCAGTCCATGCTGTATTCAATATTCTTTGCCAACATCATAATTCAAAGGTGTCAGTCTTTCTTCATTCTTCCTTATTCATTGTCCAGCTTTTGCATGCGTATGAGGCAACTGAAAACTCCATAGCTTGGGTCAGGCACACCTTAGTCCTCAAGGTGACATCTTTGTTTTGACAAATGTGAACCACAGCAGTATTCCAGGAGAGAATGCTTCCATCCACACCGGAAAGTCCCCTCCTGACTCTTCCATTAGACAAGAAGGGCAGGGCCCAGCACTCGGGTGGAGAAACTAGTTTTTGGTAGGAAAGACATTCCTTCCGTAGTGCCAACAAGGAAAACAGGAAGGATGGGGGCAGATTCAGCTCGGTTTGTAGATAGGGTGGGCAGAAATTTAGAGGAGTTCCTGATTAATGAAGTAGGAGGAGAGGTTATCTTTGAGTGAGTGAGAGGGGGTTAGTGCTGGCATATAAGTTTGAGGAGAATGGCAAGTGGGACTAAGAGCTGACTTGGGGAACACACAATAACATCTGGCAGTATGGAGGGCTCAGGTAAAATTGTAACACATTAATCTGTAGAGTGATATGTTTTCTAGCGGTGCTTAGTGGGAGCAGGGAAAGGGGGGCTCTCAGACTGAGCTGGGTCAGCATGTTGCTGGGGACCATGGGTCAGGGATTTAAGGAGATCAGCAAGAGACATGAGTGGAAGTGATAGACCCTTGAGCCAAGGCTTAGCACGAAGAGAATAAGTTTGGTAAGCAAAGCAGAGGGTCAAATACATGGAGGACTTGACGAAGCAGAAGAAAATGATTTTGTCAAGTTAGGTAGTGAAGGAGCTGGAAAGATGAGAGGTTATTGTCAGAAAGTCAAATGGGAATTTAAGATTTTTATAGGGGAGTGGTTCAGGGCAGTCCAACATATGGCCAAGAGAGAGGGTAGCTGTAGTTAAGTAGACACGAAGGCCGCTGGCATGGAGGAAGTCAAGGAACCGAGTCTGGGTGTTGCATTGAACACCTGTATCAGGGGTCAGCAAACTATAGCTGACAGACCACATCCAGCTGTCTTTCCTGTTTTCATACATAAAGTTTTCTTGGAACACAGCCATACTCATTTGTTTTACATTTCTCTAAGCCTGCTTTCTTTTCACAATGGCAAAGTTGAGTAGCTGTGAGAGAGGCCATATGGTACAAAACCAAAAACCAAAGCCAGTGCTGTCATGTCGATTCTGACACACAGTGACCCCGTGTGTTACAGAGTACAACCAAGCTCCATAGGATTTTCTTGGCTGTAATCTTAATGGAAGCAGGTCGCCAGGACTTTCTTCCGTGGTGAGCACATACTGTTTGTGCCACATTACAATGGCAAAACTGAGTAGCTGTGACAGAGGCCACATGGCACACCAGCCTAAAATACAGTATTTACGATTTGGGCCCTTATAGAAAACCGTAATGCTAACGCTCCCTTTCAGAAGACACAGAGGAAAGTCCCTCTTCTCCCCTCTTTGCACTGAGGGTGTCTGCAGTTGATATGTCCTCGAGGGTCAGGACTCTGTAGGTAAAACCATGCTGCTTGGAGGATGGAAGAACACAGACCTCTAGAGATAGGCCTGTTTGTGGGAAAGGAGGAGACTTGGTGGCACAGTGGTTAAGAGCTCGGCTGCTAACCAAAAGGTCGGCAGTTTGAATCCACCAGCCGCTCCTTGGAAACCCTGTGGTCGGGCGGGAGAGGGAGAAGGAAGAGAGACTGAATGGCTTCACCTGGAGGCCAAGACTTAGCAATGGGGCGACTAGCACCTGCTTTCTCAAGCTGCTGTTAGGTATTTTAGTATAAATCATAACATATCACCCCTATATGCTTCAAAACGCCTCTCCAAAATAATGTTGCTTTCATACTTAATAAAAATCTTAACTCCTTGACATCTAATACCCAGATCATATTAAAAATCTCCTTAATTATCCCAAGGAGTCTTGTGGCACAGTGGTTAAGAGCTCAGCTGCTGACCAAAAGGTCGGCAGTTCAAATCCACTAGCTGCTCTTTGGAAACCCTATGGAGCAGCTCTACTCTGTTCTGTAGGGTCGCTATGAGTTGAAATTGACTCAAAGGCATCGGTTTTTTTTTTTTTTTTTTTTAATTATCCCAAAATGTCTTTGTACTTTAGAACCCAAAGAAAGGAGCATATTGCCTTTAGTTATATCTTTTAATTATCTTTGTTTGAACACTTTGTTGACATATTATATATGCACAGAAAAGTGGTCATATCATAAGTGTACAGCTCAAATAGTATACACCCATGTAGCCAGCTGCCGGGTCAAGAATCACAATATGGCCGGCACCCTAAAAGTCCTCCTCATGGCCTCCTTCCGGTCACAACCCCCACCCAAAGGTCACCACCATCCTGACCTCCAATAGCATAGATCCCCTTGCATGTTTTTGCATTTTATGTAAGTGAAGTCATGCAGCAAGTATCCTTTTTGTGTCTGACTCCTAGTGGTTAGCATACACCTGTGAGATCCATTCATGATGTAGTTGTCCTTCTTCCATGCTCCTGGCTGTGTAATCCCAGACCAGCGCGTTCTTGTCTCCAGCCCGCAGCCTGCCCACCCCTAGGAAGTCTCCACCCACTGACTCCACCTCCTCACACTCCACACTTGGTCTCCAGGGAAGAGGAACCTGGCTTCGCTTTTCAAATTGCTCCCCTGAAGGGTGAGCCAACATTCAAATCTGTGGGTAGCTCGGAGGGGGTACCTCCCAGAGCCTTCCGTGTTCTCCTCCGGCCTCAGTCCTTGTCCACTCCTAGTTGCCAGGGACCTTAAAGGAAGGCGAGTGAGGTAATCCCTGAGACATACAAGCCAGCCCAGTAACTTCATTCGAAGCTGAAAGGGTGGACCAGCTCCTGGAATGATGCCTAGCGCCTGCACAGACCTGCAGCCTTGGAGCCCTGTCCTAAGTGGTGGGCTGTGTGCAGGAGCTGTGCAGGTGGAGGATGGGCAAACCCAGCCTCGGCCCTGGAGCACTTTGCAGTCTAGGAGGGGAGGAAAGTCAGGTATAAAACAGTGGTTCTCAACCAGAAGGTAGTTTTGCCCTTCGGGGGACATTTGACAATATCTGGAGACATTTTCGATTGTCACATCTTGTGAGGGAGTGCCGTGGCGATTAGTGGGTGGAGGTCAAGGGTGCTGCTACACGTCCTACAATGCATAGGGCAATTTCCCACACAGACAGTTATTCAATCTACAATGTCAACAGTGCCACTGTTGAGAAACCATGGTATCAGGGGAAAAAAAAAAAATCTTCATAGGATTTTGATAAAATGTGATAAAACTCATTCTCTCCTACCAGCTGCCATGTAGTTGATCCCGACCCCTGGCGACCCCATGGGCGTCAGAGTAGAACTCTGCCCAACAGGATCTTCAATGACTGATTTTCCAAAAGCAGATCACCAGGCCTTTCTTCCAAGGTACCTCTGGGTGGGCTCAGACCCCCAACCCCTCGGTTAGCAGCTGAGCACATTAACCATTTGCACTACGCAGGGATTCCTATAAAACTCATACAGCCCTGAGGTGGTGCAGCCTGATTCTCAGAATTCATGTCCGATTCACTAGCTGTGTTGTTGTTGTTAGCTGGCGTTGACTGAGCCACAGCAAATCACTACCTCTAATGCGTTGCCGTCGTGTCGATTCTGATTCACGGTGCCCTCATGTGTGTCCGAGTAGGATTGTGCTCTTCCATAGGGCTTTCTTGGCTGTGATCCTTCCAGAAGGCCTTTCTTTCATGGTGCTGCTATGTGGGTTTGAACCGCCAACCTGTAGGTTAGTAACTGATTGCGGACTGCTTGCGACACTGAGGGACCTTTCACTGCCTATAAACATCCCAAAACCCGTTGCCCTCGAGTCAATTCCAACCTATCTAAAATAGCTTTAGAAGTCACTTAGCCCAACTTCTTCATTCTACAGATGAGAAAACAAGGACTCAAAAGGAAAATAACTACAGTCACCACTGGGACTATTGTCTTGTGTTAGTGCTTTAAGACATTCGGCAGTCACAACAACCCTATGAGAGAGATACCCTGTTATCCTTATTTTACATATGCGATTAGTAAACCTGTCCGAGGTGCCACAGCTTATAAGGGGCAAAGCTGGGTTCAAACAGTGGTCTCACTGGTGCCAGAGACCTGGATCTTTCCATCACAGCAGCCACTGCAGGTAAGCTCAGTGACTTGCAAGAACTTTGAGAGTGAGCCTGATTCTTCCCTGCAGTGTCCCGTCCACGGCCTCCTCCCTGGTCACAGTGAGAGAGAAAGACAGAAGATGTCACAGTCCTCACCCCTGCCCAGAGGAGAGTGCTTCTTCTTCAGTCACTGCCTAGGAAATGCAGCCCTGCCCGCCCATTCGCTCTCCAATGACCATCTTCCTTACAAGTAAATCAACTAAATTAATGGTTTTCATGGGCCGTTACAATTTATATATATATATATCTCAAAAAAAAGAAAACCCATTGCCGTTGAGTTGATCCCGACTCATAGCAACCCAGTAAGACAGAGGAGAACTGTCCCACAGGGTATCCAAGGAGCAGCTGGTGGATTCAAACTGCCGACCCTTTGGTTGGCAGCTGATCTCTTAACCACTGCGCCACCAGGGCCGTATGTATATATATATGCGTATATGTATATGTGTGTGTGTGTGTGCATCTAGGCATCTACCTAACTTTTTATCTTGGCAAATACAGATAATAACAAAACCAACAGTCAACCTCTATCACAGTCATTTCATAAAATAAAAAATATTTCAACACCAAAAAAAGAAAGAAGGACAAAATCTCAGAATAACAGAGAGTCCTTTCAACTGAATAAATGTAACATTATAGAAAACTTAGAACGTTGTTCTTATTTCTCACATGGTGCGCAGTGGATCAGTGTCGTTTGTTGCTGTTGAGTCAGCTGTCACTCACGGCGACCCCATGTACAACAGAATAAGACATTGCCTGGTCCTGGGCTATCCTCACAATCGTCGGTGTGCTTGAGTCTGTTGTTGTGGCCACTGTGTATTCTGAGTGCCTTCCAACCTAGGGGGCTCCTCTTCCAGCACTATACCGGACAATATTCTATGATCTATAGGGTTTTTTTTTTTTTTTGAGCGCCTGCTGTGTGCCAGGCACTGTGGTATGTGCTAGGATTGGTCCCCGCTCTGCTTTCATGGTGCTTGCAATGGGGCAGGTGAGACAGGCTTCAGAACGGACACTCTTTGAAGCAGTATATTTAAAATCATGACAGCGATAAGTAAGCCGAAGGATAGAATTCTGGGAGAAGATGAGACTGTAGGGGGGCGGGGAGCGGGGAGTGATTGGCTCAGGAGTGGTATTTGAGCAGAACTATAAGGAACGCGGAGCCCTGGTGGCACAATGATTAAGAGCTGGGCTGCTAACTGAAAGGTCAGCAGTTCAGATCCACCAGCCGCTCCTTGGAAACCCTTGGAAATCCACTCTGTCCCATAGGATCGCTATGATTCAGAATCGACTTGACGGCAGTGGGTTTGGTTTATAAGGAATGCATAGGAATCCCTGGGTGACGCAAATGGTTAAGCGCTCGACTACTAACCACGAGGTTGACGGTTTGAACCCAGGCAGCGGTCCTGCAGAAGAAAGGCCTGGCAGCGTGTTTCTGTAAAGATTACAGCCAAGGAAACCTTATGGAGCACAGCTCTACTCTGAAACATAGGGGGTTGCCATGAGTTGTAATTGACTTGCCTGTAATGGTTTTTTTTTTTTTTTTTTTTTGGTTTGATGTATGCTTTCAATTCTATTTATCGATTTTCCGGATGGATTTTTTTTATAACTCTGGGTCCTGATCCATAAGGTTTTTAGTGGCTAATTTTTGGAAGGAAATTGCCAGGCCTTTCTTCCTAAGCCTTAGTTTGGAAGCTCCGCTAAAACCTGTCCACCATGGGTGACACTGCTATATTTGAAATACTGGTGGCATAGCTTCCAGCATCACAGCAACATATAAGCAACCATAGTATGGCAAACTGACAGATGGTGGTGGTGATCAGAGTTAGGGATAATTGTATAGTCACATCATTGTATGTTCAATGAGAGGCCACTTGACCTCAGAAAGAATCCCAAAGTAAAAATTTCAGAGACTCTCGTAGTTGACGGGACCCTCCGAACTCATCCGGACCAGCCACAGTGTAGTACAAGGAGCTTTGAGTCCAAAGACCTTGGCCTGAATCCCAGTACAGCCAACCATGAACTTTGGGGCTTTGGCCAAGCTCCAAAGTCTCACTGGGCCTCAGTTTCTGTCCCTGTTCAATGGGAATAAACTAATGACCTCCTCACAGGGCTAAAGAATAGAGCGTCTGAGAATCCAGGAGCTCGTTATCCCTGGGAAGTGGTCACCACCGCCCCCAGCCGAACGCTTCCGGTTCTGATGATGCGATGGCCACCTCACACCCCAGAGGGCAGGTCTCACCACAGCCGCCACTTCCCTACCCGGCCCAGCTCTGTTCTCTGGTGCAACTGAGAATTGCTGTATTTCAACTTCTCTACAGCAACCTCTCTAGCATCTGAAAGCAATAATCATGTTTGCCCTGGGTCTTCACTGCCAAGTGGTAAAAATGGCAAAACCAGTTGCCATCTAGTTGATTCTGACTCATGGCTACCCCATGTGTATCAGAGTAGAACTGTGCTCCATAGAGTTTTCAATGGATAATTTTTTTTCAAAAGCAGATTGCCAGGACTTTCTTCTGTGGTGCCTCTGGTGGACTCAACCCTCCAACCTTTCCATTAGCAGCTGAATGCGTCAACAGTTTGCACCACCCAGGGCTACCTACCCAGAAGTGACAAAACATCCTCAGATGAAACCAGATTGCAATAACTGACATGTTTCCTGCTAGAATCTCATAAAAAGTTCTGTGTTCTCCAGCTGCCTGCCCCCTCCCTTCCCACTCCCCAGCACACAAGGGGAAAGATCACTTTAAAAATGCCTACTTTGCTTATGCAAATATACTGCAGGATGGAAACGGAAGCAAACACCTGGGTGTCTGTGTTAGGATAACACACCTTAGTATCTTTCAAAGTCTTCGCTTCAAGGAGTAGGACACCTGTTCAGAGCTTCAGGTCTGCGCTGCCCTGGTGGTGGGAGGGGTGGGAGGAGCAAATAAGTTTGAACTTAACATTACAGGAGGTGTTGAAGGAGAAACCATTCACTGAAGGGCTCTTCTATGTGTGGAAGTGTCTTGGTAAGGAGGAAGGGGCAGGCTCCAGAGCCTCGGGGCTCAGGGGCCACCAGCCGAAGGCACCATCTCCTTCATTTCAAGCTGCCTTTTACCCAGGGGCCAGTAACAGTTTTCAAAAATGCACCCCCGTCAAAACTGGGTCTGACTCTAGCCCTCCAACCAGCATTGTATTTGGTGCAGGGAGCGGGATTCACTGTAACTGGGGGTGGATAACCTACCTTCCCTAAAAGACATTTCACTATAGAAAGAAATCTCTTCCATCGCACTGACAAACAGGTTTATCTGTAAGTGGTAATGTGAGTGGGATCTGAGGTAGCCTGATAGGAAATAAAAGAGAAGGGGAAGAACCCTAGGATTTCTGGAGGCAAGAGACTGTGGAAGACAGGGAGCCAGAAAGCAGAGGGTGGAGGGAGCACCTGTTGAGGACAGTTGGCCTAGGCTGGGTCCTGGTGGAAAGAAGTGACAGATGTGTGACCAGGGTACGGGAGGAAGGGGTGGTTGGTGAGCTCTGAGAGAGCGGAGCTTACTGAGGTTACTACAGGGGAAACGCCACTCCCTGTAGGAAAAGCCTACGGTGGATAAGGGGTCGGCCCTGTACCACTGGAAAGAGAGCTAGGATTGTCTTAGTGGTCAGTGAAGGGACAGAAGGGAGGAAGGAGAAAGATGGAAGGAGGGAGGGAGGGAAGGAAGGAAAAGAAAGAGGGAGGAAGAGAGGATGGACAAAGAATGTGTGAAGGAGGAAGGGAGGAGGAGAGAAAGATGGGAAGGAGAGACAGTGGGAGGGCAGAACAAAGCAAGAGGAGGAGGGAAGGAGACGGAGGGAGAGCAGGAGGGAGGGAGAGAGAAAGGAAGAGAGGGAGGGATTCATTTGTTCATTCACTTACTCATTCAATCAAAATACATAAAAATCTTTGGGGTACAAGTCACTGTACTAAACACACTGGAGAAAACTCAAAATGAATTGGGGCGGTGACTTGGTAAAAAGGCAGGGCGTGCCTGGGCTCTCTGGGCCTGTGCTTCCTCTCAAAAACACCTGCCTTCAGGAAAGTAGTGAATATGGGTCATTTATATCTTATCGCCTGATTGTAAATATATAAGCATTTGCACTTGAACCCATATTTCTGATTATGGAATGAAGGGCTTTAGTCCCACATTATCTGAGGTAGCACTGCGCTGGTGCTTGTATTTGGCAGGTTAGCAATGCCTGTTGGCAGCTTGGGAAGTGCTGCTTATAGGTGACCTTCTGCTTCCCACTGTGCAGACCCAGAGATGAGAGAGCCCAGATCACCAAGAGCTATGCTCCTGGGCTCCAGGTGAGAAACTGGAATGAGCAGTTGAGTTAGATTCCATACCTTTACAGCCTAAGAGGAGTCCCTGGGCTGTGCAAACGGTGAATGTGCTTGCCTGCTAACTGAAAGGTTGCTGGTGCAAGTTCACCCAGAGGTGCCACGGAAGAAAGACCTGGTAATCTACTTCCAAAAAGTCAGCCATTGAAAACCCTATGGAGCACAGCTCTACTTTGACACATAAGGGGTTGCCATGAGTTGGAGTCAACTCGATGTCAACTAAAGCAGGCCTAAAAACAGGAAGTTGGAAATGTGGCTGGGTGTAATTAATGTGGAGGGTCCGCGAGGGGGGCGTTGAAGTGTTAGAAGGTCATGTTCTGAACCTGAGGCATCACTGTCCTGTGGTGGCAAAGCACGTAACATCCCAGGCTGCACTAAAAGCCTGGTGTTTCAGGAGCAAGCAGAGACTGGGTTCAAATCTTAGCTCTGGCAGCTTCTTACCCTGTGATCTTGAGCAAGTTGGCATCATCTCTCTGAGCCTTAGCTTTCTCATCTGTAAAATGGGGCTAATGCTTACTTCGTAGGGCCCTGTAGCATTCGATGTGATGAAGGAAAAAGTGATCTCCACTAAACACTGCACTGTACCTGGCACAGAGTAGGCACCACACACACGCACACACACACATGCATACGTGTGCATCACTATCCTAATAGGCAATTAATAATATTTATGGAGTGCTGCAATATGCTAGGCATTGTTCCAATGCATTCCATGCATTAACTCATTTAACCCTTCTAACCCTTTTGAAAACCCTACAAGTTAAGTAATAGTATTATCCCCATTTTATAGATAAATAAACTGAGATACAGAGAGGTTAAGTAACTCACTCAAGATCACACGGCTAAAAAGTGGTCAAACTCAAAAATAAGATGCCATTCAATAAACAGCAGCTTTTCGTTGTTGTTTTGATTTTTTTAAACGGTGCCTCTTTTCCCTATTTTAAATACTAAAAGCAGTTGGTTAGGATGATACATGTGTCTCTCACAAGGAAAAACCACATGAGCTTGGGGGGTTTCTTATTTATGTGGCTCTTTTCTGATTTTCCTTTTCATGTATCATCCGCCCTGAGAGCCAGCCTGGAGGTGGGTGCTGAGCACAGGAAGGACGCGTGCGGTTTCCTTTGACTTCATCTTTGTGTCTAACTGTTGCCAGTCCTAGGTGCCCGGTCCTGAGGAGCCGTGACAATGGAGGCTCTCCCCAAGGCCCTGGAGACTGATGAGAGGTCTCCGGAGTCCAAGGATCTGCTGCCCAGCCAGACGGCCAGCTCTCTGTGCATCAGCTCCAGGAGTGAGTCTGTCTGGACCACCACCCCCAGGAGTAACTGGGAAATCTACCGCAAGCCCATCGTCATCATGTCCGTGGGTGGCGCCATCCTGCTCTTTGGTGTGGTCATCACCGGCTTGGCCTACACCCTGGACCTGGGGGAGAAGAGCCAGGCCGTCCTCCGGATGATGGGGCCTGCCTTCCTCTCCCTGGGACTCATGATGCTGGTGTGCGGGCTGGTGTGGGTGCCCATCATCAAAAAGAAGCAGAAGCAGAGACAGAAGTCCGTTTTCTTCCAGAGCCTCAAGTCCTTTTTCCTGAATCGCTGATGGGGGCCTCATTCTCTGTTCTCACCATTACCCTGCCACCTTGACCAGGAGGAGAAGTTCTGCTGCCCAACATCCAGCAACCCCATCTCCCCAGTGGGCTTTGCCATAGAACTGGTCCAATCAGACCCTCTTCCTGGCCCTGAGGGAAAGATGGAGCTCAGGCTCCGCCTCCATGAGGCCCAGGAACTTTGCTGGACATGTCACTCTTAGCCTCTCTCTTCTCACTGCTGCTTCCCGTAGATCCTGGCAGTGGCCATCCATTCTCATTGCTCTCATCGCTGCTCATGTTTCCAGCGTCATTCATCTCTTGCCAAGTGCTGTGCATGCTGGGAAAGTCCTCAGGGGTGGGCTGTGCCCCAGAGAGAACCTCATGTTTACATGTCTGAGTCCCTGAGTGGGACGGCTGGATTCCACATCATATCCTTCTAGAACCAGAACTGACCAGAGGAGGACCTTCAGAGAAGAGAGATGGGAGAGCTGAGTTCTGACCCGTTGGGTTTGATAACCAAGCTCCTGAAGGCGGTGAGACGCCAACATGCATTTCAAGAGACCAGACAAGTCACAAGTATCAAACATTCCAAAGACTGAACAGTGAACGAGGGCCCGGGGGAAAACACCAGGCACACCCCCCAGACATGGCTCTGGGAGTTAGCCAGTCAACGGCGTTTGATTCCCACTTATATAGTATTTACACTGGAGGCAGTGGGGTAGGCCAGGGGGTATCACAATTTCCCCTCGACCTCCTAACCCCTTCCCATTTGCTCCTCTGCCCTCTGAACTTGGCGATTAGCCAAGGACAATGCATGTTACCCTAACTTCCTCTTTCCCCCACCCCCGTCTCTGCCGACCAATTCTAGAACAACAAGATGCAGAGCTGCAGAAGAATCATGTAAGATTCTTCTCCTTCTCATCTTCATTAAGAATCAAAACTGAGAAGATCAATCTCCACATCTGAATGGTCTGTAGGTTTCTAGAGATGGAATCCACTTTAGGAAATCCCGGCCTCCGCTATCCCAGCTCCCACCCATCAAACGAGCACGTGTTTATTGAGTTCCTGGCTGTGGGCCAGGCATGGGGCTGAGATCAAGACAGAGGTGGTCCCTGCTTTCATCTTGCTTTCCAAAGTGACAGACACAGCCAATTAAATATAACAATTAGAATATCCAGTGCCACTTTCTTGGTGGGGAAATGTGGGTGGATATGGGAACACAGAGGAGGCATCTAATCCAGACTTGGGAGAGGGCAGAGAGGTTCCTGGAGGCCATGTCATCCACTGAGAACAAAAAGAAAGGTTAAGAGCTACAAAGAGGAGAAGGGAAAAGCATTGCAGGCAGCAGGAATGGCATGTGCAAAAACTCACAGGAAAGTTAGGAACTGCACAGACACCTCGCCAGTCTCCCAGCTCTTTTGTGTCAGCCCCTCTCTTGGCTTGCTTCCATCTGCTTCTCCAAGTGTCTTACTTGTGGCTCTTCCTGGGGGTGCACTGGGGGCCTCATGGAGTCTGTGGTAGAGATTGGCAGAGGGTTTCCAGAGTGCCTCAGTACTATTCCTGTCTTACCAAGCAGAGCACGCCAGTGAGGTAAGTGTGCCCAACACTTGGGGCTTCCTCTAGCGACCAAGAAGCCCTTAAGTGAAAGATCAGAAAGTAGTACCAGTGGGAGAACTAGCCGTGCTGCTCTGGGCCAGGCCAGAGGCCCCAATGGAGAGAGTTTGATAATGAGATTTAAAGAGTCATCTTCTTAGCTTGGGCTGATTCCTTTTGACTCCTCAGCCTTCTGGTCTACCACACAGGTCTTCATGGCAGCCATGCTAATAGGCCTCCGAGTATCCCTACCCTTCATAGGGTGGTTCCATTTGCAGGTCAGACCCAGCCTTGTTCCCTCTGCATTATGGGAAATCCCAGGAGGCAGGCCTTGAGGAAGACACCTCTGTCACTGGAGATACCTCCCACCCCACCTACCCCAGGAGCCAGAGAGCTCCTCAGAGTTTGGGGAGCCTGTGGCCTTTGCGGCTTGCTCAGAATGGCCCTGAATGGTCTTCCATTTAGCCACACACCAGTGTACCCTGTCTTCCTGACTGTCAGTTCCCTGCACAGGTGGGTCAGGCCCAATTGTGGCAGTGTTGCAAGTGCCTCAGGTGACAAGGCTTGAGATCATTTCTTTCTTCATACCTTCATGCACGTGCAAATTCACTTTCACCTTCCTCCATGCTTCCTTAAACAGGAGCAAACGGGGTGGGGTCACAGCTCCCGGGAATCCCGCATTCCCTGTGTCTCGTTTAATCTGCCCGAGAACAGCTTGCAGTCTGGGCACACCTGTGGGAGGAGGGCCCGTGTGGATGCCACTGCCAGCTATGTCTTGAAGTTTGAGGACAACCACTACTCTAGAACCTGCCCAAGTTCTGGATTCATCTTGCTGCCCCCAGCAGTACCTGCCATATCTCCTGTTCCTCAAGTTAGTTCCTCAACAGAGAAAACTGAGGAGAGGTTATAAGAAAAGATGCTGAACATCATGCATCCCCACTGGGAACCCCCGCACAGGTGTGGGTCTGAGGCAGGACATCATCGACCTTCTTGCCAAAGCCCATGGGCCATGGCAGCCTGAGGTATGGGTGTGCCCAATCTGTGAATTCAATCCTGGTTCAATGCCACATTTCTGGAAAAGGCAATCACCCGCCATGCCATGAATCTTTTGATGCCTGTGGACTGGAGGAGAGGACCACATCTACATTTTCTGCTAACTGGATTGTATTATCCTACCTACAGCTATTATGGTTGGGAGAGTTTGGTTTAATCTGAGACCTAAAGGAATCTGTGTGATGTTGACTTGTGTTATATTTAATACAGTATCCGCTGTGTTTTCCTTCTGTTGCATCAGGAATTCCAAGGCTGCATCTAGGAATTCATTCTTCAAAAATGCCTCCCCTCCCCACATGGCCTTCTTCCCAGCGTGCTACTTGGGAGAAGGGGGATGATGTGGCTTTCCTGCATGGTTCCTTGGCCCATCATAGGAGCTGGTGGCCCTTACTCTGAGATGCTCACAGGGGCAGAGGGCAGGTGCAGGAAGGAGAGATCCCAGCAGCCCCTGACTCTTCCCAGCCCACAACCCCAGTGTCAAAATAAGAGATATGGGAAAAGAGCCCTCCGGAATCAGCTGTCCAGGGTGGGGCAGGAAGACTCTCCAGGGTCAGCCTGCCAATAAATGTCCCATGAACTAAGGAGCGAGCCCAAGAAGGTTGGTGGTTCACTCCCCAGGACCTCCTGGTTTCCTTGTTACCTCTATGCCCCTTCTTCCTTCCTCCTGGTCCAGATTCCTGCTTCTCTAAGTCTTCAGTCCTGGCTATTTTCTACATGACTCACATGTTCTTGACTTTCTGCTGCCGGCTCTAGTTTGCTCTGTCCCTAAAAGAAAAAGAAAGAAGATGGTGTTGTTTCTGGAGAAGAAAAAACCAGTTGCCATTGAGTCACGCCCAACTCATGGCAACTGCAAGTATGTCAGAGTAGAATTGTGCTCCATAAGGTTTTCCATGGCTGATTTTTCGTAAGTAGGTTGCCAGGCCTTTCTTCTGAGGTACCTCTGGGTAGACATGAATCTCCAACCTTTAGGTTAGCAGTCAAGCATGTTAACTGCGTACACTACCCAGGGAGTACCTGTCTAGAGTGCAAAAAAAATACAACCAAACAAACCTGTTGCCATCAAGTCAATTCCGACTC
>NW_004443976.1:8388414-8390086 GCF_000243295.1 Trichechus manatus latirostris
AGGAGAGAGTAGGTAAGAGGCAGTCAGCAGGAAAGCGTTCTGGGTGGTGTCTGAAGCGCAGAGGAAGGCCCAGGCTAGAAATAATTCCCTCATACTGAGTGCTTACTACCTGAGAGGAAGTGGTCTAAGCACTTTAAGTTTAGTTCATTTAATCCTTTCCGAAAACCTTATTGTTATCATTATCCCCGTTTTGCAGGTGAGATAAGTGAGGCACAGGAGCACCAAGCTAGAAGGTGATGGAGCTGGGACTGAAGTGTAGGTGGTCTGGCACCAGAGGCCATACCCATCACCCCCACCCCACACAGCTCTGAGAGGCAGCAGGAGGCACCAGGCATCACCATGATGGGCTCGGGACTGCAAGGTGGAAAAAGTGGAAGTGAAGCCGGGGTCACTAGAAAGCAGAGAAAGAACACCAAGCAGGAGCCTAGGACACCCAGCAGGGGAGTGACCCCCTTCCTGGCCAGGGTGCAGGAGGAGAGGACAAAAAGAGCCACCAGCCCGGGAGAAAGCCTTCACCCTGAGCACCTCCCATGTGCCAGGCACAGGCTGGGGGCCTTCACCTCACTGTCTTTCCCCATCTAATCCTTTGTAGCACATTTTACAGAGGAGTAAATGGGCCCAGAAAAGTCAGTTACTTAGCCAGGTCCCACAGCCCATAAGCACAAATTAGAGGTTTGAGCCCAAAGCATCCTCTAGGCCCACTGTTCTCATCTCCCAAGCTCCTGTCCCACGGACAGCAGGCTCTACCCCAAAAGGGTGCTCAGAAGGCAGAATGGGTCCCTCCAGCACCAGCCTGTGGTGACGCTGCCACACAGGGCACCCTGGTTCCACAGGACAGGCTCCACTTCTGACCAGCAGGAGGATTTGGAACCTGGTCCAGGTGGTCCCTTTTCTGGTTGACGCTCCTCCCACCTCCCTGTCTGTCTGTCAGTCTTCTATCAGTGGTCACCCTGGATAGCACATCTGCACATCATGCCACATCATAGCCAAGTTCATAAGCCCTTCAGAAAGTCAAGACCACCACCCATAGGGACTGCTCAGAACCAAAGGCTCAGTTAAGATCAAATATTGTTTCTTCAGAGCAGAGCTAGAGAAGTCCAAGTGTTCCAGAAGGGGGAGATGCTGACCGGCCATTTGCCCTGTCACCCCGTTCTCTAAAGGCCCTCTCCCTCCCTCATTCAAGACTAGAGAGGAGTCCCTGAAGGGCCTTGGGGCTGCTGCCTTGAGTATGCAGGTTTTTGTGTGGACATAAGTTTTCAATTCATTTGGGTAAATACCCGGGAGCACAAGCGCTGGATCGTCTGGTGAGACTATGTTAAGATCTCTCCTGACCCTACTAAACAGATGCTGGAGAGAAGCCTCAACACAAACCAGGGCAGAAAATCACCCATCAGGGCCTTCCTCCATCACCCACTCCAGAGCTCAAAGTCTGTGCTTTCAACATCTGCTGGGAGTGGCTGGGTCCTGTCTGACGCTTCTTCCTCTGCAGACTTGGGCACAGCCCCTGCCCAGCCCAAGCCAGACCATGGTCCTGTGCAGTCAGCGCCCCCTGGTCTTCAGTCCAGGCACCTCTGTGTCGGAGGGACCATGCTTGCTTCTACTGTGGACACAGATGCAGGAAGGAGAGATCCCAGGCCATCACCCAGTCCATGTCTCCAACTCCAAGGAAAAA
>NW_004443976.1:8391006-8391932 GCF_000243295.1 Trichechus manatus latirostris
TGGGCACATGGAAAGTCACCACACCCTTATATGTATTCACTATGCTATTTCCTGGTCTCGTTTTCACTGTTCCTTCTGAAATCTTTTCATCATAGCTTTAAAATATGTTTTAAAGGTGCCAGTTTTTTAAAGCAGACTTTACATATTAGAGCAGTTTCAAGTTTACAGAAAAATGGTGCAGATAAGTCCAGAGTTCCCTTCTACCCTCTCTCCTCCTTGACCCAGTTTCTTATTATTAGCATCTTGCATTGGTGTGGTACGCTCATTACAATTAATAAACCAATATCGATACATTATTATTAACTAAAGTCCATAGTTTACATTGGGGTTCACTCTTTGTATTTTATGGTCCTGTGGGTTTTGACGAATGCGTCATGTCCTATATCCACCATTATGGTATCATAGAGAACTGTTTCACCACCCTAAAAATGCCATGTTCCACCTATTCCTCCCTCCCCTCTTCCTGAACCCCTATCCACTACTGATCTTTGTACCATCAATAGTTTTGCCTTTTTCAGAATGTCATAGAGTTGGAATCATATAGTACGTGGCTTTTTCAGACTGACATCTTTCACTCAGCAGTGTGCATTTAAGGTTCCTCCACGTCCTTTTGTGCCCTGATAGCGCGTTTCCTTTTATTGCATGGATGTACCACAGTTTACCCATTCACCTACTGAAGGACATCTCGGTTGCTTCCAGCTTTTGGCAATTATGAATAAAGTTGCTATAAACATTCACGTGCAGGTTTTTTGTGTGGACGTAACTTTTCAAATCATTTAGGTAAATATTCAGGACTGTGACTGCTGGATTGTATGGTAAGACTAGGTTTAGCTTTGTAAGAAACTGTCTTCAGAGATACAAGGGAAAGATTAGTCCAAAGGACTAATGGACCACAACTACCACGGCCTCCACCAGACTGAGTCCAG
>NW_004443976.1:8392669-8395184 GCF_000243295.1 Trichechus manatus latirostris
CCTTTCCATGGATGTTGGTTTTCCTGAAGGTTCTTCCCTAGACTCCATCTCTCTTCCTTCTGAACACTTCTCTGAATGACTTCTATGACAAAGACTTCCATGTTTCCCTGTATGCTAGTGATTCCCTAAATCTATCCCCATAAATCTATCTAAGTGCCAACCAGACACTGTATTGGTTTTCCAATTACTACTAACAAATTATACAAACTTAGTGGCTTTAAACAATACAAATTTTCTACCTTACGTATCTGGAGGTTCAGAAACCCAAAATAGGTCTTAGTGGGCTAAAATCAAAGAGTTGGCAGGGCTGTATTCCTTCTGGAGGACCTAGAGGAGGTAAGTTCATTGCTTTTTCCAGCTTCTAGAGGCCACCCACACTCCTTGACTCATGGCTCCCTCCCACCTTCAAAGCCAGCAATTGCATCACTGACCTCTTCTTCTGTCATTACATCTCTTTCTCTGACCTTTGTGCCTCCCTCTTTTACTGAGAAAGACCCTTGTGACTATATTGGGTGTACCTAGTAAGCCAGGATAGTCTCCCCATCTCAACATCTTTAATTTAATTAGATCTGCAAAGTCCATTTTGACATGTAAGGTAACGTATTCAGTTGCTGGGGATTATGACATGGACATCTTTGTAGGGTCATCATTTTAGCTACCACTGGAAACCTCCATCTTAATACCTCCGACAGCTTGAACGCAACCTATCCAAAATAGAATTCATCCTTCTTCTCTTTCTATGTCACCTGTCTCAGGGAATGACACCATCGTTCATCATCATTCAGGCAGTTGTCTGAGTCAGAAATCTGGTATTCTAGAGAATAAGGCAGAACTAGTACTTGCGTATCCAGTATCCTTTTTCTCATCTTCTTTGGTAATAAAATCACCTTTATTTTACTAGAGGCAGCAATGTGCCTAGCTAAAATATTATATTCCTCAGCAGATATTCCCCAGTCTCCTTTATTACAAGGGTTGGCCAATGACAGGTATGTAAAAATCATTAGGTAGGGGCCAGAAAAGCTCTTCATCTGTCAGAAGCTCTTTTCCCTCCACCCTTCCTTCTTTGAATGTGGATCTGATGGTTGGAACTGCAGCTACCAGCTTGGGACCATTAATTGACCTTGATAAAATCATTGCCAAGGATAGCAGAGCAAAAAGCTGGAAGAAGCCTGTGACGTTGATGATGTCCAGGAAACTACTGGACTTCCTAACTCCAGGCTTCTTTTACAGGAGAGAAAATAAAACCTTATAGTATTTAATTTATCATTATCTTGGATGTGTTACTTGCCAAATGCAATTCCTAATGCAATTTATCTGACAGGGAACAAATCTAGGGAAAGAGTTATTTTCTTCCTCTAAGCCCTGAATACTCTTTGATTAGATCCAGAACTATATAATCTGAACAAGGACCATCATAAATTCCAAATCAGTAAAATTTTACATTTGTTTGTCCTCCACCTCAAAGCATTCTCTCAGTCCCTAAGGAAAGAGAAAAGGGAAAAAAGAAATTCAAGGCAGCATGACTACAATGGTGACAGACCTCTTGCTCCTCTGTCTCTGACCAGGCATCTGGGTGATGGACACAGGGTGCCCAACTTTCTCTGTGACCTGTCAGGCTGCCTCACATATTCTAAGAGCTGAGGCAGGGCTGGGCGGGGGAGGGTAGAGACCAGGAACTGATACATAAAATTGGCATCGTTACTTGGAGGAGACACCTAGATGCTCAGCCCTCTTTCTTCCAGGTTTTAATCTCCATAATCATCAAAATTAAGATAACCTGCTTCCAGGCAGCGCTCGCTTCAATATGGTGGCCCCCAAGGAGGGGAGCAGCTAAGGGTGTAAACGGTTTTGCAGTTCAGAAACAAAACTGTTGTTGGCTACTGGTCACGCACAAACCTTGTATAAAAGATGATGTGATTGTAGCTCTGAAGAAAGTGAATGGTGATGCCATTTTGAAATTTGAACCATTTATTCTTCATGTGCAATGTCGACAACTGAAGGATGCACAGCTTCTGCATTCAGCAGCAATAGATTCTGGTTTCAGGAACTCTGGCATAACAGTGGGAAAGAAAGGAAAGACTATGATGGCTGTCCGGAGTACACATAACTTAGAAGTTCCATTAAGCCACAAGGGAAAACTGATGGTGACAGAGGAATATATTGACTTCCTCTTAAATATAGCAAATCAAAAAATGGAGGAGAACAAGAAGAGAATTGAAAGGTTTTACAACTGCCTACAACATGCTTTGGAAAGAGAAACTATTACTAACTCACATCCCAAGATCAAAGAGAAACATAATTCATCATATACTCATATGAAAAAAAGAAACCCAAAGAAAACACGTGGCAAGTGTATTACTGACAAAAACGATGAAGACACTAACAATGATGATGATGATCCTGGAATCAGTGTTAATATCTTCCCTGAAGAATATTGAGATTTGCTTCTGAAGTATCTTGTTGGAGAAATATTTCTAGCAGATATCATAAAGCTGCTCTTTATAAGAAAAAAAAA
>NW_004443976.1:8395750-8397039 GCF_000243295.1 Trichechus manatus latirostris
GTCCCCATGTCTCTATACTTACTTCTTTCTTTTATATTTCAAAAGAGATTGGCTGAGGATGCAATCTAATCTTGTAGACTGAGTCCCACCTCATTAACATAACTGCCACTAATCCCATCTCATTAACATCATAGAGGTAGGATTCCCAACACAGGAAAATCACATCAGATGACAAAATAGTGGGCAATCACACAATACTGGGAATCATGGCCTAGCCAAATTGGTACACATATTTTTTGGGGACACAATTCAATCCATGACACTGATCATATGGTGTCATGTATTGGTTAAAAGTGTAAACTCTGGAGACAGACCACCTGGGTTCATATTCCATCTGGGCTTTGCAACTACTCGACCCTGGACAACTTATTTACTACTCTGTATCCCCATTTTCACAACTGCAAATGAGGTTAATAAAAGTACATACCTCCTTCAGCTACCACCTGTGTGGCCTACTGTGATGGCTTGCGTGTTGCTGTGATGCTGCAAGCTATGCCACTGGTATTTCAAATACCAGCAGGGTCACCCATGGTGAACAGGTTTCAGTAGAGCTTTCAGACTAAGACAAACCAGGAAAAAAAGGCCTGGAGATCTACTTTCAAACATCAGCCAATGAAAACCATATGCTTTGGACACGTCATCAGCAGGGATCAATCGCTGGAAGAGGTCATCATGTTTGGTGAAGTAGAGGGTCAGTGAGGGCAAGGGAGACCCTTGGTGAGATGGATTCGAACATGCTGGTGATTCTGAGGATGACACAGGACCGGGAATATTTCTTTCTGTTGTAAATAAGGTCACCATAAATCGGAGTGGACTCGACAACATCTAACAACAACAGGGTGCTCTCACATAATAGGTGTTCAGTAAAAGGCAGATATCATAATTACCTTTGTAATTAAGAAAACAGAATTTCAGGCTATAAACATAATACAGTGTTATAGATTGAACTGTGTCCCCCAAACATATGTATTGTAAATCCTAACCTCTATGACTGTGGTTACAATACCGTTTGGAAATGCATTATCTTTGTTATGTTAATGAGGCAGGATTAGTGTAGGGTGTGTCTTGAGTCAATCTGTTTTTGAAATATAAAAGAGATTAAACAAGCAAGCAAGCAGAGACAGGGGAAGATTGATGCCAAAGCACAGGAAGATCACCAAGGAGCCAAGGAATGCTACCGATGCTGAAACAGAGAAAGAAAGCCTTCCCCTAGAACCAGTGCCCTGAATTCAGACTTCTGGCCTCCTAAACTGTGAAAGAATAAATTTCTGTTTGATCAAGCCATCCAC
>NW_004443976.1:8397943-8402733 GCF_000243295.1 Trichechus manatus latirostris
GTCCTTATTCATGTGTGATAAGGGGCATCAAGACGAGCAGGACAACCAGAGTAAGAAGCATTACCCACAAAAGCCACTGGTCAGACAATAAGGGGTCCCGAGCAAGGACTACCTCAGGGCACTGTTGAGGGTGAAAGTCACACTGCAGTGCTAAGGAGAGAGGGTGTGATGGTTAAGGTTGTGTGTCAACTTGCCTGGCCTATGATTCTCAGTTGTTTGGCACTTGTACGACGTTGTGATCACCTCCATGATGGGATCTGCTGTGAATAGCCAATCAGTTGAAAGGGAGTTTCCCTGAGCCTGTGGCCTACATCGAATATACGTGGACATTCTGGCAAGGCTCGGAGGCTTTTTGCTCACTGAATCCTGCAGCTGGCTCCTGTTCGTCTGACCTCCAGTTCTTGGGACTTGAGCTAACAGCTTACCTGCCATCTTGCCTGCCGCTCTTGGGATTCATCGATCTTCGCACCCTGTGAGCAAGAGCCCTGCTCTCTGACCTGCCAATCTTGGGTTCACCAGCCCCTGTGGCTACACGAATCAGGAGAAGGTTCTATCCTGACCCATGGACTTGGACCTTCCAGCCTCTACAACCGCATGAGCCATTTCCTTGATATATATCCCTCTATATATGTATTTATATGCCTTACTGGTTTTGCTTCTCTAAAGAACCCAACCTAAGGTAGAGAGGAAGTGAGGAAGAGGAGATGGCATCTCAAACACAAACCATCTTCTGTCCTCAGGGCCTCTGCCCTTGCTTTTTCTCTTCCTTCTGCTTGAATGTTCTGCCCTCATCTTTGCTTGGCTGCCTCCTTGTCTTCATGCAGGTCTCAACACAAATGCCTCCTCCTCAGAAAGGCCTTCCACGACCACACTATTGAAAGCACTGCCCCCCATTCTTTCACCCTGTTTCTTGACATCATTGGCCTTCTCGCTTTCTGCTCCCATCTTGTTCACTGAATGATATCCTTGTTCACTGCCTGTCTGCCCCCCAAGGCAAAAACTCCAGCAAGGCAGGCATTTGCCCAGATCAACAACTGCTGCTGTAACCTATGCTGAGCTCCAGACAACATATCCCAATTGTTGTTAGTTGCCACAAATTTGGCTCCGACTCATGGTGACTCCATGTACAACACAATGAAATGTTGCCATCTTCACTATTGTTGGTATGCTGGAGTTCATTGTTGTGATCACTGTGTATTTTGATTGCTTTCCAACCTAGGGGACTCATCTTCCAGCACTATACTGGGCAATGTTCTGTTGTGATCCATAAGGTTTTCATTGGCTAGTTTTTGGAAGGAGGTCACCAGGACTTTCTTCCTAGTCTTAGTCTGGGAGCTCCACTGAAACCTATCCACCATGGGTGACCCTACTAGTATTTGAAATACCAGTGACATAGCTTCCAGCATCATAGCAACACCTAAGCCACCACAGTATGACAAACTGATAGGCAGGTGGTGGTAACAAGCACTATGTATTACTACTTTTTCAAATTCATGATTTCTTTAAAGGCCCTGTTCCCCTTCCACTTCCCACTGTCCCCGCCTCCTGCTTTCCCAACTCCTTCCTCCAGGCACCATCACCGGTGCTTCTTATGGGGTAGATCCCTTGAGCTTCTCAGAGCCCAAGAGCTAAGAGCTTATGCTCTCAGCGCAGCACAAAAATCTCAGGGCTGGATGCTGCTCCCTTAGCTAATTGGAGGCAGACTCTGGCTTGAAGCAGGGTCTCTTAATCCTGATGCCAAAGCACCCCTTTGGGGCCCAGGGCACTCAGCAGAGCCAGTTTGAACCCAGCCAAAGAGGGAAAGTCCAGCCCTTCTGAGAGGTGAGCTATGCTGTCCAATATAGTAGCCACAGCCACATCTGGGAGCCATTCACTGGTAGAATTCTCACCTTCCATCAGGGAAACCCAGGTTCGATTCCCAGCTAATGCATCTCATGTGCAGCCACCACCTGTCTGTCAGTGGAGGCTTGCATGTTGCTATGATGTTGAGCAGGTTTCAGTGGAGCTTCTAGGCTATAAGATAGACTAGGAAGAAAGGCCTGGCAATGCACTTACAAAAATCAGGCCAGTGAAAACCAATCCACAACCAATCATGAGAATGATGCAGGACTGAGAATTTTGTTCCATTGTACATGGAGTCACCATGAGTCAGGGGCTTACTCAATGGCAGCTAACAACAGCAGCAAGCCACATCCAGCTATTTACATTTAAATTAAAATTAAACAAAGGGCCCACTCAATTCCTCAGTCACACTAGCTGCATTGCAAATGCTCAATAGCCACATGTGGCCACTTGAAAATTGCAATTGTATTGGATGGTGCAGGGTATAAAGCATTTCCACCATTGTTGAAAATTCTACTGGGCAGCGCTGGTCTACACGGACACAGTCAAGAGCTCACTCAGGAATGTGACTGTTAAGACCAACGTTAGACTCTTGTACTATGTTCCTCTAATTGCCTTCCGGAATTTAGAGAAATAAGATCCTTTTGCCTTCTATTTCTATTTCATTCATTTCAGAACTTATCTTTATTTTTTCCCAATTTCTTTTGGTTCATATTGCCTTTTTTCCCCCCTTATTACTATGATGAATAGTAGCTTTTAAAGAGAGTTTGATTTAGTTTGATATATTTAGTTCTTCCAAGTCCTTAAATATGCTTTGACTAGTATATCTGAAATTCTGATAGGGATATTTTTAAGGGTCCCCCTACAACCGTATTTTTTATCAAATCCTCCAAGCAAAGGCATCAGCCCACCTGTTGGAGCTTCCCCACAGCTACTCAGGGACTCTCCCTCAAGGTCGGCACCTCGCATCTCCATGAACTAGACTCTCCTCAGGGTCTTGGAGTTCTGATTCTTGCCTGGGACCAAAGAATCATTGGTCCCCAGCTCTCATCCATCCTACAGGTAAAAAATTCCTGTGCTGTTACAAGGTGGAAATCCTAGATTCTTACTCAGCATGACTTGTACTGGCCAATAAACAAGAGACCAAGGTGGGAGAACAGAAAAGGCACCTTTATTTTGTTGTACAAGGAAATAGAGTCAGTCGGAGCTGCTGCTGCCAAGATTGTTCACCAAGGGTGGGCAGGCAGGTTACTTTTTTACAAGTAGGGAGTTCATACAAATTACATCAGCAACATTGTTAATAATACTATGCAGGCACAATGGGGTTTACATATAACCCCCAAGCAAAGGCAGGATTCAAATGCAAAGCTGGAGAGTCGGGGGAGCCCAGCAAAGCAAACAATTTTTCAATACAACAGTGTGGGGGAGGAAGCCAGATAAAGAATACAGCACTGTGGTGCTCTGTCTCATGCCCCCCGTTTCTTTTTGGACATTGGTCATTTAAGACCAGTGTCCATTTCATAAGTATAGCCCGGCTCGGAATTGTTTGGCATATTTTCAGGGAGGGGCAAATTTTGGACCTAGGCCTTTCATTGTGTCTACTGACCTCTTGTTGGTTAATAACTGATTATTTATTAAAAGAAAAAGAGAGGCTTTTATGCCCTGTTTATGTGAATGTCTCCCTAAAAGATTTTTTTTTTTTTTTCTTTCCTAGATTGTCTTAGCTATCGTCTTTACATCTCAGGGCCCAGTTGATGTGTCTTTACGAGTGTTTCTGAGTCTAGCTCCAGCTGGGTCACATTCTTAAGCTCAAGGACAGGGAATAATGGCTCCAATATTGTCTCTTAAACCATGCTTTTCTTTTGATCGGAGATTGGAGATATTAATACCTGGACTTAGTCGAGCCCTTAGACGGCGGCCACTCTTTAAACTCATGGTGCTGGTTTTCCATCGAATACCATCTGGTTCTTCACCAGATCTTAAGTAAGAGCACCGTTCCCATCAATCACATTGCCGAAGTGAGTAGACTCAATGAACACCAACATTTTACCCTTAGGCTTTTTTAAGTGTGTAAGACAATCAAAGATAAGTTTTATTATGCCTAATACTATCAGGATGTAGACTAAGAACATTACTATTCCTTGCAGTAGTGATCTAGCCCATGTCCCTATTCCTGATTGTAACCAACCAAATAAATCTAGTGTTTGTAAGGGTGTTACAGTGTGTAACCAAGTAGCTTGCTGTTTAATTCTATGTATATCCTGTTCTCCTTCATCTGCGTTATTTATCCAAATGCAACAAGAGGTATTTGCTACAGCACAGACTATACTTTCTTGGGCTAATAAAAAAAAACCTAAGGCTATTTTGTTATCTCATGTCACTTTGGCTAATGAGGTCAGAGATTACTGCTGTGTTTTTATCTCATTAGCAACTTCATCTGTTATTTGTACCATAGCTAGGAATTAAAGCTATCAACTATACCCTGAGTGTTGGACCAATGGGTTTCTTTTTGGCTCTCATTTTATAATGTGTAACAATTTAACATCACCTTTTTACTATTTACTAGCATCATTACCGTCAATATCTAAAGGTAATCTTAAAATTATCCAAGTGCGTTGCTCATGCATTTGCCAGCAATCTACACAAGAGATTGCCCATGTAAACTCACTGTCAGTTGGAAAGGAATCATTTAAACTAGTATAGAATAGTTGGATCTACCACACACAAAGTTTGTCTAGAGGAAACAGAAGGTATAGAAAAATTCACAGGTGACAACAAGATTTTCATTAGAGAATACATGATTAACAAGACGATATAGGATGGGCCTCTCCTGTTGGAAGTCTTCAGTTAATCTGTTTAAGACATACTAAGTGTTCTTCTCGAGGGGAAGCTGTCCCTCCTGGCTCTACATATTAACAGTCATGGGTCACTTTCTCGGAAGCAGAAGT
>NW_004443976.1:8403274-8404227 GCF_000243295.1 Trichechus manatus latirostris
ATAATACCAGTGTTGCCAGATAAAAACCCCAGGTTTTGCTCAGGTTGACTTGTTACAGCCAATAAATAACAAGAGGCCGAGGTGGGAGAAGAAAGATGCCTTTATTTCGTTGTGCAAGGAAAGGAGGAATTGGGGCTGCTGCCTCCAAGACTGCTCGCAGGCAGCTTGAGGGGGTGGGCTTCTACAGAGAGCAGACAAGGAAATGCAAATTCATCATGAATATTGAGGATTGACCTTCATGCAGGCTCTCAGAGCTTGGGGATGACTATGCATTTTCTTTAGACAAGGGTTCTACACCCCAGGGTGGAGGAAGAGGTTGATTTTTTTTCCATAAGAAGTAAAGTCTCCACCCAGCAGGGGGTTGAGGCCATCTATGGCGGGTTCTGGGGTTATCCTGTCAAGGACAATTTTAGAAGAATGTGCGGCTTATTCTGCTCAGTGTAGAAGGATAAGCCAGAGCAGGTGTGTCTTAAAAGGGTTGGACTCTGAGGCTGCCTGCCTCACCAGGATATACCAAGTCAAGATATACCAAGAATACACCAAGATTATCAAATCTTTAAATACCTGAATAGGAACAAAAGAAAACTTCATAGGTAAACGATGTGAATTCCAATCAAACAATTGGTTTTGATAAAGTTGTGACCAAGTTAGCGATTAAGAAATAATAATAAAATTATAACATAATGGTATGCATTTGCTGTCTAATATTAGGCAAAATCACAAGAGGAAATACTAACATACAAATTTTAACCCAAAAAGAATCAGGCGTTTCTCTTGATTTTGACAACAAGTTTCATGTAATTTATTAAATAAAACTTTTCAGAGTTGTCAAGAGTTTATTATAGGTCACCATGAAACAATACTTAAGTTATTTAACGAAAGATCTTAAAGTAAAAAACCTGATGGGTTTTTTTTTGTTTGTTTGTTTGTTTTCCTAAAAGCCTTGTGGCTTG
>NW_004443976.1:8404929-8431292 GCF_000243295.1 Trichechus manatus latirostris
TATCCTTTCTCTTGTGGCATAAAAAGCAAAAGTATATAAGCTTAAATTATGACAAATATCTATTAACTCAATTTAACATCAATAAGTTACCTAAAAGGTCTTAGAATTTATTTTAAGCCTGTATACCATAAAACATAACTGTTGTTGAAAGTCTGTTTAAACATTCTAAGTTTTCATTTAACTTTTACTATTTCTCATATTTTCACAATCTAATTTTAGCCCTTAAAAATTTTATCAGCTGGCTTTGGAGATGACAAAGTCTCTGCTCAGCTGACCAATTCACTGATATGGATATAACCTTAAGTGTCTGGCTAGAGTTGGGAACATTTTTCCAGGCCATTTCAGGTGTGACTCATTGTGATTTCTTTTTTGGCTTCTTAAAGTTCCCCTACAATAGAGAGAACTTGTTTACGGTTGTTTTATGGTTGGGATTCACCCGATTTATGATAACTGTAGTAAGCGTCCGGAAGCTACGTGACCTTGGAGGCTTGATGCGGTTCCACCCTCCCTATTTTTGATTCATGGCAGAAGGCAAGACTAGGCTGTTCTGATTCATTTACGTATGTTCAAACTGATCTAGGCATTTTGAGAGGCTATTTACCCAGTAAATACCAAAGCTCTTTAGTAGTTTTATAAATGAATCCATCAGTTCTTGGCTAGCGAGACTGGGGGCTTGAGGTGGGGGGGGGGTCATCCCAATTCATTTACATATGTTTAAGTTGGCCTAGGCATTTTGAAAGGCTGTCTACCCAGTAAATACCAAAGCTCTTTAGCAATTTTGTAAATGAATCTATCAGTTCTTGACTAGCCTTCCCCCCCACCCCAGCCCCCCAGGCTTGTCCTATGTCTCTTTTTTTTACCCACTCTGGAACTATTAGTTTTGCTTTAAGACAAAATATTTTTTCCTCAAACAAAACACATTTCGTATGATATCTAGCTTAAGTTACCTAGAGAGGTTTTGCTTTTAAGATTGACTTAAACACAAAGTTCTTCAATGTAGCTACTAAAAATCTAAATCATAAGACAGAGACAAGACAGTTTTTCTTGGATGAGGAAAGAACTGAGGTTCTAAGACAGCGTTACCAAAAAAAAAAACACCCAGCCATTCTCAGCCATAGCCTCCAACCTGATAGAAGACAGAACTTAAGCACAACACTCTAGACCGGAAGTAAGCTCTCAGAGCAAAACGAGACAGAAAGACCACATAAACTCACCGAACAATACCACACAAAACAAGATTATGGGGATTCTAGTTTCTTAAAGTGCATATAGCAATTTTTGGTAAGATCAACTCAATTCAACGGAAATAACAGGTTTTGGATAAAACTTACTAACTTGCCGGAGCATCAGATGGAGGAATATTATTGTGATTTTTTATTGAGAAACTGTATCATAAAACAGGTATGGAGTTATCACTTCTCCCTGCAAATTTTATAAAAAAGGTCAGGATCTGCCACTTTTTCCTGCAAATTTCATAACACAAGTCAGGAGCTGCCACCTCTCCCTGAGAATTTGGTAAAACAGAGCAGTATCTTCCAGGTTTTCTCGGAGTCACAAAAAAGAACCCTAAAGAGGAATGCCGCAGGGTTTGGACAGTGTTTCCCTTAGACCAACGTGTACCTTCATTGCTCATGAGTTTGCTTGTGGGTGGCAGGCAGCCTAGTGCTCTAGCTAGCCTGTCTCGTGACCACCTGATCCTGTCACAGAAGTCTTTAACGCTCGTGATGAGCGCCAGCGACCACCTTAATGGGTTTTACTGGTCGACCTGTAACCAAAGTTTTTTCAGCTTTTAGTGACTCAGACCTCTTTGAAAATAGAATTGCCTCTTTAATGTTTCAAACTCCCAAATCTGGACCTAAACTTCACCAAGAGTTATTAAATATCACTCTTAAACAAACGATCAAGCAAAAATCTAAGAAAGATTCTCCTTAATCAAACAATCAGTTTTTCAAACAAATATGCTGATCAAAACTTAAGAAAACATGAGAAAAAAGAATAAGCAAAGGCTCGTTTTCCGAGAGCACTCACCCCGTCGGTGTTGAAGGGACGTGGAGTGTGAATTCTTGAGTCCAGAAGCTAGGACCTCTGTTTTTGTCGGCTTCTGCTCTGCAGTCCAGGTCTCCTCAAGGTCGACTGGATTCGTGGTTTTAGAATCCCTGCAGCAACTACACCATTAACTCTGGTAGGGTGAAAACACCACAAAGTTTAGTAAAGCAAAAAGAAAGTTTTTATTCGGTATATATTCAAAGAGGAAAAGTAGGAAAGGGATGAGCATGCTGCCAGAGCCATGTCTGTCCGAGTCTCTGTTCCCAGCTCTTAAGGATGCATCTTAGTGGGCTGCATTCCAGAATCCTTTGAACGTTCCCCATTCTCTAGATACACACACTTGCACACTCACACAACCTAATCCGATGCACCAATTTAACAGGTACCTGAGCCTTTACGCCCTCAGCGGTCCATTCCTCCTGCTTCTTGGGACTCAGAAATTCTAAGGCCTTACCTAGAAATTACCGTATTACTTCCCAAATAACCTCAGATTCCTAATGCTCTCAACGGTCAATTTCTCCTGCTTCTTGCGACTCTTCTAAGGCCTTATCTGGGCATTTACCAAACAACCCAGGTGAGTTTCATGTCTCTTCACAGAGCCATCAGTTGGGTCCCAAGGGGAATTGGCTTTCAGAGCTGCTCCAAGGTCTCCTGGAGAAATCTCCTGGTGGTGCTTGACATCAGGGCTGTTCTGTTTTCTGATCCACCTCAGGAACCGAGCAGATGGCTCCTGGCTGGCTCACCAGAAATGTTACAGGGTAGAAGCCCCAGGTTCTTACTCGGCATGACTTGTATTGGCCAGTAAAGGAGAGACCAAGGTGGGAGAACAGGAAAGGCACATTTATTTCATTGTACAAGGAAATGGAGTCAGTCGGAGCTGCTGCTGCTAAGACTGCTCGCCAAGGGCGGGCAGGCAAGTTACTTTTAAAGGGGTTTACAAGTAGAGAGTTCATACAAATTATGACAGCAACATTCTTAATCATACTACACAGGCACAATATATACATATTATATACATATAACCTCCAACCAAAAGCAGGACTCAAATGCAAAGCTGGGGGGTGGGGGGGGGGAGCCCAGCAAAGGAAAGAATTTTTCAATACCACATTAGGGGAGGAAGCCAGGTAAAGAATACACACTCTGGGGGCTCTGTCTCAATGCCAGCTTCCTCTGGGCGGATCTAGAAGAGTTAAAGCACTTACTCAACCCTCCTGGGCCCACCTGGACCTGCTGCCAAAGATGCCCAGGGCAGATGAGGATGGAGCCTCAGCTGGGGTGGCCACCAGCCTACCCTGTAGAATCAGCTATGGACAGACCCAAGCAAAGGTCCTTGTCCCCTTCCACTCCCCACTGTTCCCTCCAGTGTACAGCAGCCTCTGGACTTGGAAGACAAACAGTAGTGACTTTGCAGAAGGAAGGCAAGCAGGTACTTCCCCAGAGCCCCTCTGCTCAGGTCTTGGGAAGACATTTTAGCAAACTTAATCTTTCAGTAACACTCAACACTGTTATCCACTCATCTCTCCCTGAAATATTTTCTGCCCTCAACTTCAAGATACAAGCAACCTATGATTTCCTCCTGTCTCTCTAGATATGCTTCTTCTGTCTCCTTGGCTGGTTCATCCTACTCCACCCAGGTATTAAATGTGGGCTATGATCAGGGGTCAGTCTTGGTCCTCTTATCACAGGATATTACAAGGAGACCTTGAGCAATCTTATCTCTACTTGTACAGTCAATCACCATCAATTTTTGGTTACTCGCAAATTCAAATCTCTAGCCCAGACCTCTGCGCTGAGATCTTCTCTGAGATCCAAACCTGTAGTGTCCAAAACTGCACCGTGGTTTCTCTAGCACAACAGGCCTTCTTCCAGCATGCCCTGTCTCAGGTGACACTTGGGCTCCCTAAACAGAAACCTAGTGGTTATCTATGCTCCTTCCCTTTTCCTCATCCCCATGTTGAATTTGTCACTGTGTCCTTTGGTAAAGCAGAAGGTCAGCGAAAACGAGGGAAACCCTCAGTGAGATGGAATGACACAACAGCTGCAACAATGGGCTCAAACCAGTGATCATGAAGATGGTGCAGGACTGGGCAATGTTTCCTTCTGTTCTACATAATATGGCCAGGAGTCAGAGCTGACTTGACAGCAACTGATAGCAACTATAATCTATTGATTGGATTTCACTCCAGTTCTCTCTCAAATTGATCCACTTCCATCCATCACCACTGTCACCTCCGAGCTTAATTTTCTCCACCACTTGCCTGGCCTTCGGCAACCATGCTAACCACTTGCCATACTTCCATTCTTGGCCCCTCCAATCTGTTCTGTACACAGCAGTCAGAGTCCTCTTTAAAAAAAAAATAAAAAACATACAGCTCACAGCACCTTCTGCTGAAAACCCTTTAAAAGCTTCTCATTGACTTTAGGAGACAGACATTAACAGGGCTCTCCCACACCCCGACCCCACATGCCCCTTCTCCTCTCTGTTCCAGCCATACCAGCTTTGCCATCTGCTACCACACAGACTTTGCACAGGGTTCTTTCTACCTCTGCCTCGAATGTCATCTCCTCCTTACCCCTCTTCACCAAGCATGGTCTACTCATCCTTTGGATCTCTGCTCAGACTCAAACATCAGCTTCTCAGGAAGCCTTACTCTGCTTCCTGTTCCATGTTCTCCTGAAACTGGGATCCTTTACTTTAGACCATTGATCTGATCATGTTTATCCAGAACCATCAGCTGCCATCAAGTCAATTCCGACTCATGACTATCCCATGTGTGTCAGAGTAGGATTGTGATCCACAAGATTTTCAATGGCCGTGATCTTTTCAAAGGAAATAACCAGGCTTTTCTTCCAAGATGCCTCTAGGTGGACTCGAAACTTCAACATTTTCTTTTTAGCAGTGGAGAGCATTAACTTTTCGTACCATATTTTAATTTACACCATTGTTTGATTAATGTTGCTTTCCCTCTCCCCTTTCTCCTCCTCCCTCTCCAGAAGTTAGGCTTCCAGAAAGCAGGCACTGTATCTTTCTTGCTCACTTAGAGCTGACATTGCACTTAAAGACATCTCACTGCTCAAGAGAGCTGAGAGCTAGTTTCTTCAGGAGTCCAAGGCTGGAGAGGCAGTTAGGTCCAAATCTTTGGCCCTGGAGCCTGTGGGTGGAGACAGAGCCCTTGGAGTTTGATCCTGACCCTGGCTGGGAGAGGAAACGGTCATAAAACAACCGTATCCTGTGGCAGCTTAACCCTGGAACCTTTGCAGCTGACTGCTCCTGAGGCTGCCGAGAGAGGGAAAGAAAAATGGAGACAAAAAAAAAAAATGGCGCAAACCCAGTAGATAGTCTGTCTAGCGATGCTTTAGGACTTATATCTCTGACACCTCTGATTGTGTGCAGCAATTAATTCAGAGCTGAATGCCAGCAGACACTGACAACAAAACTAAAAGCATGTGGAAAAGACTAGCGTGCTGTAAACCACTGGAGAGCTAGGTTCCCCAGCCAGATAGGACGTCAAGGTACTATCATGGAAGCATTTCACTTTGGAAAAGGATAATGGGGGAATGACTTCTTCAGAAACAGGAGAGAAGGAAGAGAGGAAAGACACAGATTTAGAGTGGAGCCATTCTGGCATGTTTTAGGCTGGGTTCTCTAGAGAAGCAAAACCAGTGAAGTATGTATATACATAGAAAGAGATTTATATCAAGGAAATGACTCACATGGTTGTAGAGGCTGGAAAGTCCCACATCCGTGGGTCAGGCTAGAGGCTTCTCCTGACTCACGCAGCTGCAGGAGCTGGCAAACCCAAGATCAACAGGTCAGACAGCAAGCCTCTGGCTTATAGGCTGTGGAGGCAAATGAATCCCAAGATCGGCAGGTAGAACGGCAGGCCACTGGCTCACAGGCTGCAGAGGCTGATGAATCCCAAGATCGTCAGGTAAGCTGCTAGCTCAAGTCCCAAGAACTGGAGGTCAGATGAACAGGAGCCAGCTACAGGATCCAGAGAGAGCAAAAGCCAGCAAGCTTGGTCAGAAAGTCTATCTATATTGGATGCAGGCCACACCCCCAAGGAAATTCACTTTCAACTGATTGACTGCGCATAACAGATCTCATCATGGAGGTGATTACATTATTACATAGTTGCCAAACTACATTATAACTGCCAAACCACTGAGAATAATGGCCCAGCCAAACAGACACAAAACCTTAACCAACACACAGTGAAACAGCCTTGAGTTTCCAATAAGCTAGAAGGAGCCCAGGAGTTATAAACAAATCTATCCAATAAACACTAGTGCTGTGGTTATCAAGGAGAAGGCAGGACCGTTCCTGACTGATAGAGCTGCCCCCCCTAGCGAGGGAGACACAGGACTAAACAAATTAGATACTGTTATAAAAGCAACTGTCAACTTAGATGGGAATACAAAAGAAACTAACTTGATTCTCCAAGGTTGTTGGGGAACAGTTGGCTTGGGGATGGGCAACCGAGAAAGGGGAGAGGGGAAATATCTGTATGTAAAGCATATTAGCCAAGAGAACCAGGATGTAAATGCAGCTCTGGGCACATCTGTCAACTGCTCCCCATTCTGGAACCCAAACAGGGCTGCTGGGAGGCTCAAGGAGGATGCTGAGTGTGGATGGATGCCCGAGGTACACTGAAGTGCAATGCGTCCGCATGGAAACATGATCCTCTGTTAAGCAGGGGCAAGGTCATCAATGTGCTGAGGGAGAGATGATGAGCTGGGGGAGGTGGCATTGGGGGACTGCTTGGGGTCTGGATGAGAGTGATGAAGGTTGAGATCTCCCCAGTGACATGGGGGCAATCAAGGCCATCTCGGTGTCCTGGGGCAGAACCACTCTTTTTGGTGGTATGAGGTGGGTGGTGCAAACAGTTAACGTACTCACCTGCTAACTGAAAGTTTGGAGGTTTGAGTCCACCCAGAGGCACCTCGGAAGAAAGGCCTAGCATTCTACTTCCAAAAATTCAGCCACAGTTCTACTCTGACGTACATGAGGTCACCATGAATTGGAGTCACTTCAATAGCAACTGGTACTGGTCTTTAATTATGGGACTGGTTCTGAAAGCTTGACTTGAGAGTCTAAATTTTCTATCTATACCACAGCTAGAAGTCAAAGGACCTCAAAAAACCAAAAACCTTCTTAGTTGTCTCCCACAGAGGATCCTAGACTTGACAAAACAACAAGACACAAAGGATTGCTATGGGAGAAGAGGGAAGTGGGGTCCTTATTGCTAAAACTGGGCTCAGCAAACTGCTCTTTGTCTGGTCAAGTGACTGTTTCTTGCTAATGACCTGTCTGTCCCTGGTATAAGTCAACCTACACCCCAGGCATTTTCTGTTTCCTAAACTTGTAGCCACTCTCTCTGACTTACTCTGATCTCCCGCCTCCTCTTGCCAGCCCGTCCCTCTCCTGGCTTTTCACAAAACGTCCCAGGTGGTCTCTTCCAGTGGTATATATACCTAGACCACATCAAGACAGCAGAGCTAGGGAGACTCACGGGCCAGGAGGTAGAGGGGCTCGTCACACCCTGGCTGGTCTCCTGGTGGGTCCACGGTGAGCAGCCTGGAAGAAGGGCCATGAACTGTGATAAGGGAAAAGCAGGCTGCAGAGCAGAGTACAGTGAAGACCATTTTTCTAAGAAAAACGAGATGTGGATGGGTCTGGAGGATGAATACCAAGGAGTTGAGGCCAATTAGCTCCAGACACTGAGGTGGTGAGTAGTTTCAATTTTGTCCTTTAGCCTGTGAACATGTCATGGTTTTGTGGCTGGAAATGTGTGTGTATGTATGTGTGTGTGTATTAAAAAACAGTAATGATAAAAATGTTGAGGAGATCCAGAACTTAAGAAGACAGTGTCTCTCCAAGATGCTTAGGGTATGAGTTGAATGAGGCTGACCTGAAGTACAGGCAGATGGGAGAAGATTTTCCCTATTACCTACTTCCTTTTTTGTTGTTGTTTGTGTGTTTAATTGTGGTGAGGGTATATATACAACAACAACAAAAAAAAATTGGCATTTTAACATTATTTACACATACAATTCAGTGATATTAAATTATATTTATCCTGTTGTATAACCATCACTACTATCTAAGCCCAAATTATTTCCTCACTTTTAACAGGAGCTCAGTGCCCCATAGGCTTTGTCTCGCTCTTTCCCCCTCCCCTCCATCCCAGGTAACCACTAATTACCTGCTTCTCTGTGACCTAGGACTTCAGGAAGGAGTAGGGTGACTGACCATCCCAACTGACACAGGACTAAGGAATTTCCCAGGATGCAGAAATTTTAGTACTGTTATAGGGACAGAGGTCACCCTAGATGAGATCCCTCTACACATACACACATAGACACAGGACCTTGCAAAGGTGCCTGGGAACTTGAATACAGCTAGGCCAGAACACACCCGCAGATCCATGTTAGGGTGCTCAACCCGCCCCCGGGGAGAGGTGACCACTGTCTATCAACTGCGTTTCCAAGAATCTCTCTCCTAGTCAAGCTGGAAACAATAGGTTGGAAGTTGTGGCTTCCCCATCACTTGGGGGTGTTCCTCTACAGGCTCCCTAACCTTCACAGGGATAATGGAAAAGAATGCAAACATCAGGTGGGCCATTGGCCTCAGCTACTTCCCCCCTTGAGATGCTACAGACTGGCTGACTGGCTTCGGTTAAGTCTATGGTGTTTCAGATCCTAAAAACCATCAGTTATGTGATTCCCTCCTCCCTAAGACTTTTTCTGAAAGTTTCTCACTCATCCTAGCTTATTTTACACACAAAGGATGAAACTGAAACCACCTATTTATTCTCACCCTCTGGGGAAGGCAAAAGAAAGAATGGAAATGATTTCCTTCCCTTTTCTGGGGAAACTGAGGCCCAGAGAGGGTTGATGACTTGCCGAAGGTCAAAGGTGACCGAGGGCTGCTGCTGCGTTTTCCCATATGATGCTCACTCCACTCATCTGTGACGTGGCCACAGTGATAACGATCACCCTGCTTTGTATGTAACCCCTAGGTATGTGTGCAGTGTCTGGAAGGACACACAAGTGTAGCCCATTATGAAAGAGAAAGCAAATAGAAAGTTAGTCAGTCTCGAAAACACACAACAGAGTCAAAGAACAGCAGAAACATGTCCTGACTTTTGCCTGGAGTTGTGTCTTGGTCTACTCTGAGCCTACTGCAGAGGGGCACAGAAGTCTCTGCTCTCCCTTCCCTGATCTCTCTGCCTTTTCCAGCCTTTCAGGAGTCTGCCTTTCTGTGCAGGCTGTGAAGGAGCTTCACAGCTCTCTGTCCCAGGAAGCTCACAGCCTTCAGTGTGTGGGGAATCTATGAGACAGGCAAACCCTTCTCTTGCTAATATTGACCAATTCTTACAGCATCATTTCAATATCTATTTATGTCAACAAACTTTCTCCCATATCTTTTACATAAAATAGCCCTTCCTCACCAAGAAGAGTAGGGCAAAAGCGGCCATAGGGAAGAAAACCCCACCCTGCCACATACAGGTGGGGCATTGCTGTTTCAATGGTAGAAATCTCACCTTCCATGCAGGAGACCTCGGCTCAGTTCCCGACCAGTGAACCTCATGCCCAGCTACCACCCGTCTGTCAGTGGAGGCTTGCATGTTGCTATGATGCTGAACAGGTTTCAGCAGAGCTTCCAGACTAAGATGGACTAGGAAGAAAGCCCTGGCCATCTACTGCCAAGCATCAGCCAGTGAAAAACCTATGAATCATAAGGGTCTGAGCCCCAACCCATCATGGAGATGGCATAGGTAGCATTTCTTTCCTTTGCGCATGGGGGTCACTGGGAGTCCAGGGCCAACTCAGTAGCCACTAGCAACAACAATGATCACATACAGAGGAAGAAACCATATCTCAGAAAGATGGTGGGGCTTGCCCAGGACACACAGGCTCTCTTGCTCCCAAGTCAGAAAACAAGGTACAGAACAGTCCCTCTTCCACAGCCACCAGGCACCTCAGGCCTCAGGAGGGTTTAGGTCTTTAGATCCTTCTCTGACACATAACTTGGTTGGCACCACCGATGACCAGTCCAATCAAAGCAATGTCAGCCTGCTGGGTCAGTTTCATTCCTGAGACGTGAAACAGGAAATGTCCTGCCCCACTGGCTGCTGTGCTCATAAAGGTGCAGGTCCACGTCTACTTCCTTGTGGCTCCCTCATTTGCCGACACCCAGCAGGCAGAGAATGCAGTAGCGGGAGGCAGGACAGCCAGCCTCCCATGCAAATCTCCCCTGGCTGTGCGGCTGAGCTCCTCCCGGGCCATGCTCCTGGGCCGGCTATGCAGAAGGCGCAGCTGTGGGCGGTGTGTGTTATTCCTCTACCTCGCCATCCTGGTGGATGTTGTCGGTCTGGTCCTCCTGCTAGTGGGGATCTTTGCCTCTTTAAGCTACTGGGACTTCTTGGTCTACACAGGTGCCCTGATTCTGGCCCTCAGCCTGCTGTTGTGGACGACTTGGTATTCCATCAACATTGAGCTGCCTCTGGAGCAAATGAACTTGTAGTTCGGCCGTGGGCAGAGGAGGAGGGAGGTGGGCACCATGTGGCTGAGGCTGTGAACTTGGGGCAGCCCAGATGCTTCGAGGAGCAGGGACATGCTGCAGCTGCCACCGAAAGGGAACCCTGACGGAACCAGGTGAGTGCCTATCTGGCAGAGTGGCCAGGGAGGCTGGAATAAGCGGTAGTGGGCAGAATGGACAAATGGCCAGACAACTATTAAAGGAGGTAGCCTGACTTGGGGTGCTGTAAACCCAGGCTCCAGCAGGTTCTGCAGTGGACCAGCCAGGTGAACGTAGGGCAGATATTTCTTCCGCTGGGGACCCTTCTTCTCATGGAGACTGGAAAGAGCACCTCCAGGGGCCCTTCCACTCCTGATATGTTGTGACTGGTCCTTCAATGCAGAAAGGGACGTTATCCTTTTAGTGTGTAACATGGGCGAAAAGAGCCCATCCTGATTCCCTGTGGTGACAATTCCTGCTGGGGAGCAAAGCCGTTAGCATAAGGAGAAGGTGGAAATCTCCCCAAAAGCTGCTTACTGCCCACTTGGATGGAGGGGGGTGAGCTGGACTTGGGGGAGGAAGCAGAGCAAAACCATCCAGAACGGCCCTTCTCATTTGCTTCCTGTCTGGGATGGGGGACATACAGGAGAGGGTCAGTGTCCACTGTGCCCCACCACCACCTCTCACACACACTCAAGTGCAACCACCCCACACACCCAGGCCAGCCTGGGAGACAGGGAAGCTGAGAGGCCACAGCTGCCTAATTCACTGGCAGAGCGGCGCTTAACTGCTGGACAACAGGCTGGAGTAACTCGGTTGACTGCATGTTGTTAAGGAGGCACGTAACTGCAAGACTGTTCTCGGAGGGACAAAGCTCAAAAGATAGCAGTGGCCTGGGCCCCAAAATCCTGAGCTAGGGCTCTGGAAGCTTCCCAAGGGGACTGACCACAGAGCCCGGCTGGTTTCACCGGCTGCCCTCCTCCCTGGGTGGGCCAGGACCTGCGCTCAGGCCGGCCAGGCACTTCCTTCTGACTGTGGGATGCAAGACCAAAGGTCACTGCTGGGTTGCAAGAAGGAAATAACAGCCCGAGTCTTTTCTGGGTGTCACGCGTGACGCTCGGAAATGAGAGAAAAGAGCAGCGATTGAGGAGGTCAGTTGTTAGCTGCTGTTGAGTCTGCTCAGACGCCTGGTGAGCTAATGTACGACAAAACAAAACGCTGCCCAGTCCTGCTCCATCTTCATGATCCTTGCTATGTTTGTATCCATTGCTGGGGCTATTACAGTACTTTCCAACCTAGGGGACTCATCTTCAGTAGAGGAGGGTAAGCTTGTTCCTAGGAGGGGACGTAGAAGGAGACGAGAAGGCACAACACCTGGGCCCCGCTCTGAGATTCACCACTCGTTAGCTAGGTGATCTTGGACAGACTGTGTCACAGTCCGAGCCTCAGTATTCTCATCTCTAAATGAGGCTGCTGTTACCTGCCCTTGTTGTTACAAGGATCAAAAAGAGGTAATGCAGGCAAAGGCCTTTGCAAACAACGTAGTTTTTTACAAGTGTCAGGTATTGTTACCAAACATCTAATACAGGGTGAGTGCACTGACCCAGAATCCAATTTTGGAACACCATGGTGTTGTTACTTGTTATTAGTTGTTGTTGAGTTAGTTCCTACCCATGGTGACTCCATATACAACAGAACAAAACATTGCCTCATCCGGCACCATCTTCCTGATCATTGTTAAGTCTGAGTTGGTTTGGGGACCTATTGTATAATGCCTTCCAACCTAGAGGGCTCATCTTCCAGCACTGTAGCAGATAATATTCTGTTGTGATCCGCACAGCTTTTCCATTGGCTAATTTTCAGAAGTAGATCACCAGGCCTTTCTTCCTAGTCTGTCTTAGTCTGGAAGCTCTGCTAAAACCTGTCCATCATGGGTGACCTCTGCTCGTGTTTGAAATACTGGTGGTATAGCTTCCAGCCTTATAGCAACACACAGGCTGCCACAGTATGACAAACTGACAGATGGGTTGTAGGCCTTGGTGGACTTTGCATCATGACACTTCAAAGTAAGAAGGGACCACTGATTGGTTTACTTATTCACCAGAACTTTTCAGGCACTGTGTAGGGCCCTGAAGATGCCATGAAGAACAAGACACAGGAAGTCTCTACTCTCAGGGAGTTTACTGCCTAATGAGAGAGAGAGACGGTAATCAAAGATCACAGTAACAAAGTACAGTAACGAAGTCAGGAATGGACTAGGAAGGGAAGGAACATCATTCTATGAGAATATGCAGCAGAGAAAGTGACCCAGAAGGTGGGATCAAGGAAGGCTTCCTGGAGGAGGTGATATTAAGCTGACCTCCAAAGGAAGAGTAAGAGTTGACTAGAAAGCCTTTCGGGGAAAGGCAAAGGCTGGGCAAAGGTCCTGGGGTGGAACCCTCCCAGGGTCCTTTGAAAGGCAGAGGGCAAGTGGAGGAGAGAGTTAGGCCCCAGCAGGGGCAGAGGTCAGACAAAGCAGGGCCTTGAAGGCCCTCCTAGGGAATTTGATCATTATTTTAAGAACAATGGGAAGCCATCGAAGGGCTGTAAACAGAGGTGGGAGCTTGACATCATTGGATCTGTGTTTCCAAATGACCACCCTGGCCGTAGCATGATTATTATTTTGTTGCTGTTGTTAGTTGCCATTGGTTCTAACTCATGGAGACCTTATATATAACAGAACGAAACATTGCCAGTTCCTGTGCCATCTTATCAGACAATACTCTGTTGCAGTCAGATCATATTCTCTTTCATTGGCTGATTTTTAGAAGTAGATCTCCAGGCCTTTCTTCCTAGTCTGTCTTAGTCTGGAAGCTCTGCTGAAACCTGTCCACCATGGGTGACCTCTGCTGGTGTTTGAAATACCAGTGGCATAGCTTCCAACAACAGGCAAGCCATCACAGTATGACAAACTGACAGACGGGTGGTGGATTACGATTATTACCCAGCCCAGACCCATCGTGGGGGCTAAGACCCTTGCCCAAACAATAGGAAGTCCCCAGTGTGGGGCGCCTCGCCCTGTACATCCTTCCGCATTGACTAGAAGTTCAATAGGCCAGTGGTGGAAAGCGTGGACAAGGGTCAGTCTGCCTGGTTTGAATCCAGTTTCGTTCCTTACTGGCTGTGTGACCTGGGGCAAGTCACTTCACCTCTCCATGCCTCAGTTTTCAAATCTGTAAAAGAGATGGTGTGTCATAGATGATGCTAATAATAGGCCCTACCTCACAAGGATCTTGCTAAGATTAAGTGGGTCAATATTTGCACAGCACTCTGCAAGTGATGACTACATAAAACAAGGGCGCTCCATTACATCTGGGTCACGAGGCAGGTAGCTGGTGTGTGACAGCGTCGTTCAGCCTTCCCCAAAGACAGCATCCTGGAAACACTGTGATGAATTCTTAAGACAACGTAGGCGTGAGTGAGAGCGAACCCAGACCACCAGACTTTTGTCCGGGCCTATGAAGATTTCAAAACTGAAATCCATTGCATTCTCCACTGAAAACCAATTACAGATGAGTCCATTCCTTGGAAACCCTATAGGGCAGTTCTATTCTGTCTTATAGGGTCGCTATGAGTCAGAATCGACTCAGTGACATTGGGTTTGGTTTTTTTTTTTTGGTTTGGGGAGATCCCACGTGTGTCAGAGTAGAACTTGCTCTACAGAGTCTTCGATGACTGATTTATCAGTAGATTGCTAGGTGTTTCTTCCAAGGCACCTCTGGGTGGACTCAAACCTTTAACCCTTCAGTTAGCAGCCAAGCACATTAATTACGCACCCAGGGTTAACTACACACTCCTCTCCTTTGAATACAGTCAGTCAGATACCACTTTCACCTTATTAGTCCCCAAACTCTGTGTTCCCCAGGACCCTCTAAGCCAGCCAGACTGCTCATCAAGCCCCCCTCCTTCTTTCCATCTGTGCAATGTCTCCAGCCTGGCCCAGAACAACACATGCATGAGATCTGCTGTTCAGGAGGCCGGTCACTTACGGGGGCTGCCCACTACCCACTGATGACTTTGGGCATGTCATTTTACTTCCCTTCAGAATAAGAAGTTGGTCGCCATGACAGGTTTCAAACTGTGTTCTGCAAAGACCCCCTCAGGGGCTGGGGTGAGGGGGAGAGAGTGAGCAGGCAGGACTCCAGCACCCTCTCCCCACCACCCCACCCCACAACCCCAAGTTCACCCAGCACGGCTGGGATTTTGGCAGTTGTACCTATGGAACTTGCATGTAAGGCTTCATTTGAACACAAGCTCCCAATGCTCAAATATATTTCAGAAAATGACCAGTTTCAATTCCCTTATTCTCTATGGCCTTTGGCCTGGGTGTAATCCCTGACTGTGTTAATGATTTATGGGCAGATTGTAACTAACTGCCACTTTCCTAATTCTCAGAGTGGACTAAAAGGAAACAAGAGGGGCTCCCTGGGTTCAGACCCTGACATCACCCTTCCTAGCTTCGCTTCAGAGTCTCAGCAAGACAAGGCTGATAGGACCCTGCCCTCCATGGACACACGTAACCTTAAGGAGGCCACATTCCTGGCACAGGGGCTGGTCCAGGACAGGGCAGGCCTGGTCACCCCATAGGGCTTGGCCCGCAGCCTGCACAGTTCTCAGGAGGACCCCAAAGATCCCACTAGGAGTTCTGGGGTGTGTGGCTTGTTTTTATAGCCCAACTGTGTACCAAGCAAGTCATCTACCCTTTGATTTTATCACTCAGTCCCTGTACTTCCAGAAACACTGTTTGCCTGCATTCCACTTGCCAGGCATTTCCCGTGGATAGAGGTAAGCCTCAAGTCAAAGTTTGGTGAGGACTACACGCCCACACACACACCCCTTCTTGAACACTCCTCTCTCCCATTGCACCCACACCTCCCACAGACACACGCATATACAACACACACAAACATGCACACTCTGCATGGATACACACTCCTCACACACACCAGTCCTTCCCTCTCCTTCAACTTATATAGACAAAAACACACACATGTGCCTTTGCACACGCACCCCACCCTCACCGCACACACACACATCACACATAAAAACCCAACTTATATTCTCCACACCCACATCCACTCTGTGCATACACACAGACACCCTCGCACCTGCCAAATCCACCCACCCCGTTTTTGTAAGTAAAGTTGTACTGGAAAGCTGTCTACCCATTCACTTATGTATTGTCTATGGCTGCGTTTTCGCCACAACAGCAGAGTTGAGGAATTAACAACAGAGACCCTATGGGGTGCAAAGCCTATAATGTTTACTATCTGGCCTTTTCCGAAAAAGTTTGTCAACCCCTGGTTTGGTCGTGGGTGCTTCCTGTGGATCCAAAGTCAGATCTTCAGCCCTGCCTGCATTTGGCAAATGGGTGAAGGAAGGCAGGTCTGGGGATCCCGAAGGGAAGGTCAGAGTAATAAAAGGAACAGATACCGTGTAGGTGGTAGAGAGGACTCAGGAGGAACCAATAACAAGACTGGGGGGGTACTGCCCACCGAATACTTGAGAGCAGTCCAGAAGGTGGAAGCCTCAGGAAAGGTGATCTGATTTGGAATGAGCCTTTCTCAGCAGAATGGTGGGGACAAAGATTAGATTAGCGCTATCATTGACCGGCTGTTATGATGTATAGAGAGTGAATGAGATTCGTCTTTCAGACCATTTGGTGATGCAGGAATGCAAGATGTTAATGCAGGAGAAATAGGAGGTATATGGGAACCTACTACACTTTCTGCACAATTTTCCTGTAAACCTAAAGCTGCTCCTGGGTGGTGCAAATGGTTAATGCACTGGACTGCTAGCTGAAAAGTTAGAGGTTTGAGGCCACCCAGAAGTACCTCAGAAGAAAGGCCTGGTGATCTACTTCTGAAAAATCAGCCACTGAAATTTCTACGGAGCACAATTCTACTCTGATACACATGGAGTCGCCAAGAGTTGGAATCAACTCAATAACACCTAGTTAAAGCTGCTCTAAAAAGTAAAATTTATTTTTAAAAGGCTAAAAAAAAAGTAATGATGATTAAATGAAGAGGGCAGGGCAGGAGTCTGATGGCATGGCTGGTTTCAGCATAATACAGAAAATTATCTGTGCAAGCTGGTAAGGACAGGGGAAGAAGACAGGCCAGTAGAGGGGAAGAAAGGACACTGAAGTCACAAATGAAGACGTACCCCTGGCAATGTCCAAGGTGGAGGTGGGGTAGAATCAAGAGGACAGAGAAAGGGCTTAACTTTGCCTTTGAGGAAGTGTGGAGAGAGGGAACTAGGGTTTGATGAGTGCCTTGGTATTTATTGGGCCAATCACTTATTTGCATTGTCTCATTCAAGACAACACTGCGAGGGAGGGATTCAGGTCCTAATTTTGCCTGTAAGGAAACTGAGTCTCAGAGTGGTTTCACAGCCAACCCGAGGTAACACTGCGGGTGAGGGGAGGCTCTAGGGTTCACTCCTAAGTCCGGCTGACTCCACGTCTGACGCTCGCTTCTTCACTCTCAGGCATGAGACTATGTATCTGAGTCTTGGTCTGATCCATTTCTTCTTGGTTCATTCAATACAGGTACCATCTGATCAAGAAGAATTACATCAAGGAAATGCCTTCTCTTTGCAGCATATTCTTTAACAGCATCCAGAGGAACCAGGAAGAACTGGAGGTTGCATTGCTGAGGCTTTCAAAGTACCCCCAAGGATGGTCATGAGTGGCCCTGGATACCTGGCTTCCTACAGGTTCCAGGCTCTATCCAGAGTCCAGCATCACCTGCACCCAGCCACTGACATTACTGCCACCCAGCTGTTTATGGAGGGCTTGAGAAGCCTTAGATGTCTCCCAAAACCACTTGTTGCCATCGAGTCAATTCCAACTCATGGCAACCCCATGTGCATCACAGTAGAACTGTACTCCAGAGTTTTCGATGGCTGATTTTCCGAAAGTAGATCACCAGGCCTTTCTTCCGAGGAAACTGGGTAGACTTGAACCTCCAACCTTTTGGTTAGCGGCAATGGAGTCAACCATCTGTACCACCCAAGGACTCCAAATTCCTCCTAGTGGGACTTGTACGTGGCAGCCCTGCTTCAGGCTTCGACATCAAAGGAAAAGTCCCATCCTCTGTTGCTCCTCTTGTCCAGGTCATTTTTTAAAAAACTAACAACTAAAACCAAGCACAAAAGTCCAAGAGAATCCGTGAGCTTGCTGCTGCTTCTCATCTTCAGCCTGTTGGGTAGACTGTGAGCCCCTGCAGGGTGCACGCCATCCATTGCTTGGTGCCATCCAGTTGGCACTGGTAGCCTATTTCCACACGTTTGTTGCAAAAGCAAATGCAGTGTGCAAGAGGACTCCCTGCTCCTTGGTGTGCACACCGTGCACTAGGAATGCAACCTCAATTTAGTTGCACAGCCAGGACACGCGGGTGGCTCATATTGAGCTTTTAATCAGTCAGAACCTTCTGGATATTTTTCTGATAACCAAGCTACGCCTCTGCTGTACTGTCCTCGTGTCATTCATTTCTTGACCCTAAGTGCCAGACTTCCCTTTTATCTTATTTCGGTTGCATCTGGTCACATGCAACCCAGCTGGAACAACATGGAGGCAAACCTGTGCAGGCTCATTGGTGTGCTCTCTTTGTTGCTTGTACGTGACCTGCTCCACTAGCTTCTATTTCCCCTGGCCTAATTTTGTCTGCTTATTTATAGCTCACCGTAAAAGTGCATGTGTGTCTTATAAGCTGCCTCAGCTCTTTCATGGTTATGAGGTAGCTACCTAAATAAAGAAGTAGATTGGGCTTTTTGTTTTAGCATGATGTAACGTATTTCTGAGTCTGCGTGGTCTTATAACAATTCTCAAACTCTCTGCTTTAGAGTATCCTCTTTCTATTAGTTTAACCTGCCTTTGTGCAAACTCTGGAATTCCACACTCAGTACGGCACCTCTCAGAAAGGTACACACAGGGCATAGATGGATGGAGACAGTACAAGGGTATCCTGACACCATGGAATCCTCTGGAGTCCTGTTTGCAGCTGCCAGTCTGGCATCTCAGAGTTAGGCTGGACTCAAAACCTGGAGAGAAGTCATGAAAGAACATTCTAGGTAAGAGAGTAAACCACCAGTTGCTGTCCAGTGGATTCCAACTCATGCTGACCCCATGTGTGCATAGTAGAATTGTGCTCCACAGGATTTTCAAGGCTGTGATCTTTTGGAAGCAGGTCACCAGGCCCGTCTTCCGAGGCACCTCTGGGTGGGTTCCAACAGCCAAACTTTTGATTAGTAGTCAAGCACGTTAATCGCTTGCAGCACCCGGGCACTCCCAGATAAGAGATTAGGAAGAAAGGGTTCATCTTGCTCACAGCCTTCCTCGACCATCTTCACGTGGAATCCTACAGATTTTCCCTGTTGGGAACGTGTATGTGTGTCTGACCTGACTTTATACAGTGACGGAGTGTCACCTCTTACTTACAGTTCTAAAGTTAGCACATAAAGAAAAGTCACATATAATCAAAATCACTCTGAAAAATTCCCCAGGAAGACATTGTGTTGGAAGCCACGTTACATCTCTTCATGAGATCAACGTAGTTTTGTTTTGTTTTGTTTTAATTCTTGCAATGGAACAGGTTTCTGTTTCTTTGGCTGGGTACCAAAGGCAATAGTTAGCTTTCCTTTAGCAACAACCTTGTCGTTCAAAATGCACAAATCTTGAGAAAGTAGAATCACAGTCAGCCCGGAGCATATGTCTGAGAGAGGCTGAGGGAACTGAGGCTGGCTGAGCAGTAGCAGATTCTGACCTGTCAGATCACACTCGCTCCAGGGAGTGTACCCCATTATTTACATCTGCCTCTTGCTCTCTTTCTCATTTGGCTGTTAGCATGCAAGTTAAATGCATATATGATGTTACTCCATATAATGCATTTGTTCAGCTCCTGAACTGTCTTCCGAATTACAGGGTGAGATCCTACAGGATGGGATTGACTACTGCTTTGGAGAATGGGTGTAGAGTAAATATGTGATAACTGAAGTAGAAGGCGAATTGAACTCAATTCCAGCTGATTATGTGCTGGCCCTTGGTTTAGCCCCTAGAAGAAAAGGGAGATCTGCAGAGGAGTTGTTAATTGCCATTGAGTTGGCTCCAACTCATGGCAACCCCATGAGTCGAAACACTGCCCAGTCCTGCGCCGTCTTCACGATTGTTTGTGTGCTCAAGCTCATTGTTGCAGCCACTGTGTATTTTGAGTGCCCTCCAACCTGGAATCTCATCTTCCAGCACTATATTGGACAATCTTCTGTTGTGATCCTAGGGTTTTCTTTGGCTGATTTTGGAAGTAGATCACCTAGTCTTTCTTAGTCTAAAAGCTATGCTGGAACCCATCCCCCGTGGGTGAGCCTGCTGATATTTGAAATACCGGTGGCAGGAGTGGATTAACTAAGCAACAGTGCAACGTATGCACCGGCTTGCATTGAGCAAGGTACGCACGGGGTTAATTGTGTTTACTTGCTAATCTGTGGCGCGCAATTTCACACGCGTTTCACCACATCTTTGGCATGGTGGGGGACAGGCGAAATTGTGCACTGCAGATTGGTGGGAAGGCACAATTGGACCCGTGTGTACCTTGCTTATTGGGTAATCCAGCCCTGACCAGTAGCATAGCTTCCAGCATCATAGCAACATGCAAGCCACCACAGTATGGCAAACTGACAGACAGATGGTGGCCACAGAGGAGGGATTACTGGTATTTATCATCGACCCTCCTGGAACCCTCTTTAAGAGCTAGAACTGAGATGCCACACCCAGGCAGTGCATGTAAGAACTGGGTGACTATCTCTTCAGGTGAGGCTTGGTCCCCAACCCAGCATCTGCCAGGGCAGCGCCCAGGGCCACTTATGGCACAGAATTAGAGGACACCAGAACTGAGCACAGAGATCGTGCGAGTAGCGCTTCTCAAACTCAATGTGCATGCAAATCACTCGGGGATCTTCTTAAAATGTTATTCTGATTCAGAAGATCTGGGGCCTGAGACTCGCATTTCTAAGAAACTCCCAAGTGATGCCGCTGCTGTTGGTCCCTCCACCCCCATCCCCACCCCTTGTGACACTTTGAGTAGGAGCAAGGGTCTCCAGCAACCTCCTCCTTTTTGAGAGGGGAATCTTAAGTCCACAGGTGAAGTGACCCTTCCCAAGTTCAACCAGTTGGAAAACGTCAGATCCAGGACTGGAGCTCAGGTCTCCAGGCTGCAATAAAGTCCTCTTCCTTCCTTAACTTCCTGAGCCTCGGAAAGAGCAAGCAGGGCCGAGGCAGGGGAGTGGCGCGTGCACGCTTGTGCTGCCAACAAGTCACGGGCCATGGAGCCTGAGGCATCGACCTGGCCATGCTGCGTGCCCAGGAATGCGGCCCATGCATGCTGCGTCACTCCAGAAGCCCCAGCGATGAGTACATCACGCAGGGCAGGGCTGGCAGAGGGAGGAGGATACAGGAAGGGCTCTCCAGCAGAGCTACCTTGAGCCAGGCTAGGTCTGTGCCTAGGGCTAGGTCTGTGTCTTCCCAGAAAGTTCCCCGAGGGGTGGGGCGTGGTGAAGCTCCTGCCATGCCCCAGGCCCGTCTTCTAGACTCCTCTTCTCCATGTTCTCTTGCAGACAGTTGGATTTTTCAGGGATATGGGCTCAGGCAACTGAGGCTGGAACCTTGGCTATGCCACTTACAGGTGGAGTGACCTGGAGGAAGCAAGTTTAACAGAATCCATGTTCTCACCCATTAAGGGATAATAACAATGACATCACAATCACGAGGGTTTCGTGTGATTTAGCTCTGGCACACACCTTAGAACAGGTGACTTCCCTCTTTGTAGTCAGGAATCAAACCAGGTCTCCTGCACTGAGGTGAGGATTCTACCACTAAGCCAGGAATATACCACCACCTCAGCCAGTTGCCAGTGGACTGATTCCAACTCTTGATGACCCCATCTGTGTCCGAGTAGAACTGTGCTCCGTAGGGTTTTCAATGGCTGATTTTTCAGAAGCAGATTGCCAGGCCTTTCTTCCAAGGCACCTCTGGTGGACTCAAACCTCCAGCTTTTCAGTTAGCAGCCAAGGTACATTAACCATTGCACCACCCAGGGACTCCAACTAGGAATATAGGACCGGAGATTTTTAATGCTATTTAATACAGTCTGCCACAAATAATCAAGTCCACACTCTACACAACCACTCCACACGATTTACTGCAGAGATGAACAGCAGGAGCCCACAAAGCCAGTGGAGAGGTGCATGTTAGACGAAAGGGTTGGTCCACCCCAGCTCTGTGGCCCACCCCCACTCCATACCCTTGAAGCCCCTCAGATTGGGCTCATCTCAGTGATTTTACAATGGTGCAACAATTATGTGCTGATGGCACAACGGTTAAGTGCTGGGCTGCTAATCAAAAGTTGGTATTTCAAAACCTACCCAGCAGCTCTGTGGGAAAAAGACCTGGTGATCTGCTTCCGTAACGATTACAGCCAAGAAAACTCTATGGGGCAGTTCTACTCTATCACATAGACTCACTACCAGTCACAGTCAACTCCATAACACCTAACAACAACAGTGATTTTACATCATGCTGGAGAAGGGTAGCTTATCCTGGCTGGATCCCAAGCCAACTCCACCCCTGTTGAGGCAGCTCAGACATGTATTTGCATGAGGGACCAAAGAGCCTTCTGGGTAAAACTAACTCGAAGAGAAGGAGTCAGGCAGAGAAGCTTGGCCCAGTAACAGAGACTAAATTTGAGGGTAAAGAGATTCTACTCAGCTTCCCTCATCTTCAAACAAACCATCTTTGTTCTAAGGGGTTGAGGGCTGCTAGAACCATTAGATCCTTCTCAGGACAGACACTAGGAGATATTAGTGTCTTTACTGACTTCCTGGAATCCCCGGGTGGCGAGGCTCAAAAGGTCACCATGAGTCAGATGATTCAATTGCAAAAGGTTATTAGTTCCTAGGGTTGCTTCTAGAAGTCTGAATGATTATTAGCTTCCTCAGGTTGCTGCTAGAAGTCTGAATTCAGGGTGTTCCTAGGACCAAGTCTCTAGGGGAAGGTTCTTTCCTGTCTCTTGCAGCTTTTGGCAACCCCAGGCATTCCTTGGCTTGTGGCAGCATAACTCTGATTCCCATCTCCATGGCCTTCTCTCTGTGTCATTCTGTCTCTGTGTCTCTTCTCTTTTTATAAGGACACCAGTCACATGGATTTGTGCCCACTCTCCTCCTGTTAAATTAACTAATTACTTCTGCAATGACCCTGTTTCCAAATAAGGTCACATTCATAGGTCCTGGGGGTTAGGACTTCAACATACCCTTCTGAGGAACACAATTCAACCCACAACAGAGTCGAAACCACATCGTTCAGAGGCCTCCAGCATAGATGTAGGTTCTGTTAGTTCCTGGTAGACACAGTGATATCTGGCAGAGAAATTAAACAGCAGGTGCCAACTAAGAGCTGACTGAGATTGTTTATGAGTTGAACTGGCTCTTCCAAGACTCCCAGACATTTCTTGGCAGGGTAGGGGGATAGAGGCCAGCCAGGAAACAAGTATAATAATAAATTACTCCTTGTTAGAACACTTGGATGAAAGACTCAGAGTAGTGGAAACAATATGAATCTGGGAACACTGAGGTTTGACTGTGTGCAATAGTGCTTTGTGCAAATTGAAGGACTAAGCAACTGGAAGGTTCCCTCATGAAGCAGCCACATGATCTCATTCTTCCATTCATTCCTTTATAGAACAAACATTAACCTCTGGCCTCACTCCTCCTGGATCCTAAGGACTGCCCCTACCAGGAGAGCCTTCAGCATTTAAGGTTGGTAACTTTTAGGACCAGTCGCTGTCAAGAGGTCTCCAACATCGTTGGTTCAGTGGTAGAATTCTCACTTTCCATGCGGGAGACCTGGGTTCCATTCCCAGCCAATGCACCTCATGCACAGCTCATCGTTGGCATGGGAAGAAATAATTAGCATCTAAATTCTGCGCAGTATTCTTACAGGCTAACAACTTAGACACTGAATTTGGCCTGACTCTGGTTCCCAAAAATGAACTCCTACATTACAAGCATTTCTATTTCCTTCCTTCCTGGCTTCTCTGTCCCCAGGCCAGCTGCTCCTGCATTAGTCCATCCCCTGGGAATAGCCCTTCTCATCTTCCCCTGCTCCACTCCCAGCCCAAGACATAGCCGATCACACAGTGTTGCTAACACCGAGCTGGGCAGAGGCCCTCGGCTTTTGTTCACTGGGTATGTCCCCACCACACACAGCCTCCGCTTGGATTCCCCTCGGCCTTGCCCCTATCTTTCTGACCAGCCCTCCTGCCCCCAATCTCGGACTCTATGACCAGTTTCCAGAGTCCATGTCAACCTCCTGACTGCAATTATTAGGAGTCTGGATTCTGGACCCTGGCAGAGCCTCTCATTCTGAAGAATCCAGGGCCGCACACCCAGCTCTCAGCCCCTGAAGTTGCTTGGAACTGGTGGCACAGGGTCCTCAAAGTGCAATCTGAGGACCAGCAGCAGCAGCATCACCCGGGGACTTGTTAGAAACACAAAGTCTCCCGCCCTACCTAGGGTGACTAACTCATCCTGGTTTTCCCAAAGAGTTCCTGCTTTTAGCACTGGAAGTCCTGGGCAATCTAGGATGGCTGGTCGCCCTGGGCTATACCAGATCTACTAAATCAGGAACTCTGGGGGTGGAGTCCAGCAATCTGTGTTTAGCAAGCACTCCAGGGGATTCTGATGCATGTTCAAACCTCAGAACTAATACCTTAAAGGATTCTTACGGGGCACTGGTGGTCCAGTGGTAGAATTCTTGCCTTCTATACGGGAGACCCGGGTTCGATTCCCAGCCAATGCACCTCATGTGCAACCACCACCCGTCTGTCAGTAGAGGCTTGTGTGTTGCTATGATGCTGAACAGGTTTCAGCGGAGCTTCCAGACTAAGATGGACTAAAAGAAAGTCCTGGCGATCTACTTCCAAAAATCAGCCAATGGAAAACCCTGTGGATCACAACAATCCAATCTGCAATTGATCATGGGGATGGCGCAGGACTGAGCAGCCTTTTGTCCTGTTGTGGATGGAGCTGCCATGAGTTTGGGGTCTACTCTTTGACGACTAACAATATCAAAGGATTCTGGAGCTGCTCAGCCCTGGGCTCCACCCTCTCCCTGGGCACAGGAAGGCCATCCTCGTCCTACTGTCACCCAGTCATGGCCAAGCTACACCAGCCCAAGTAAGGGACATCCTGTCCTGGCCAGCCCATGCTGTTCCTAATTGCCTGCAACTGGTGTCCTTGCCGACTAGGGGGATGGACTGTTTTTTAACTCCTGTTGCTTGAGCATTTCACGATTTTCAAGAAATTCAAGTTTCCTAATGTTTAGGAAGAATTGCAAATGTGGGAGGCTGCTGGGGCTAGTACAGGGAAAATTAGGGAGAAGGCATGAAAAAGACTCCAGGGGAGGGGAGGGAGATGGAATTTACTGAGGGAGGGAGATGGTTGAGGGGAAGATTTAAACAAGGCTCTGATGGGGAGGGAGCTGAGAAAGCTGTGGAAGAGAAACTGAGATGAGAGAAAATGAGGAAGAGGAATGGGGTTCTCAAAGTGTGGCCCTGGACCAGCAGCATCAGCATCATCTGGGAGCTTGTGAGAAATTCACATTCTCGAACCCACCCCAGACCTGCTGAATCAGACTCTGGGGTTGAGGCCAATCTGTCTATGTTTTAATAAGTCTGCCTGGTGATTCTGAGGCATGTTGCAGTTTGAGAGCCACTGGTCTGAATAATTGTATTACTTGAAGCAGGCATGCTGTCCCTTGATACTGGGTGTTTAAATTTCTACCTTGGAGCCCTGGTGGTGCAGTGGTTAAGAGCTCGACTGCTAACCAAAAGGTCGGCAGTTCAAATCCACCAGCCATTCCTTGGAATCCCTATGGGGCAGTTCTACTCTGTCCTATAGGGTTGCTATGAGTCTGAATGGACTGTATGGTAATGGGTTTGGGTTTTTTGGCTTTGAACAGATTAACTCAGAAGAGTGAGATTGGGATCCCTAAGGTGACTCTCACACGCCACATCGTGCCACTGACCAAATGGCTCCCTGAGCCTGCAGAGATGAGAACAAATGGCTTTAACGGTCCTGTTCTCTCCGTCCCTTCCACTGTCTTTGTCACCACCAGCCTCTGGCAGCTCTGGACTGTGGATTTTTTCCTGGAAGGGTTTCAGAGCTGGAAGGAACGAGAAGAACTCTCTGGCCTTGTGCTACTTCCCAACCTATTCAACATCAAGACCCTCCTTCATTGTTTTTCTCCAATGGTCTCCTTGTCTTGAAGTATGTTGTCTGCCAAAGAGACTGTAATCATTAAGGAATAATTAATTCATTTCCCCATGATTTATTAATCAAACCCATCCATAACCGAGTATGCAAAAAGCAGGAAACAGCTGTATTATGATTGCCATTAGAGTTTTTGAAACACTTAAAACAATCCATTACAACCTTTCATGAACCCCAAGGGATCTGGGAAGGTACAAGGGAAACCAAAGTTTCCAGACCTCAGATGCCTGTGTGTACAAAGGCAGCACTGCAAAGTAATAAACAGAATGCTTACAGGCTCTGGCCACTCTCCCAACCCTCAGCTCACTCAGGACTTTGCCCCCTTCCATAAACTCCCCCCACTGCTGGAAATCCCCAAAGGGTGCCTCACAAAAGCTCATCAACACGTCCAGGACTCTGCCAGCTGAGGTCTGTGGGATGGCTGTTGCTTCTGCTG
>NW_004443976.1:8431831-8433247 GCF_000243295.1 Trichechus manatus latirostris
TGGTGTTTGTTTGTTTGTTGTTGTTAGGTGCCATCAAGTTGACTCTGACTCATAGCAATCGTATGTATGACAGAAAGAAATATTGCCCATTCCTGCGCCATCCTCACAATCGTTGTTATGCTTGAGCCCACTGTTGCAGCCGCTATGTCAATCCATCTCATTGAGGGTCTCTCTCTTTTTCACTGGCCCGCTACTTGACCAAGCACAATAAATTTCTCAGCAATTGGTTCCTCCTGATGACATGTCCAAAGTAAGCAAGATATCCTCTCTTCTAAGGAACATTCTGGCTCTACTTCCTCCATGACAGATTTGTTTGTTCTTCTGGCAGTCCACGGTATATGCAATATGTGTTTGTTTACTACTTTTAAAATATCTCCAAATCTTCAAGTAAAATTGGCATAATTTTAGCTGTGGGTTTACTTTCCCTAAGCACAATGGCATTGATCCCAGGGAGCCATGTAGCACAGTCCAGAAGGAATTCTCCTGATTGGCAGGAATTCTCTCCCAGGATGCTCCTCAGCCTATCACACATGGACATCTGCCAGGCTTACCCCAGCAGATGGCCGGGCAAGACCAGCCATGTCTCAACTCCCCTACTCAAGATCAGGAAGTACCACTCTTACCCAAGTTCCATGCTTTCCACATGGGAAAGCTGAGACCCCGGAATATAAAATGACTCACTCAAGGCTACAAAACCTGTTACTGACAGGGTGTGGACTGAGACGCACATTTTCTGACTCCTAAACTGGTGCTCTTTCTACTGTCTCATTCTTCCTGTCTGGGTGAAGACAACGGTCAGGTGGTAAAACAAGGATCTTCTCAAGAACTGGAGCCAAAGCACCTGGTCGCTGAACTCTTCTTGGATTAAGGTTGTGCTTAGGGACCCTTGTTGCACCTCACCTATGAAATGGAAATATTAATTCCAGTGCTATGTACCCCACAAGATTGTTGTGAGATGTCTGCTGGGTAATATACATAAAGTGCTGTGTTAGGGTATAAATATGTGGCAAAATGGGATGGTACTTGATCCTGGTGGTTGGAAGGCTTGGGTAAGGCTTTGCTCATTCCACACTTTTCCCTCTCTTGCCCTGTTTACTACACTACAGCGCACACATGGGATGAAGTATGGGGCAATTCTGGGAAGTAGACATGCTAACAGTGATAGAAAACACGTAGCCCATGAACCACAACCTCCAACACATGCCTCCAATGTCAATGGAGGTCATGCAAATGTGCTGCTGCACTGACTTGGCCTCAACCCAGTACTTCAGGAGCTACTACTAATCCATTGAAACTGGCTCATGAGACAAAATCCTTTTATCACTTCTATCATTTACAGCTGACATGAGCCAATTGCCAGGTGTCAATTATGCAGGTGATCTGCTACCACTGAAGAAGAAAACAGGCTTTGCAAGG
>NW_004443976.1:8447071-8463093 GCF_000243295.1 Trichechus manatus latirostris
TCAAGGGAGTCTGAGTTAAGGTCAAGTCTACAATCAGATACCAGCCGCCCTCCCCAGACCTGTCTGGCCAGACCCCAGCCGAGCTGGAGCTGGCTAAGACCACACACACCAGCACTGAAGCCAGTGATGCTGAGGTTAGGGGAGGTAACTGCCTGTTGAAGTTCAGTCTCAGTTCCACATTCAGAGATAGGAGATAGCACCTCCATCGAGGCTTCAGGTCCCCTGGATATGAGTATGGAGTATTCATTTCATTCATTCAGGAAATATGGAGCCAGCACTTACTATGTGCCATGCATTGGGCATATACCAGCCAAAAATCCCTTTCTTCAAGGAGGCTACATTCTAGCTGGAAAGACAGACCAAAAACAACACAAATAACACACATGTATTTACGTGCACGCACACACACACACACACACACACACACACACACACACATTAGCTAGTGATTAATGCTAAGAAGCATCAAAAGAAGATGGAAGAAATACAGAGTCACTGTACCAAAAAGGATTGGTCGACATTCGACCATTTCAGGAGGTAGCATATGATCAGGAACCAATGGCACTGAAGGAAGAAGTCCAAGCTGCACTGAAGGCATTGGTGAGAAACAAGGCTCCAGGAATTGATGGAATACCAATTGAGATGCTTCAACAAAAAGCTGCAGCGCTGGAGGTGCTCACTGGTCTAGGCCAAGAAATTTAGAAGACAACTACCTTGCCAACCGACTGGAAGAGATCCATATTCGTGCCCATTCCAAAGAAAGGTGATCCAATAGAATGCAGAAATTATCTAACAATATCATTAACATCACACGCAAGTAAAATTGTGCTGAAGATAATTCAAAAACTGTCGCAGCAGAACATCAACAAGAAACTGTAAGAAATTCAAGCCAGATTCAAAAGAGGGTGTGTAACAAGAGATAGCACTGCTAATGTCAGATGGATCTTAGCTGAAAACAGAGAATACCAGAAAGATGTTTACCTGTGTTTTATTGACTGCACAAAGGCATTCAACTGTGTGAATCATAACAAATTATGGATAACATTGCGAAGAATGGGAATTCCAGAACACTTAATTGTGCTCATGAGGAACCTGTACATAGATCAAGAGGTGGTTGTTCGAACAGAACAAGGGGATACTATGTGGTTTAAAATCAGGAAAGGTTTGTATCCTTTCACCATACTTATTCCATCTGTATGCTGAGCAAATAATCCGAGAAGCTGGACTATATGAAGAAGAATGTGGCATCAGGATTGGAAGAAGACTAACTAACAATCTGCGATATGCAGCTGACACAACGTTGCTTGCTGAAAGTGAAGAGGACTTGAAGCACTTATCGATGAAGATAAGCAACCACAGCCTTCAGTATGGATTACACCTCAACATAAAGAAAACAAAAATCCTCACAACTAGACCAATAAGCAACATCATGGTAAACAGAGAAAAGATTGACATTGACAAGGATTTCATTTTACTTGGATCCATAGTCAACGCCCATGGAAGCAGCAGTCAAGAAATCAAGCAACATGTGCATTGGGCAAATCTGCTGCAAAAGGCCTCTTTAAAGTGTTAAAAAGGAAAGATGTCACTTTGAGGACGAAGGTGCGTCTGATCCAAGCCATGGTATTTTCAATTGCCTCATGTGCATGGGAAATCTGGACAATGACTAAGGAAGATCAAAGAAGAATTGATGCCTTTGAAGTATGGTGTTGGTGAAGAATATTGAATATACCATGGACTACAGAAGAAGGAACAAATCCATCTTGGAAGAGGTATGGCCAGATTGTTCCTTAGAAGCAAGGATGATGAGACTTTGTCTCATGTACTTTGGACATGTTATCAGGAGGGACCAGTCCTGGAGAAGGACATCATGCTTGGTAAAGTAGAGGGTCAGCGAAAAAGAGGAAGACCCTCAACAAGATGGATTGACACAGTCGCTGCAACAATGGGCTCAAGCATAACAATGATTGTGAGAATGGCGCAGGACCAGGCATGTTTTGTTCTGTTGTACATGGAGTTGTTACAAGTCAGAACTGACTTGACAGCACCTAACAACAACAAATGCTAAGGAAAAAAAAGAAAGAAAGGGACAAGATGAAGTGTTGCAATTTTAAGACAGAGTGGTAGAGAAGTCATCCCCGGGAAGATGATGCAAAGACAGTGAGAGAGGCAGCCGTGCAGGAATCTGGGAGAACAGGAAGAAGAGATGTAAAGGTCTTGTGGCAGTAGGCCTGAGGTGTTAAAGAAGCAGTAAGAAGGCTGTGCAGCCAGAGTGAAGGGAGATAGCAGGAGCGAGGAAGGAGATGAGGTCAGAGGGAAGAGGAAGAGAAAGCAGATCATTAAGGCCTTGCCAGCCTTTGCCAGGTCTTTGACTTTTAATCTGAATGAGATGGGAGGAGGTGTGAAGAGGAAAAGGGAGAAATGGAAAGAAGAGGAAACAAAATGGGAAGAGGAAAACATACGGAGGTGTATCTCTGAGAGAGGAGCCCTGGTGGCACAGTGGTTAAGAGCTCGGCTCCTAACCAAAACGTCGGTAGTTTGAATCCACCAGCCACTTCTTGGAAACCCTAGGGGGCAGTTCTACTCTGTCCTCTAGGGTCACTATGCGTTGGAATTGACTTGACAGCAATGGGTTATCTCTGAGAGAGAGTTCCTGGGTGGTGCAAATGGTTAAGAGCTCAGCTATTAACCAAAAGGTCAGGGGTTCAAGTCCCTGCCTGGGGATCTACTCCCGAAAAACAAGCTATTGAAAACCCTGTGGAGCACGGTTCTACTCTCGCACACATGGGGTGGCCATGAGTCAGAATCAACTCAATGGCAACTGCTTTTGTTGTTGTTGTTGTTTTAATCTCTTAGAGGGAGTAAAAAAGGGAGAGAGTTCAAACACCTAGTGGTGCTGGCTTTTCCCTCCATGGCCCTCCCTCTCCCTTTCTCTGCTTCTTTTTCGTGGTCAACTAGTGACCTCAGAAAGACTGAGCAGACTTTGCTCCATCTCCTCACTGCAACAGCACTTATCACTGCCCAGGGGAACCTGGCTACATCCAGAGGTGGATGACTCTTATGGGCTCTGCCCTCTCCTCTGATGGGCCAATTCCTGTTAGATGTTAGAAAGAGGAAAGTCCAGGAAGTAAAGGGGCCAAAGGGTCTTTGCTGACCTAACCAGAGCTCCCAAATGTTGGGTTTCATGCCTCCTGGGGGAAGTCCAGGGAGGGGCTCACTCTATACCAACCCCTTATCAGGACTCCACCCAAGCCTCAACTCTGAATGGACAAGGGCCCCATCAGCCCCTTCTCAGGGCAGAGAGCATCTGAGATCAGAAAAGACACTCCCCATCCATCTTCCTCATCTAGAATAAAAGAATAGGACTGGGCCTGATCCTCCTGACAGTGTCCCAGATTTGCCAACCCCTACATCCCGTGTCCAGACCCAGCTACAGATCTAAATGCCTAAGCCACCAACATCACCCAGCCAGAAGGTAGGGACCAGCCATTGACCGGAGCCAGCATATCTGACTGGGCCAAGGATAGAAATAGATGCTACAATGTGGATGAATCTCAAAAACATTATGCTAAGTGAAAGAAACCAAAGCCAAAAGGCCACAGATTGTGGTGATTCCTTTTATATGAAATTTCCAGAATAAATAGATCCATAGAGACATAAAACAAATTGGTGGTGGCCAGGGGCTGGGGGTAAGGAACAATGGGAGTGATGCCTAATGGGTACACGGTTTCCTTTGGGAAATATTTATGAAAATATTTTAGTCCCCGGGTGGTGCAAATGGTTAATGCACTCAACTGCTGACTCAGAGATTGGTGGTTTGAGTCCACTCAGAGGCACTTGGGAAGAAAAGGCTGATGATCTACATCAGAAAAATCAGCCATTGAAAGCCCTATGGAGAGAGCACAGTTCTACTCGGACACACATGGGGTCACTATAAGTTGCTAGGGATCTGCTGAAGGAGAAAGGTGGCCAGGATGGTGAAGCATCTAAGAAACTTGCTTCTTAAGAGGAAAGGCCAAAAGAGCTGTGAGGTTTTCACTAGACAAAGGGAAGTCTCGGGGAGGCCGTGGGCAATGTCACCAACCATTGAAACACCAGGAAGAAGCTAAATTAATTCCATATGAACCCAGACAGTAGAACTATGACAAATGGGTAGAAATTTTAAAATGAAGGTTTTGTCCTATATTGAGAAAAATGTTCTAGGAATTTAAAATTTGTGCCCAGGGAGACAGCTAACCCATAAACTTCCCTTATGGGAAAAACAAAAAGGTGCCCCCAGAGAAGACCACTTATACAAAGGCATCTCCAGGCTGATGCCACAAGGGCACCAGGCTTGGTGAGCTGAGCCCAGGCCTGTGCAAACACAACCCACACAACCTCACTGGGTAGTGCTGTGTGTGAGTGTAATAGGCTGTGTGGGGAAGCAGTGACTTCAGGTTGTTCCATTTACTATGGCTGCATAACAAACTTCTTTGAAATCTGGTAGCTGTTATGGATTGAATTGTGTTTTCCCAAAATATGTGTTGAATTCCTGGACCTTCTTCTGTACTTGTGGATGGGCTCTTGTTTGGAAATAAGATGTTTCTTTTGTTATATTAATAAGGTCATGCCAGAGCAGGGTAGGTCCTAAACCTAGTTACTTCTGAGTTATAAAAAGAGCAGAATAGACATGGAGACACACATAGGGGAAGACAGATGCCAAGGGCACCAAGGAACGCCAAGGAACTCAAGGGACTACCAACAAGGAAGGCCCTCCGCCTAGAGCCACATCCTGAATTCAGACTTCTAGCCTCCTGAACCGTGAGAAAATAAATTGGGTATTTTTTGCTATGGCAGCACTAGGTAACTAAGACAGTGGCTTAAAACAATAACATTTATTTTGCTCATAAGTCTGCAAACTGAGCAGGACTCATTGGGGATAGCATACCTCTGTTCCACTCAATGTCAGCTGGGCAGCTTGAAAGCTAGAAGCTAGAATCTTCTGAAGGCTTGCTCTCACAGGTGTCTCTTAGTTGATGTTCAGTGTTGGCTGAGACCTTAGCTGGAGCTTACACATGGCCTCCTCATGTGACCTGGGTTTCCTCACAGAATGGTGGCTGTGTTCCAAAGAATCCCAAGAGAGAAAGAGCCATTTAGAAGCCAGGTGTATTGTGCCTTTTATGACCTAGACTTGGAAGCCACACATCATCACTTTTACCACATTCTATTCATGGAAGCAGTCAGAGTCCCACCCTGTTTCAAGGGGAGGGGAATCAGACTCTATCTCTTAAATGGGGGAGTGGCAAAGTTCTAGATGCAAATGTGGGGCTATAAATATTACTGTGGTCATTTTTGAAAAATACAATCAGTCACACAGAAAGAGGCAATGTGATTGTCTGTCAGGGACCTAAGTGTACACAGGAAGGGGTAGCTGCTGTTCAAATTGCCCAAAAAGCCAGGTCCCTGGAAGACCAAACAGCCTGATACCCCACTCTTTCCATAGGCCAGCACCGCAGGGGGCCAGAGCCCTGCTAAGGGATTCAGTACGAAAGGGCTATTCTGTCCTATGGAGAGGAGGACTTGGAATCTAGCAATTCCTTGACCTACAATACAAGCTCTAACTCAGAGAATGGGTACGTAATACAGAGGCATGCTGGTACCTCAGTAACTATCACCAAAGTGTGGACTTTGGAGTTAGCCCAAGCTGGTTTCAAAGCCTGTTCTGCTACTGTGTGTCTTTGGGAAAGTTACTTGGCTACTCTGAGCCTCAGTTTCCTTGGTCTGTAAAATATGGCCCATCATACCTAAAGGGAGAGAACTGTTGTAGGATTCAATGATATATTCTGTCTGTACAGTGCCTAGCATCAGCCCTGACATGGCTGAGTGTGGCACTGAGAACGGTGCTGGTGGCGGGACGCCTGCAGAAAGGGAGGCTGCTACCTTCTGGGCATGGCAGCTGTCTCACCGGCCCTTTCTAGGTCCTGAGCTGAGAACCTCTGCCCCGCCCCCTGTGATGCCCAGGCCACACATGCACCACGTCTAAGAAGCAGCTCATCTTAGATGCAGCATCCCTGGACCAGAACGCCCATCTCCTCAGTAGTCCTGCTACTGAGCTAATGAGAGCCAAGGCTAACAGGATTAGGTTAACGAGGTCATGGCCAGGGTGGCCTGCCTGCCTCTTAGCTGCATTTTTCCAACTGGTGATTAAGAGGCAGGCCCTGCAGGATTCAGGCTCATTACCATGTAATTGAATCTCCTCCCAGATGCCAGCTGAGGCATGGAGAGGTTAAGTACATTTCCCAAGATCACAAAGCCAGTTGGGCTGCCATCTGAGCTCCTCTGGGACCAGTCCAGGATGCTGGGAAACGTCAGACCCTCTGGAGGCAGAACTTGATCAGGGAGCTGCTCTGCAGGCTGGTGGTGGGGCCCAGCAGCTGCTCTGGGCAAAGATCATAGAAGGCCTTCTTCCCAGCACCCACCCAGTGCTGGCCTTCGAGAGGCCACAAGCAGTCCTTGGTAACTGATCCACCAACTGCTAAAAGCACAGCTTTGTGCCCTCACTGAGAGGAGTACAGGGAAAATCTTGGAGTCGGGGTGGCCTGGAGCAGGGTCCTTCAGCTGAGCTGCTTGGGGGATGGAGCTGATAAGGGTAGGGAGGCAGCATGCCTAAGTGCTTAAGTGTAAGGGCTCTAGAATCCCACCTCTACCATTTACTAGCTGGATGACCTCTCTGCACCTCAGTTTCCTCTTCTGTAAAATGATGACAAAATGATCTTATAAGGGTGGGGTAAACATTTAAAGGGTCGTGGGCATAAAGCCCTAGCCAGGTGCTTGTTGCTGCTCTGCTCTCTTAGCTCCTGAGCTTTCAGGGGCTGCACAGGAGCAGCAGCTTCCAAGAAGACAGGTTGCTTTTCATGTCTTTCTCAAAAGTGAGCAGGCAAATATAAGTAGTATTAGTTGGATGGGCCTTGTGTTCCCCATTGGGATGTGTAAATAGCACTGACTATTCCAGATGGAGCTCTGGTGGCATAGTGGTTAAAAGCTCAGCTGTTAACCAAAAGGTAGGCAGTTCTAATCCACGAGCTGTTCCTTGGAAACCCTATGGGGCAGTTCTACTCTGTCCTATGGGGTCGCTATGAATCGATTCGACAGCAACAGGTTTTTTAATGGGTTTTATGCTTCAGATACTGAGGATTTCAAAGTGGTGAAAGTAAGAAATGAGCTCAGGGCTTCAGTGTCAAAGCTCAAGCACCACATATTTACAAAGTCTAATTCACACTTCATGACAGCCCAGGTAAGTATATGTTATATGTAACTGTGGAAAAGATAGTCCAAGTGCAGCCTGCCGCCTTTTTCTATGACCACAAATGAACCTGGGGCTTAGGGCCAAATGTGTCAGCCTGGCTTCTTGGACAGTGTAAGAGTGTGGGCTGGCTCCATTTCCCTGGGCATCTTGACCCAAAACACATCCCATAGGAGCCAGTGGCTATCAGCATATCCCTCCTCTCCTGCCCTGAGCACATGTCAACATTCCCTGGAACTGCTTAGGTAAACGTGGGCATAATATGGCATCTAGCCAACCCCACTTCTATATCTGTTCCCAGCAGGGAGGAAACAAGTTTTCTTAACCGCAACACGAGAGGGGTGTATGCAGACCAATAGCCCTGCATCAGCTATGGGGAGTGACTAGCTGGCCATTGGAAGCCGATGCCCACTATTGAAGTTGACTTTGCTCTGTCTCTTCACCACGTAAATAAAGTGTTGTTCTATACCATATTGTGATGGGTAAGGTTGTGTGTCAACTTGGCTGGGCCATGACCCTCAGTGGTTTGGCAGTTATGATGTAGTTTGGCAGTCGTATAATGATGTAATCACTTCCATGATGAGATCTGATATAACATAATCACCTCCATAATGAGATACGCTATGAGCAGCCAATCAGTTGAAAGGGAATTTCCTTGGAGGTGTAGGCTGCATCCAATATATATGGACTTTCTGGCAAAGCTTGCTGGCTTTTGCTCTGCTCTGGATCCTGCATTTGGCACATCATCATCTGACCTCCAGTTCTTGCGACTTGAGCCAGCAGCCCGCCGTCTTACCTGCCAATCTTGGATTCATCAGCCCCTGCAGCTACGTGAGTCAGGAGAAGCCTCTAGCCTGACACCTGACCCATAGACTTGGGACTTTCCAGCCTCTTCAACCATGTGAGCCATTTCCTTGATATAAATCTCTCTCCCTCCCTTTCTCTTTCTATATGTGTGTGTATATATATGTGTATGCTTCACTGGTTTTGCTTCTCTAGAGAACTCAGCCTAAGACATTTGGTACCGAGAGTGGTTCTAGACAAATGAAATTATAAGGATGAGTTTTCTAAATTGGTTCTCAAGTCAGGTTAGTTTTAAAGATGTTGATGACTCTGCTTCCAGTTGTAAAGAAGGCACTGCTAATCCATGGCATGAGGTGGCAATATAAATACACAAAACATCACTATCAATAGATCAAATATTGGTAAGAAGTGAGGCTCTGGGTGATTGTATGTTTGGTATTTTTCTACAATTTTGTCCAAATGAGAAGTATAAGGAAGCTGGTTGGTTGGTCCTACTTTCACCAGACAAAGTGGTGAAAGTAAGAAATGAGCTCAGGGCTTCAGTGTCAAAGCTCAAGCACCACATAAATGACCTCAAAGTTGCCACTCGTGCCCTGAAAGAAAGCCTTATTTCTTGTAGTAACAAGCTGCTATTGCCAAAAACCAAACCCTGAGTCTTATCGTAAGAGTGGCTGAATTCCCAACCTTGAATGGTGTCTGAAGTTAAAGTGAGGACATTGGAAAAAATGGGATCCTGAAACTTGGGATGGGGACATAGGGGCAAATAATGAGGAAGCTGCAGACACTGAGCCTCTAAATTCTGTTGAATCATTCCTGTCAACAAATCCATTAGCCCCTCCACCCCAATCTGATGAGATTAACCCAGCTGCATCTGAAGACTGTTTGTCTGAGACATTGCCTGGGGCATCACCTGAGGCAGATGTGTTACAAGACATTGCTGAATGTTCTCAGAATACCTTTTTTGCTTCTAGACCTACACCTAGACTTAAATCCCAGCAAGCCCCAAAAGGTGAAGTACAAAGTGTGACCCAGGAGGAAGTATGCTACAGTCCAAAGTTCTTGATTTTTCTAAAATGTACAAACAGAAACCTGGGGAATATGTATGGGAATGGCTATTCAGGGTGTGGGATAATGGTGCAAGGAACATAAATTTGGATCAGTCTGAGTTTATTGATATGAGGCCACTAAGAACAGATTCTTCATTCGGTGTTTCAGCTCGAGAGGCTAGGAAAGGATCTAATAGTTTATTTGGTTGGGTCACTGAAGCATGGAATACATGGTGGCCTACACTAAATCAAGTTGAAGTACCAGACCTGCCTTGGTATACTGAAGAAGAAGGTATCCAAAAACTTAGGGAAATTGGTATGTTGGAGTGGATTTATCAGATTAGACATGCAGACCCAAACATGGAATGCCTAGAGGACACACCTTTCACCACAATGGTGAGGAACGAATTTGTGAAGGGAGCCCCGGCATCCTTGAAGACTGTTGTGATTGCTATTTTATATAAGACAGATTTGACAGTCAGAGCTGCCCTAACTGAGTTATGACACCTAACTACAATGGGGCTGATAGGACCCTCTGCTGGTAGGGGCCAAGTGGTGGCACTCAATCAACAAAGACAAGGTGGGCGTTGTTACCATAATGGACAGCATAGTCAAAGCAGTTATCAGAATAGTCTGACTCATACAGACTTATGGCATTGGCTACTTAATCATGGTGTTCCTAGTGAAATAGATGAGAAATCTACTAAATATTTACTTTATCTGTACAAGCAGAAGAATTCTAGGTCAAGTGAATGGCAGTCTAACTCAAATCGCCAGAATAGAGTCATGGCCCCTCAATCAATTCCCAGACTTGAGCAAATTTACAGACCCACAGCCCCTTTAATGAAGGGGAGGCTGGGTCCCCTTGAGGAAGGGCCCCACTACACTGTCAAATATTTATACTGTTCATCTTTCTCCCAGCCTTCCCCAAAGGGATCTATGGCCTTTTAAGAGAGTGATTGTTCACTGGGGACAAGGAAATAATCTGACTTTTTCAGGATTACTGGATACTAGCTCTGACTGGCACTAATTACAGGAGACTCAAAATGTCACTCTGGCCCATCAGTCAGAGCGTGGGGTGTATGGGGGTCAGGTTATTAATGGAGTGTTAGCTCATGTCTGTCTCACAGTGGGTCCAGTGGGTCCCTGAACACATCCTGTAGTGATTTTCCCAGTTGAAGAATACATAATTCAAATAGAATTCAAATAGACATACTCAGCAACTGGCAGAACCCACACATTGGATCTCTGATGTATGGCGTAAGGGCTATAATGGTAGGAAAGGCTAAGTGGAAACCATAGAACTGTCCCTGCCTGGGAAAATAGTAAACCTAAAGAAATATTGTATTCCTGGAGGGAATGCAGAGATTACTGCCACCATCAAGGACTTGAAGAATGCAGGAGTGGTGATTCCCACCATATCCATTCAACTCACCTATTTGGCCTGTGCAAAAAAACAGATGGATCTTGGAGAATGACAGTGGATTATCAAAAACTTAACTAGGTAGTGACTCCAATTGCAGCTGCTGTTCCAGATGTAGTTTCAATGCTTGGACAAATTAATATAGCTCCTGGTACCTGGTATGCAGATACTGATCTGGCTAATGCCTTTGTTTCCATACCTGTTTCAAAGGACCACTAGAAGCGGTTTGTCTTCAGCTGGAGAGGCCAGCAATACACCTTCACTGTTCTACTTAAAGGGTATATCAACTGTCCAGCCCTATGTCATAATTTGGTAGGCAGGGACCTTGATTGCTTTTCCCTTCTACAAGACGTCACACTGGTCCATTATATTGATGACATTATGCTGATTAGAAATAGTAAGGAAGAAATGTCAATGACTCTGGACTTACTGGTAAAACATTTGTGTGCTAGAGGGTGACAAATTATTCTGACAAAAATTCAGGCACCTTCCACCTCAGTGAAATTTCTAGGGGTCCAGTGGTGTGGGGCATGTTGAGATATTCCTTCTAAAGTGAAGGATAAGTTATTGCAGATGGCCCCTCATATAACTAAAAAGGAGGCACAAGGCCTGGCGGGACTATCTGGATTTTGGAGGTAACATATCCCTCATTTGGGTGTGCTACTCCAGCCTATTTATCAGGTGACTTGAAAAGCTGCTAGTTTTGAGTGGGGCCCAGAACAAGGGAAGACTATGCAACGGGTTCAGGCTGCCGTGCAAGTCACTCTGCCACTTAGTCCGTATGATCCAGCTGATAGAATGGTGCTTTAAGTATCAGTGGCAGATAGAGATACTGTCTGGAGTCTTTGGCAGGCCCCCATTGGGGAATCACAGAGCAGACCCTTAGGACTTTGGAGCAAAGCCATCCTCTGCAGATAACTACTCTCCTTTTGAGAAACAGCTTTTGGCTTGTTACTGGGCCTTAGTAGAGACTGAACGCTTAACCATGACACCAACTCACCATGCAGCCTGAGTACCCGTCATGAACTGGGTATTGTCTGGTCCACAGAGTCATAAAGTTGGATGTGCACAGCCACACTCCATCATTAAATGGAAGCGGTATATACAAGTTAGGGCTTCAGCAGGAACTGAAGGCACAAGTTGCATGAGGAGTGGCCCAAATGCCCATGGTCTCAACTCCTGTCACATTGCCTTCCATCTCCCAGTCTGTACCTATGGACTCAGGGGGAGTTCCTTATGATCAGTTAACTGAGGAAGAGAAAACTCATGCCTGGTTTACAGATGGTTCTGTATTATATGCAGGCACCACTTGAAAGCGGAGAGAAGCAGTACTACAGCCCCTTTCTGGGACCTCCCTGAAGGACAGTGGTGAAGGGAAATCATCCCAATGGACAGAACTTCAAGCAGTGCACCTGGTTGTTCACTTTGCTTGGAAGGAGAAATGGCCAGATGTGTGATTGTATACTGAATCATGGGCTGCGGCCAATGGTTTGGCTGGATTGTCAGGGACTTGAAAGGAACATGATTGGAAAATTGGAGACTAGGAGGCATGGGGAAGAGGTATGTGGATAGACCTCTCTGAATAGGTCAAAGAAGTGAAGGTATTTGTGTCTCACGTGAATGCTCACCAAAGGGTAACCTCCGGAAAGAGGGATTTTAATAATCAAATGAATAGGATGACGCGTTCTGTGGAAACCAGTAATCCTCTTTCCCAAGCCAAGCACGTCATTGCCAAAAGTGCTCATGAAAAAAATGGCCATGATGGCAGGGACAGAGCTTATGTATGGGCTCAACAACATGGACTTCCACTCGCCAAGGGCAACTTGGTTACAGCCACTGGTGAGCACCCAATCCTACAGCAGCAGAGATCAACACTGAGTTTCTGATATGGCACCATTCCTTGAGGTGATCAGCCAGAAACTGATGGCAGGTTGATTACACTGGACTGCTTCCATGATGGAAAAGAAAGTGTTTTGTTCTTCCAGGAATAGACACTAACTTTGGATGTGGATTTGCCTTCCTTGCATGCAATGCTTCTGCCAAAACTACCATCCATGGACTCACAAAATGTCTTATCCACCATCATAGTATCCCACACAGCATCGCCTCAGATCAAGGGACTCACTTCACAGCAAATGAAGGGTGATAATGGGCCCATGCTCATGGAATTCACGGTCTCACCATGTTCCCCATCATCCTGAAGCAGCTGGCTTCATAGAACTGTGGAATGGCCTTCTAAAGACACAGTTACTCTGCCAACTAGGTGGCAATACCTTGCAGGGTCAGGGATTTGTTCTCCAGGAGGCTCTATATACTCTAAACCAGAGTTCAGTATATATGGTGCTGTTCCTCCCACGGCCGTGATTCATGGGTCCAGGAATCAAGAAGTGAAAATGAGAATGGCACCACTCACTATTACCCCTAGTGACCCATTCATCAAATTTTTGCTTTTTTTCCCCTGTGATCCTATGCTCTGTGAGTCTAGAGGTCTTAGTTCCAAAGTGAGGAATGCTTCCACTTGGAGACATATCACTGATTCCATTGAACTGGAAGTTAAGAATGTCACCAGGCCACTTTGTGCTCCTTATGCCTCTGGATCAACAAGCAAAGAAAGGAGTTACCATATTGGCTGATGTTATTGACCCTGATTACCAAGAGGAAATCAGATTGATATTACATAATGGAGGTAAAGAAGAGTATGTCTGGAATACAGGAGACCCCTTAGGGAATCTCTTAGTACTACCATGCCCTGTGATTAATCTCAATGGAAAACTAGAGCAGTCTAATTCCATCATGACTACTAATGGTCCAGACCCTTTAGGAATGAAGTTTTGGGTCAACCCACCAGGGAAAGAACTATGATCAGCTGAGGTGCTTGCTAAGCTTAAAGGGAATACAGAATGGATGGGGGAAGAAGGTAGTGCTAAATACCAGCTATGCTCACATGACCAGTTGCAAAAATGAGGTCTGTAATTGTCATGGGTATTTCTTCCTTATATGTGTGCTTCAGATATTTTTGTTTTCTTCATTTACAAAATATAAGATGTAAACAGGGCTAGTGCATTTTCAGTTGTACACGTTAGTTGTATCATGTTAGGCACAAGTACGACTATATAATTGTCTTTATTCAGAAATTATGTATGGTTTAAGGAGATATGTACAGGTGCCAAGTTGACAAGGGTGGACTGTGATGGTTAAGGTTGTGTGTCAACTTGGATGGGCCATGATTCTTAATGGTTTGGCAGTTATGATGTAGTTTGGCAGTTATGTAATGATGTAATCACCCCCATGATGAGATCTTATATAATGTAATTACCCCCATAATGGCACCTGCTATAGCAGACAATCAGTTGAAAGTGAGTTTCCTTGGGGGTGTGGCCTACATCCAATATATATGGACTTTCTGGCAAAGCTGGCTGCCCTTTGCTCTACTCTGGATCCTGCATTCAGATCACCTCTGGTTCTTGGGACTTGAGCTGGCAGCCTGCTGTCTTACCTGCCAATCTTGAGTTCATCAGCCTCTGCTGCCCATGAGCAAGCAGCCTGCCATATGATCTGCCAATCTTGGGTTCATCAGCCCCTGCAGCTACGTGAGTCAGGAAAAGCCTGTATATATATATATATATATATATATATATATATATATATGGAGCCCTGGTGGTGAAGTGGTGAAGAGTTCAGGCTGCTAACCAAAAGGTCAGCAGTTTGACTCCACCAGCCACTCCTTGGAAACCCTGTGGGGCACTTCTACTCATCCAAGAGGGTCACAATGAGTCAGAATCAATGGCACACAACAACAACAACATACACACTTCACTGGTTTTGCTTCTTAAGACAGATATGGAGACTAAAACTATATGAGGTGCTTGGCTGAAGTAAGGGAGGCTAAGATGGGGTCCAGTTCTAAAATTCATTTTGTGTAGAAAACCTGTGGAACCAGAAAACTGAGCTGGTTAATAATTATAGCAGGTAAGGGCAATTCTGCCTGTTATCTGTTATCTAAGTTACTGTTTTCTTTGTAACCAAGCCAAGAACAAATGTTGACAGGATGTTTCCAAGGAGCCTTTATATAACCTCTACATTTCAAGAAATGAATGGCTGGCAAACATTCTGTAAACCCCCCTTCTGCAAGCCCCCTGTAGTCACTAAGCAGTAACCAGTCAACAAAGCACATACCACTGAATGGTAACTAGTCAACTAAATCTCTTTAAACCAATCATTGTGAAGATCCCATTTTTGTTATCCCGCCTTTGACAATGATGTATCAATGAATAACCAATCAGAATATTGAAGCCTCTGTTTTTTGTTTCAGTCCTATAAAAATGTTTTTGTAATTACTGTGCCTTGGACCTCATGGTTTCATTTTCATGGGCTACGGAGATCCCCAGTTTGAACAGTCTTGAATCTTTAATAAAACTCTTTATTTTAATTCAATTTAGACTATGAGTTTTTTCATGCTACAACATTTTTGGTGGCAGTGGTGGGATCCAAAAAGTGACTTACCTGCTGTGATTCTGAGAAACTGGATGGAATGTCAGTGCCAACATGAACCCATTGAGTTTGATCCATTTCCCCCACTCTTCGAGGCTGTTCCAGGTGAGACTTCTTGGATCCAGCTTCCACTCTCTTTTACATTTGAAGTTATCCAAGGTTTATTAATGGCCTTTTGTCTCTTTATTCTCAGTTCACTAACAAATCTGTTAAGTTCATCAAATGATTTCATTTTGAATCATGACTTGATCCGGCCATTTGAATTAGCTGTGATTCCCCAAGACACTCATAACGGGTTCTTCAGTGAGTCTTTTTTCTTTTGTAAAGACTCTGGAACAAGGTTTAATTGCTTTCACATGTGTGGTTACTTTCTTAGTGATTATGGGTAGTGCCCATTAGAAAGATGGTCCAGCTACTTGTTTGTTCCTGGATTGGTGGCACAATTTTCAATAAGGATAGTCTAGAGGACAAAATATCCCATATAGGATGATCATCTGATATATCAAGATTAACTTTTGTGCACAATGGATTGGAAAAAAAGGAGCTTGAGAATAAATCATCAAAGTTTCAGGTTCCTAGTAAATTTCCCTCTGCACTGACCATTTTCTCTCTCTACTGGTCTCCAATTTTTTACTCATCAGAAACCAAAAACACTCTTGATTCTGAAATTTTGGCGATAGTAAAAAGGCACCAGCTTGACTGAAAAATCACTCCTGATGCCAAGACTAACAGGTTGGCTCATGAACTAGCACAAACCATAGAAACTGAACACACTGCTAAGACAAGTAAATTAATGACTTTACAGCCACAGTAACTACAAACCCAGTGAAGCAAGAAATTGCCATTTCAAAAAAAGAAGCCCAAGAAATAACAACGAGTTCAGGCAATTTCAGGCCTTTTACTCCTTTGCTGGCTATTTAAAGACTTTAAACCTAACCGCCCTGTTAAGAAGGAAAAAAACAAAAACAAAAACAAA
>NW_004443976.1:8474157-8475115 GCF_000243295.1 Trichechus manatus latirostris
AAATTCTCATGGACTGTACACTTTCTGGAGCCAGGGAGGGTGGATGAACCCCTGAAACTATTGACCTGAGAAAATCTTTAAACCTTAAACCAAAAATATCCCCTGAAGTCATCTTAAAACCAAACAATAGAAGGTGGAGCCAACATGGCACTATAGACAGAAGAAGCACCATGCTGTCCCTCTGGAGCAAAGACCCAAAAAACTACGTAAAACAGATACAAATGTTAATCCTGGAACCCTAAGCATCAAATGAAGGGATAAAGAACTCAATCAAGCACCAAATGGAATAAGAAACTGAAAGAGAACAGAGAACAAGGAGAGCTATGGAGTGGAGTTCCCCTACCAGCTAACATGGCATGGATTTGCCATCTTGGACTACAGTCACCAAGAACTGAAAACAGGGATAATGGGAAGGCAACTTCATGAAGCTCCCAACAGGAGACAGAACACTTGGTAACCAGGGACACATGCCTTTCCCACACCCCACTCTTCTTCCCTGTATGTGGCTTTCACCGCTTTCCAACGAGCCACAGCTACTTGGCCGGAGAGACACCAGCTCACTGCTGCCCAGGTCCACCCCACCCCCAATGGTACCCCAGGACCATACTTTTTAATTTTTTGGCTGTTTTTTTGTTCATTTCATTTCTCTTTCTCTCCCTTCTTTCCTTTCCTTTCTCCCGTCCAGCTAGCTGGGTGGAGTGTTCTATATATGCCTTAATAATTATGCTCCTTAAGAACTATCTATATGGGATCAAATTGACAACAGCAACTCAAAAGATAAGATAGGAACCTTAGGGACAGTGAGTTAATGTTAATGAGGGAAGAACAACTCAAAAATGGAGGGTGAGAATGGTTGCACAACTCAAAGAATGTAATCAATGTCACTAAATTGTACATGTAGAAACTGTTGAATTGGTATATGTTTTGCTGTGTATATTCTCAACAACAACAAAATAAA
>NW_004443976.1:8476886-8478067 GCF_000243295.1 Trichechus manatus latirostris
AAAAAAAAAACTATTTCAGAGCTAAAAGAGTTTGCAAAACATTGTTATAGCGTCATGGCAGAAAGGGCTTAGGTTTGAGGGTCAAACAGATCTGGTTACAATCCTAACTCTACCACGAAAGTAGATATGTGAACTTGGGCAAGATATTTTATCCCTCGGTGCCTTGGTCTCCTCATTTGTAAAACAGGGCTAATAATGTTTCCTATGAAAATCGTATCAAGTGCGGTTTTATGGGGTCACCATGAATCGGAGTCAACTTGATGCCAACTGGTTTTGGTTTGGTTTTTATTGTGGGAGTTGAGATAATACGTGTGAAGTGCAGAGAGCTTTGCACGTAATAAGCAGACAATGAGTGTTAGCTATTATTATTGTTTAATGAGATGGAAGCATGTTCACTGATACACTGAACAAAGAAGATTATACATAACCTAATCATAAGCATGTCAATGTATACATAGATTGTAAGTCAGAATTTATAAGCTAGCACTAATTTTTTCTAGGAGGTGGTTTAGAGTTTTAACTCTCTGCTTCCTCTCCCAGAAAGTGCTGTTATAGACTACTAAGACTACAGTCGTCTCTGCAGGGAGGATCTCCTTTTTATAACATTCCTACTGTCTAGACAGAGCCAGACTTCACCTTTAGCCTATTTGATGGGTAGGATTTATGTCATGTTCAGCACTCACTTCGTCTACTGATGCTAGATATTTAGGAGATGATATATTGATGTCAAGAATTAGAGATCATTCAAATTCAGCCGAGAATTTTCTCATGGGAGCTGACGGAAGGACGCCATATATCACAAGATGCCAGCATTTCATAAGCCTCAAGGACAATCATCTCCAAAATGGGACAGGGATGAGAATGCAAAATGTGCAAGCCACTTGTCCTGACTCTTTTGATAGAAATGCTTCTGCTTATTATGGGATGTCGTTGATATTGTGATAGGAAGGGGCAGAACAGAAAAATATTTTAGAATGTGAGAAAGGGCATGGCCTACATAAAACTACCTCAGATTTATATCTTTACAGCTGGACTTTAGACCACATTATCTGGCAGGCATCAAGAGGGCAATGAAATGTCCTAAGACTCTCCAGATCAGACTGGCCCCAAGACACCACAGCTAGTGATAAGAGTGTGTGTGTGTGCGTGTGTGTTTTACAGAAGATTTAAGGAGTCCTGGT
>NW_004443976.1:8479899-8488766 GCF_000243295.1 Trichechus manatus latirostris
TCACCGAGGACTGATGGGGATTAACTATGTCTCCCTAAGGAAGAAACACAAGTCTCATCTCTACCAACATCAGGCGTCATTGCCTGGAAGGAGAGCCAAGGTCAAAGGTTGCTAGGTGCTCGGTGGGGGACAAGGGTGGGAGCGCTTAACAAAAACTAAGACGAAAGCTGGATGGCAGCTCTGAGTCTTGGAGTGACTAACCCACCATATCAGCAAACATGAACTATTTGCAAGGCCCTGGTATGTATCGTAAGGCTCCCTACTTGCAAATGTCAAAAGAAGTAAACTCTGGACCATTTTAAGAAGAAAAGTCCTAGAATGGCCACAAACACTGGACAGCCAGGTTCTGAAAATGGGCAGCTAAAAGGCTATGCTCCAGAAACACTAGCCTAATCATAGCAAAGAGCCAGTCATGTGGCTCCTGCCACATGAATATGGGGTTCCCCAGCTTGCTCCACTGTACTGTTGCCTCTGGGAGCCGGTTCTTGCAGAGGCCACCACCAAAAGGCATTCTCTCCCATCCTTGTTTCTTTGGGTCACTAACTCCTGATTTAACGTGAGAAACCATTTTAATTCCCCTGGAATCCAGAGTTCTGGGCCCATGGAGTGGGGGTGACCCACTCAGGCCCAAAAGTTGTCTTTTTGAACATTTGTTACCCGAATAGGGTACATGCCCTGGAGCAGTTGAGCCAATGAAACACACTCCAAGTCCGAAAGAGTGAGAAAGTTTTAATTTAGGAAGTGCAAAAGGTATGCAAAAAGGGAGAAGGCAAAGAAAAAAGAAAAAAAAGAAAGTATAGGTTCATCATGGCCTTAGTTATGTCAAGTCGTCACACCTTGAGCCTTTAAGGAGCTGGTTTTCCTGGACTCACCTTCAGGTCTGTCATAGAATAACCGTCCGCACTCTGATTAAGGTAAAACTGAGAGATTGAAAGAAAAGAGACTGCTCAAGCTGGGAACAGACTGAACGACACGCGATGGAATCCAGTAATTCAAAAACGGCAATTCAGCAGTGCCGTTTTACAGGAGGGGAACAATGGATATGAAACACGTTATTTGATTGGTATTTACAAACTTAGATCACTGAAAGACATTATTTGATTGGTAATTACGGGTTTATATCATCAAAAGACATTACTCAATTGGTAGTAGATCATTTTAAGGCAGGGCTTCTGGTGGCAGGAACTCGTGAAGCATGGATTCCTGGAGTGCAAATTGTAAGGAGGACTGCCTGTGCCAAGCTCGGTAAGGCAACTGTCAAGCTAAAGGGTATACGTCTCTTTCTTAGACTGATTACGGTGTGGCAGTTACACCGATGTTTGACAGCGAGGGGTCGCAGTGTAGTTACGTCATCATTACCGGACATTCCTCTTTTAGAAACAGTACAGAGATAGCTGCCTCTAGGGTGAAGACGGAACCAGCAAAGAAAGAATCACACCCAGTCTTCAAACTGGCCATTTCAGATCGTATCAAGTACGTCAATTTTTCTTTAATTCCCTTACACGGGGTCAGACAATAGGCTAGTAAGGAGCTTAGCGGGAGACCATTTTGCCTTAGGCACTGGGCTGTTTTGGAGAATTATCTATGCGCAGTGAGCCTTGACAAGCAGTAATTCAGGGTCCAGGGTCTGACTGGAAGCTATGTTTTAGGATATATGGCATGTCCTTAATGACTCTCGTTTTACAACCAACTGACCCTGAAGCCCTGCCCGTGCTCTGACTCTATCTCCCGAGAAACCAACATGAAAGGAATTTACAATGACCTTCAGAAGACTACCCTGCCCTACCTCTGCCTACGTACCTATTTTCACTACCCCCTCTTCGGAGTGCCTTCCTAATACTTTTGGTTTGACGCTGCCCAGTTTGAATTGTATCTACTCACAATCAATATATTCTGTTACACTAATTTCTGGTGTTTCTCTGCGCATTTAGGTTTTTAACAAATGTCTGCTTGGCTGAGACTAGATCATGTGCCCATGTCTCCTATGCCAGGGGGCTAGGAAAGCAGCTTCTATGGGAAGTGGGTTTTGTCCACCATCAAGACAATATGGCAGGGAAGTCCCAAAACATAGCAAGGGGTGAGATGCTGGACAGCCATTGCAACAGGTTATACAGAGATGCTGCCACCCATCTGTCAGGTTATTGTACTGTGGTGGCTTGGGCGTTACTATAATGCTGAAAGCTATGCCACCAGTATTTCAAATACCAGCAGGGTCACCCATGGTGGACAGGTTTCAGCAGAGCTTCCAGACAAAGACTAGGAGGAAAGGCCTGGTGATCTACTTCCAAAAATTAGACAATAAAAACCCTATGGATCACAATAGAACATTGTTGATACAGTGCTGGAAGATGAGCCCCCTAGGTTGGAAGGCACTCAAAATAACCAGTGGCTACAACAATGGACTCGAGCATACCAATGATCATGAAGATGCCTCAGGACTAGGCAACATTTCATTCTGTTTTACATGGGGTCGCCATGTGTCAGAGCCAACTCAATGGCAACTAACAACAATAAAATACATAGATGATTAGCACAACCTGTATTTTGGAGGAACTGACAGTCTCTAGACCAGTGGATCTCAAATGTTAATGTGCATAAGAATCAACTGGGATAATTCATCAAAAATGCAGATTCACCACACCACTTCCAAAGGCTCTGATTCAATGGGCCTGTGATGGGGTCTGGGAATGTACCTGATCCTGAAGCAGGTAGCCCCACACTGCTGTAGACACCTATCCATGTATCAGCACAACACATGAGGGGTTCTGACCTAACCAATGGTTTTTGGGGAAGGCCAACCCAGGAGATAATGCCTGAGCTAAGTCTTGAAGAGTGAGGTGGGAAAAGGAGGTGAGGAAGGGGAGGAAGACAATTCAGAGAGAGGGAAACAGCTGAGCAAAGGCTCCAGAGTGAGACCCAGCATGGGACATATAAAGGAACTCAAGGAAACAGAAACTTACAAGAACCTAAAGCAGTGGGACGAGGGGCAGGAGGTAAGGCGTGGGGAGGCGGCAGAAACTAGGGTAACGAGGAACCTTCTGTATCATCCCAAGGGAGTTAGACTGTATCCTTTAAGCAAGTGTTTTTCAAACAGATCATGATCCACTAACCAGTTGCCATAAGAACCACTTGCTGAGAACCCATTAAACCCCATGTGTGTTAGAGTAGAACTGATCTGTAGGGTTTTCAATGGCTGATTTTTCAGAAGTAGATTGCCAGGCCTTTCTTCTGAGGTACCTCTGGGTAGACTCAAGTCTCCAACCTTTTGGTTAGCAGCCGAGCATATTAACCATTTACACAACCCAGGGACTCCAAGTGGGTCATGAAATCAGTTTAATGGGTCCTGGTTAGCAGATCCAAAAAGTCATATAAAACAGAAACTTGATAAGTATTGATCATTAGAAATTTTGCTTCAGTTATATAAATAAATGCATTGTGAAATTGGTTGCGATGTAAAATAGATTTCTTACCAAGGTCACAAAAGTGTGAAAGCTATGGGCAAGGGCAGCATGGTGCTGTTTGAAGCTTTTTAAGGAGGGGGATGGAGTGGTCAGATCTGCAATATACAAAGACCCCTTGACTGCTGGTTGGATGGACATAGTGGACAAGACTGAAGTGAGGAGGCCATTCAGGGGAAGGCTGCAATCTAGAGGAAAGATGATGAGGGCCTGAACTTCAAAAATGCTCCTGGGAATGGAGAAGAATTACAAGTCTAAATGGTAACATCAGCAGAAATCAGGGAGTGGTTGGCTGGAGACTGGAAGAGGAGATGAGAAGGAGAGGTTCTTCCATTTCCAGTTGGGTGACTGGGCACATAATGGGGCCATTACCTCAGCTGGGAAAGAGGGAGGAGATGCAGATTTGGTTGTCAGGGGAAGCAGAGCAGATGGAGGGAATGAGTTGAGGCTGGACATTGTGGATCAGCAAGCTTCCAGGTGGCTTTGTCCAAGATAGTCTGAGACGTGAATGGGCACCTTCCCTAAACCAAGTCAATCAGACACCATCCCCAGGGATTGGAGCCTTGGGCACAGGGACACAAGGACTGATTTGTTGCCTTGAACAGAGTCCACGTTCCTGCTACCTGGATCCTCCCAGAAGCTCTGGATGATCCTTCAATTTTCCACTTCATCTGTAAGCTCCCCTATGTCTTCCCTATCCCTGTCCTCTTTGATTAAATAGCCAAAGCCATTTTCTGTTGCTTACCACCAAAGAACTCTGACTGATAAGTAACACCTACTCTGCCTACATCACAGTCTGTGTGGGGATGAATGCGGTAAGGTGTCAGAGTGCTCTGAAAACTCTTCAGTACTGCACAGACATAATGAATTAGAACTGGATAACAACGCAGTCCTCCTCAGGCACCTGGTATCCGTTAGCCTTCTGTGTCATCCCAAGGGAGTTAGTTAGCATTAGATGTCATTCATTCATTCATTTATTTGTTCGTTCATTCACTTATGAAACACTTGCTAAGAACCTCAGGCGCTAGGTTCGGCTCTAAAGAATACAAAGATGAATGCAGCAGGGTCTTGAGACCACCCACAGTCAACCACCATCCACAGTCAGCCTCCACAGACAAGGGAGCATTTGTGATGGCCTAGACAAGAACAAAGTGGGACTTGGGTGGAGGTGGGCCAGGAGAAATGAGGATGGTGACCCAGCAGAGGGCTGCGACTCTGTTGGGATATGCGGTCAAAGCAAGCAGCCAGCACTCCTTGTGGTTTGTGCAAGAGAAGCAGGAGAGACAGCTGGGCCATCTCTGTGGTGGCAGAGGACTCCGCTCAAGGGGAGAGAAAATCAGCTCTGAATGGATGACTAGCTGGAGTCCCTAAGTACGGGTCTCAGAGAGTTAGAACTACCCAGTGAGAGGGAGGAGGACAGAGTAGATTCATGGCTTACCAGTAGGTATCAGTGTCTCTTTCTCAAAGTTGATTGCCTCTTAGGCTTCCCCAGGGTAACCCTCCCTTCCTTGGTTGTCTCCCCAAAAATGCATTGGCTCCATCAGGGCAAGGACAGCATTTTGTTCACTGCGCCCTTAGTGGAGTGCCTAGCACTCAGCAGGTGCCCCGTGAATGCCAACTGAATAAATGAACGAGTGACAGGTCCTTCCTCCTCCAGCTGGCCCCAATGCCCTTGTCCCCCTCTTCCCACTGAGGTATCCCACCTGAATGCTTTACCCGCCTCGCCTTGGCTGCGGACCCTGGAATCTGCGGCCCTGGCTCCTTCTCCTGGGACCATGTGCACAGCTCTTGTTGACCCCGGTGGATAAGCAGAGTGCAGGTCTGGTCAAGGTCAGGTGAGCACAGCTCGAGCATAAATCAGGCAGCCTCGGAAAATCCCCAGTATGGCCCCAGGCCTGCCAGGCCTTCACACCTCACTGGCAAACACACAAAACTCCTGGGGGTGGGAATAATTCAGCTTCAGTTCAGCATGGAGGGCTTGCAGGGGCACACTCTGCCCAGAAGCCCAGTTCTGCCTCCCATCCTTTCCCTCTGATATGCTGCAGCACGGGTGGAGACCCCTACAAGGTCTAAACAGTGGTCTGCAAACATGTTCCGTAGAGGGCCAGATAGGACATATCTGAGTTTGCAAACCACACGGTCTCTGTCACAACTACTCAACTCTGCTCTTGTAGCAAGACAGCAACCACATACAATGCATCAAAGAATGGGTGTGGCCGTGTTCCAATAAGCCATTATTTATTTAAAAAAAAAAAAACAGGTGGCAGGCCTGCCTGAACGTTGAAAGTAGAGTTAGTGTAACTGCAAGTCCCTGCAGAGCCTACCGCACCCGCACCGCAGGACAAAGAGTTCTAACGTAGTGGTTCTCAACCGCAGTGACTTTGTCCCCAGGGGGACATTTGCACTTGCCTACTAATCAAAAGGTTGGCAGTTTGAACTCACCCAGCAGTGCTCTGAAAGAAAGGCCTGGTGATCCTCCATAAATATTACAGCAAGAAAACCCGATGGAGCTCAGTTCTACTTTGTAACACAAGGGGCCACCATGAGTTAGAATCGAGTCGACACCAGTGGGTTTAGAGACATTTTCGGTTGTCACAACTGGGGTAGGGTTACCATCAGCAGCTAGTGGGTAGAGGCCAGGGATGCTCTAAACATCTGACAAAGCACAGGACATTACCCACGCAACGAAGAATGATCCAGCCCCAAATGTCAATGGTGTGAGGTTGAGAAACCCTGCTCCAAATCAGTGGTTCTCCAAGTGGGGTCATTATCACCTGGGGACTTGTTAGAAATGCACATTCCCCCCACCCAGGCCTACTGAACTAGAAATTCTGGAGATGGGGCCCAGCGACCCATACTTTAACAAGCCCCCAAGTGCTTCTGATGCACACTGAAGTGAGAGCCACTGCTGAGAAGAGATCAAGGAGGGGCTGGAGAAACGAGTGGTGAGAACAACTAGGTGGAAAGTGACTGGGATGCTGCCATGTTCCAGGCTCTGAGTGAGAAGGCATCAGTGCGGTGAGATGGAGATCATTATGATCCGCAGAGATGAGGATCCCAGGGAGCAAGTGAGGGGCGAGGGGGGCACTGAGAGTGCCAATCCCAGAAAGAGGTTCAGGGAAGGCTCCTGGGAAGAGATGGGGCTCAGCAGAGTCCCTCCAGAAGGAGGAGCAGGAGTAAACCAGACCAAGAAGTGTGCAGGTAGAGAGAACAGGTGTGCAAAGGCCAAGAGACGCAAGAGACCATGGACCCTTTTGGAGACTGCAAGATCTCAGCTCATCCCGAAGAGGTGTGGGGAGTTGGGCAGTGGAGTGAGGCTGGACAGGGCGACAATGGCTAGCCAGGAAGGGCATTGTTGTTGGTTCTCAGTCCTGGCTCTACACTAGGATCATCTGGGGAGCTTTTTATAAAGCACTGATATTGTTGTTAGCTGCCAGCAAGTTGACCGCCAACTCATGGCGACCCTATGCACAACAGAACAAAATGTTGCCCAGTTTTGCGCCATCCTCATGATCAGCTGGGGAGAGGACCATTACAACTCATATTGTTTTCAATGGCTGATTTTCAGAAGTAGATCACCAGGCCTTTCTTCCTAGTCTGTCTTACATCTGGAAGCTCCACTGAAACCTGTTCAGCATCACAGCAACACGCAAGTCTCCACCAACAGGTGGTGGCTGCCCTTCAGGTACATTGGCCAGGAATCAAATCCAGGTCTCCAGCATGGAAGATGGAATTGCATCACTGAACCACCACCATCTCCTCCATCTTACTCAAGACACACTGAGCTTGAAAGCAGTGGGAGGCCCACAGAACATCACTGTTTCCACAGCTTCCCAGCGAGTCTATGGTTGAGAACATCTGCATAAGACTTGTAACTGAAAGAAAATGGGAAGATATTAGAGGAAGCTGTTCACACCCATCATTTCATTTGATTCCTCCTCCGACCCCTACCAGATAATTATTATTTCCCCCTGTTTAACATAGGAGACTCAAGGCTCAGAGAAACTAAGCAACTTAGGTAAAGTCACAGAGCTAGTTGACAATGAGACCCAGATCTCAGAGACTCATCAGACAAAGGCCCCAGGGGCTGGTAGGAAGAGGCCACCAGAGCTTCCGTATCCAGCTGCCAGGGGCATTCGATGAAATTTCAACCTTGAACTGATGATGGGGCAAGGAGAATCTTAGTTTGTATCTAACCAGGAAGTGAAGAGCCTGGGCTTGGAGCAGACTGGACTCAGGTGTTGTTACTAGTTGCGGCCAACTGGCTCCAACTCATGACAACCTATGTAGAACAGAACAAAAGGTTGCCCAGTCTTCTTGTGCCATCTTCACAACCATTGGTATGTTCAAGTCCATTGTTGAGGCTATAGTGTCAATCCATCTCATTGAGTTTCTCCCTCATTTTCACTGACCCTCTACTTTACCAAACATGAAGTCCTTTTCCAGTAATTGGTCCTCCCCGATGTCCAAAGCAAGCAAGCAGAAGTCTCACCATCCTCACTTTTAAGTAGCATTCCGTTGTATTTCTTCTAAAACTGACTTGTTCATTCTCCTGGCAGTCCACGGTATTTTCAATATTCTTTGCCAACACCATAATCTGAAGGCATCAGTTCTTCTTCGGTCTTCCCTTTTCATTGTCCAGCTTTTGCATGCAGATGAGGCAACTGAAAAGACCATAACTTGAGTCAGACACACCTTAGTCATCAAAGTGACATCTTTGCTTTATAAACCTTTTGCAGCAGATTTGTGGACTCCGATGAGTGGCCAGAATCCACGAATATTCTGTACTCCTCTCCTAAGCTGCACAAAAGGGGATGCTGCATCCACTCCTCCCCATGCTTTTGTCTCTCTGTGCAGCCTGGACCTGGTCATGATCCACAACTTCGATGAGGCCAGTTCTGTTTTCCTATGACAAACGGTGCCCTGGACGATGAACTCTAAGGGTGCTGGGAGCTCTTTACAGTTTGCAAAGTGATTTCACACACACTCATTTCACTGGGCATTAAGAGGACCTCCAACGCCGCCAGCTCTGTGCTCAGATGGGACTTATACAGATGTTCACCTTTCCAGTGTAAGAAATGGGAATATAAGGAGATAAAAAGAGCACTTTGAGCCAAGAGTACAGCCCTGGTGGCACAGTGGTTAAGAGTTTGGCTGCTAACCTTTCAAATCCACCAGCAACTCTTCGGAAACCCTATGGGGCAGTTCTACTCTGTCCCATAGGGTCACTATGAGTCAGAATCCACTCGATGGCAATGGCTGATGGGTTTTGAACCAAGGCTAGTGTGATGGTTAAGATTGTGTGTCAACTGGCTGGGCCATAATTCTCAGTGTTTTAATGTAATCACTCCCATGATTGAATATACTGTGAGTAGCTAATCAGATGAAAGGGAGTCTCCTTGGGGGTGT
>NW_004443976.1:8493549-8495733 GCF_000243295.1 Trichechus manatus latirostris
TGAAAGGACCATTGCTTGAATCAGAACCACCTTAGTCACCAAAGTGACATCTTTGCTTCTTAAAACTTTAAAGAGGTCTTTTGCAGTAGATTTTCCCAATGCAATATGTCGTTTAATTTCTTAACTGCTGCTTCCATGGATGTTGATTGTTGATCTCAACCCACTCTCCTTTTATGTCCTCATGGCACCTGAGCTTTTCTATCAAAAATATTATAATTGTTGTTATATAAATCATTGGGCAGTTGTTTATTTCATGTCTGTCTCCCACAATAGCATATGGGCTCCAGGACAACAGAAATGCCTTTTCACTGGTGTATCTCCAATAAAACCTAAACCCGTTGCCGTCGAGTCGATTCCAACTCATAGTAACCCTGTGGGACAGAGTAGAACTGCCCCCTAAAGTTCCCGGAAGCTGACTGCCATATCTTTCTCCCACAGAGCAGCTGGTGGGTTTGAGCCACTGACTTTTTGATTAGAGGCGAGCACTTAACCACTGCACCACTGGGGCTCCTCGTATCCCCAATACTGAGAATAAATTAATAAAGAATACATCTGCATTGCACTGTTCTCCAATGCATTCATTTCTTAGCACAGCTGTAATAGCTTCTTAGAAGATGCCAAAGGCACTTAATGAGACTGAGTAAGTCACTTGTATCCATCCACTCACCCACCCCTGCCTCCCCAGCACCTCCTCCAACATCAAGCAGTGTGGACAATCCACAGCACTTGGCTGACTGATGGATGACGGTTTCATGCCAGGGCCTCCAGAACATCCCTGCCAGGAGAAAGGGTGAGGGATTCTTGTGCTTCTGTAGATACTGAAGGTCAGGAGGCTGAGAGAGCCCTGGAGGGGGGGCCCCCAGGCAGCACAGAAGGAATTAGCACAAATCACATTAACATGGTTCTCAGGAAACACTGCTGAATTAGAGGTTACAGCCACAGCAGCAGCCTCATTTTAATAGGACATTACTGCTCATTCTGAGCAATTACTGTATTTGCAATGGTTTCTTAATGTTCAGCTTCCGGAGCTAGGGGAGGAAAGGGCTTGGGTTTCCAGTAATCAGCTTTCCACCCGGAGGCAGAGGAATGAGCTGGGTGAAGATGCCCTTCCGGGGTCTCTGAAGGAGGCCGGGTCAGGGACCCAATGCCCCAGACAGCTGGGGAGGGACTGGGGCTGGGGGCTCCTCTGCCTGGCTTTCCCGAGGGGCCCACACTCCCAGGGCCTTGCCAGCGGTGAGCCTGTATAGCTGAGGGCTCTATGCACAGAGGACCTCACCGAGCCTGAGGTGGCTAAAGCAGATCCCTGCTAAGTGCTCCTAAGAGCATGCAATCCCTCTCCCAGCATAGCACTTACTATGCTCATCGTTTTGATTTTAATAGTTTCTTCTCCCCTCTGATTATTAGAGTAATTATGGTTCATTGCAAAAATAAAGCAAAGGGTAGAAAAAGGAAACATCGCCAGGCACCAGAGACTATAGCTCTCTAACATCTCTGTCTATGCATAGGCGCACGTAAGTACCAGTGTTTAACAATGTAGCTGATCATATACTTCACACTGGTTTGTAACAACAGGAGGACCACACTTCACTGTAATCGCTGATGTAATTGTACGTCTTTCCCAGCAAGCGTAGCCTCCGCGTAGGCAGCACCCAGCCCCACCAGGTTCGCTTTGCTCGTTCACAGAGCACCTGGCACATGACAGTCACTCCGTAAATGTTAGTTGGCTAGATGGTGTGTCAGCAGGATTCTCTGGGTTGCAAGAGACCAGGGACAGATTACTCAGTAAACAAGGTACACACGGGCTTACCTGTGCTTACTTACTAATCTGTAGTGCACAATGTCACCTGTTTTTCACATGTGACATTGTGCACTACCGATTAGTAAATAAACACAATTAAGCCCGTGTGTACCTTGCTTACTGGTTAATCCACCCCTGCAAGTGTCCCAATTAAAACCCAATTAAACTATCTCATTAAGTACCCGATTAAAACTGGCTAAAGCAGAAAGGAACATATTAGCTAGAAAATCTTCGATGTTCAGAAATGGTTTTAGCTTCTACTGAGACTTGATCCAGTAACTCAACCTATGTCACTAAGGTCCTAATCCGTCTCTGTCTCTGTTGCTCCTGTCTCGTGTTGAGACTAACCAGTTGCCATCGAGTTGACTCTGATTCATGGTGACCCC
>NW_004443976.1:8497177-8519595 GCF_000243295.1 Trichechus manatus latirostris
CCATGAGGCAGGGTCTTCTCTCTGTTTTGCTCACTATTCTCCCTCCAGTGCCTAGAACAATGCCTGGCACATAGTAGATGTTCAGAAATTTGAGTTGCCACTTGCTGAATGCACCCACTCGTCTGCTACCCTTCCTGTGGTGTGAGGGGCAGTAGGGAGACTCTGAGCGGGTTCTGCAGCCTGAGGTTGGTGTTTCCAAGCAGTGAGCAGGAGGAAGTATAGAGAAGGCAAAGAGGGAATCCAAAAAGGACTACAAAAACTTTGTAACCTGGTTATATGGAATCACTTTCTGCAATTTTGTTTATTTGAGGGGCAGATAAACCTTTGAGCGGTTTGTTGTTTGTGCTGTCACTCTTTGACCATACCATGCTAACTGAGGCATTCACGGGTAAATGTAAAAAAGATTGGCGGTGCCCTTGGAAACTGCTCCCTCAGAGATCAGCCTTGTATAACTGGTGTCCTTGTACAGCAGGGAAGAGGTCGGGGCTCTGCCTCACCGTGCCATTCGGCATTTGGGTTTGCAAAATTCACATTCAGGACCGTGTATTGTCTCCAGAACATTTGGCTTGAAATGAAGTTGTGAAGCTGCCAGATAAGTGGAAGTGCCTTGACTGCAGCCAGAGATTCAAACAGGACTGATGAACCTGTCCCGGAGGGAGACCAGCATCCCTGCCCACTTCATTATTCTCAAAGACAAATGTGTTGTGGGTGGGTCAGTCTCCATGTCTGTCCTGCTGTGGCCTTCTCTAAGGGCGAGCACCCCCCCCCCACCCCTACGGTGCTGCTGAAGGGTTAGCTCTACGGCCAAGGGAGTGGTTCCACACGAGCCTCCCACACCCCTCTCCCCACACACACATACAAAGGCACCCCAACTCTGCCAGAGCCGATTGGACAAGGGTGGTCAGAGCCCATGAGCAGCCAATCCTAGGCTGGCCAGCTACCTATGGTGCGGTCTGGTACAGTAAGATGAGCTGGATCAATCCAACTTTCAGGAATTTGCTCTGGGTGATAATACCATTAGCTATGGGAGCAGAGTAGAAAAGGCAGAGAGAGGCTGGGGAGCCCTGTGAGAGGCAGAATGATGGGTGAGAGAAAAAACACAGAGCAGGGACGAGGAGTTGCCCAGGCACTGCTGGGATTCAAATCCAGGATCTCCTGTTTACTAGACAGACGCTTTAACCAGCTAAGCCATGGAGTCGGAATTGACTCAATGGCAACAGGACTGGTTTTTGGGTTTTAGTGGTGAGGAAGCCAGTCAGAGGCGTGAGTATGAGTAAACACTGCAGCAGCTGAGTGATGATAATGATGGAGCTTCATAGCAAAAATACCCCAGTTCCTGCTTCTGGTGACCCAGAAGTCGATGGGGAATCCCTGACCCACATCCCAGCCCCAGGCTCCATGCATGATACCAAACTGGGTCCTGAGTTCAAGAACCCACTTTGGTCCTATTCTGGGAGTTTTTTTCTTCTCTTTTTGCCACGTAGTATTCTGGCAATACCTACCCCACCCTCATCCCCATGTTACTTGTTTCTTGAGCTATTTCTTGAGAATGTTTTTTTCTTCTTTCCAACTAAAGGGACTGACTAACTAAAAAGTCTGTATTAATTTGACCAAGCGTGAGTATTAAAGAATGAAGTTGTTGGCACTATGGAATTAGTTATTAAAGGAAATTGTGACTTCTCACTTTGTAGGCAATTAGCAACGGCTGCTTAACATAGGATCTCCACCTCAGAGCTAATAGTAAACCAACCCAAACTCGTTGCTGTTGAGTCAATTCCAACTCATAGTGACCCTATAGGACAGAGTAGAATTGCCCCATGGGGTTTCCAAGGTGCAGCTGGTGGATCTGAACTGCTGATCTTTTGGTTAGCAGCCGAACGCCTAACCACTGTGCCAACAGGCCTCCAGAGCTAATAGTAGCTACCATTTATTAACAAATCCCAGGGTGGTGCAAATGGTTAATGTGCTCAGCTGCTAACCAAAAGGTTAGAGGTTCAAGTCCACCCAGAGGCACTTTGGAAGAAAGGCCTGGCAATCTACTTCTGCAAAATCAGCCATTAAAAACCCTATGGAGCACAGTTCTACTCTGACACACATGGAGTCGCTATGAGTTGGAACTGACTCATCAGCAACTCGTTTTGGTTACCATTTATTTAGCGCCTATTATAGAATGTAAATTTTCTAAATGCCCCACATATATTGACTCATTTATACTCTCGACCCTATGAGGCAGGTACTACTGCATTCACATATCCATTTTACAGAAAAAGAAATGAAAAGAGGATGAGGTATAGCTGGGATTTGAACCCATGTAGTCCCACTCCAGAATCTGTGCTCTTAGCTACTATATTTTTTGGTCTCTCAGTGTAGAATAACCTTCCTAACATACCCTAAATCTACAGTAGTTTCAAACCTTTTTCTTCAATTGATATTTTACACAAACCTTCAACATAGAAAACAAACCTGAGTGAAGCTACTATGATTAAGATGGGGTGGGGTCCCCAGAGTCCCAGCCACCTGATCCCCCTCCATGCCCATCCCAGTCCCTGAGGAACTGCGAGCACCTCCCTCCTTTACAGGAAGTATGGTTTGAAAATATCTTGTGTGTGTGTGCACACATGTGTACATGTATGTGTGTATGTGTGCATCTGTGTGTTTGCATGTGTGTGTCTGTGTCTTAGTCACTGGTGCTGCTTTAACAGAAATACCACAAGTGGATGGCTTTAACAAAGAGAAGTTTATTCTCTCACAGTCCAGTAAGCTAGAAGTCCAAATTCAGGGCGCTGGCTCCAGGGGAAGGCTCTCTCTCTCTGTCTGCTCTGGAGGAAGGTCCTTGTCATTAATCCTTCTTTGGTCTGGGAGCATCTCAGCGCAGGAACCTCAGGTCCAAAGGACGCGCTCTGCTCCCGGCACGGCTTTCTTGGTGGTATGAGGTTCCCATGTGTCTCTCCTCGCTTCTCTCTTTTATATCTCAAAAGAGGTTGGCTTAAGACACTATCTAATCTTGTAGACCTCATCAGTATAATTGCTGCTAATCCATTTTATTACATCAAAATGATAGAATTTACAACACACAAGGAAATCACATCAGGTTACAGAATGGTACACAATCATATTGTTGACATTGACAGATATTTTCAGGGGACACAATTCAATCCATGACAGTCTGTGTCTGTGTGTGTGTGTGTTTATGTGTCCATGTATATCTGTGCATGTCTGTGTGTGCGTATGTATCTGTGTGTCTGTGTATGTCTGTGCGTGTCTGTGTGTGTTTCTGTGTATAGGTGTGCATACGTCTGTGTGTGTATGTATCTGTGTGTCTGTGTATATTTGTGCGTATGTCTGTGTGTGTGCATCTATGTGTCTGTGTATATCTGTGTGTATGTCTGTGTGTTTGTGTCTGTGTATATCTGTGCATACGTCTATGTGTGTGTGCATCTGTGTGTCTGTGTATATTTGTGCATGTCTGTGTGTGTGCATCTGTGTGTTTGTGTTTATCTGTGCATATGTCTGTGTGTGTCTGTGTATATGTGTGCATGTGTGTGTGCACATGTGTCTGTTTCTATCTGTGCATGTCTGTGTGTGTGTGTGCGCATGTGTACATACACAGGCACGCACACACGTGAATATGTCTCCATCTCCCTCTCTCCCTGCTGCTTTGATTAAATACAGTCATTGTATTATCCACCAAGTCGGCACTCAATATTTGATGTATGATTGTGTAACCTGCAATCTCTCTTTTCTGATAAAGGAATCCTGCTTCTTTCCATTGACTATGATGTTTTAAAAACACATTTAAACAGAATGTAATTCACTTTTTAAAAGAGCTATAAAGCACGTTTTCCCATAGAGATCAAAGGCTCCCTTCCTGTTGGTGGGACATGGGACCGTATCTATTTGTCTACAGAGATAAGAAGGGCCAATATCCGAGCTAAGATAATTTCAGAGCATGCCCAGTGGACGTCTGATACAGGACTCTTAACTGACTCTGTTGAAATGTCTTGCAGCCAGCAGAAAGCCGTATGCCCTGGGGTACAATCATTAGGTGGTGGTGTGCTGAGGATCATTTCAAAGAAATGCTCCCCAGGCAGACACAGGGAATCAGGAACCAGGTGAGAAGGATGCTTATGCAGGAGAATAAGCTATTTACAGGAAGTGGCAGCAGTCATTTCTGGGTCACGTGACATTCCTGCTTCCAGGTCAGAAATGCAACCTCTGACTCGTGTCCCTAATGAAGTTGCCCAAGGGATTAAGTTGTTTTCCATTCAGGTTCCAATTTTGGTCCTCCTCATCAAATTCTGTCCCTTTTCTCCATAGAGAAGCACTGTTAAATGGCAATGACAATCATTTTTGTGGATACCTTTTCTAAGCCAGGTGCAGAGCTGGGTATTCTTCAAGCATTCATTCGTTCTGCAACTATTGATAAGACACTGTGTACCAGGCTCCACGTTAGGTGTCAAGAATACAGCAATGGGCAAAATATATAAAGTCCCTGATCTCGTGGGGCCCAGGTTCAACAAGGAAGAGTCAGATAATAAAAAATGAGCAAATAAATGCATAATCTCAAGTGATGACTAACGGTAAGAAGAAAAATAAAGAAGGGTGTGAGGGGAGACCATCACCCATCTGTCATTTTGTTGTACTGTGGTGCCTCGTGTGTTGCTATGATGCTGTAAGCTATGTCACCGGTATAGGTTTAACAGGCTTCAGTGGAACTTCCAGACTAAGACAGACCAGCAGAAAGGCCTGACGATCTGCTTGCAAAAATCAGCCAGTGAAAACCCAGATCACAACAGGATACCGTCCGATACAGCCCTAGATGAGCCCTCTAGATTGGAAAGTGCTACAGTAGCCACAACAATGGACTCAAACATATCAACGATCATGAAGACGGGGTGGGGCTGGCCAACATTTTATTCTGTTGTACATAGGGTCGTCACGAGAGCGTTCTGATTCAACAGCAACTAACAACCACCACCATGGGGAGAAAGACTGAAGGGGGTTCTATTTTAGATAGAAGAGTCAGGGGCAGTCTCTCTGCTAAGGTGCAATTAGAGCAGAAACCTGGAAGAAGTGAAAGATTAAGCCACGTAGATGCGGAGAGAAGAACAGTTCCAGCAGAGGAACAGCATCAGCAAAGGCCCTCAAGGGGCGTGCTTGGTACGCTGGAAGAGCAGCTGCCATATCAGTACAGTGGAGTAGAATGAACAAAGGGGAGGGGTAGGACATGGGATCAAGCACTGTGGGCAAGACAAGGGACTTCATTCTGCAGCCAGTGGAGAGTTTCAAGGAGAGGCGCGTCATGATTTTTTTTTAAGGATATTTCTGGCTGTTCTGGGAAAATAGAGTTTAGGGGGACAAGGGAGGAAGGCAAGAGACCAGTTAGGTGGCAAATGCAATAGTCCAGGGGAGATGTCAGTGGTTTAGACAGGACGCTAACTGTGAAGTAGAGAGGAGAGGTCACATTGTAGATACATTTCAAAAGTGGAAGCAACAGGATTTATTGGTGAATTAAACGTGGGGTGGAAGAGAAAGAGAAGCCAAAGATGTTACCAAGGATTTTGGCCAGAGCAACTGGGAGAATGGTGGTTATGTTTACAAACCTAGGACTCAAGGAGGAGCAGGTTGGGGAGAGATCAAGAATTTGTCTCTGGACAGTTGAAAATGAAATCACACAGGGGCTGGGGGCAGGCAGAGCTGAGAAGGGGCTGCACACTGAGCCTCCGGGCCACTCCAAGGTGTGATTGGAAAGAGGAGGAGGATCTAGCAAAGAGGTCAGAGAGAGAGAGTTGCCAGTGAGGTCGGGAGAGATCTGAGAGAGGTGTCCCAGTGGCCAATGGAAACAAGTATCTCTAGGAGGGTGTGAGCAGCTGTGTCAAATACTATGGTAAATGGAATAACAGGAGACTACTGCCCAACCTTGGATCTGACAAGGTGGAGATGATGATTAACCTTGATGAGGCCACAATCTGTAATCCTTATACCAACCCTGCAAGCCATTTGACAGATAAGGAGACCAAGGCCAGAAGAGGTTCAGTGACGCACCCAGTAAGAAGTGGAGTCAGGACTCTGGGATGTACCTAGAGCCCACATTTGTTCTGTGCCATTCTACCTCGAAAGCCATCACCCCACAGCCATCTAGCCCCGTCACTCACATGACCCTCGAGGGCGCAGGCTTGATTCTACTGCCAAGCAGTAACATCAGCATGCAGTCATTCTATAAAGTTGCTTGATCCGGTTCAAAACATAAGCTTGGCATTTCATTTTCATTATTTTTACTCCTAAAACTTGCTAGGCATTCTCTCAGTTTCTCTCTTAAGAAAAATCACATCATTTCTAACTGCACCATAGGTGAAACAAGTTTTGTAGCATGAAAGACATTTCCACCAGCTGTCTAGTCTTGCAGATCCAGCCAAGATTTAGTCCTGCCTGGTTCCCACTTTCTGGACCCCTTCTCTGCTCCCTCCCTGCCTATCACCCCTTTAAACAAATGTGAAAACTACAAAGAGTAATTTTCTATTCAAGCATCTTCAGATCGTTTCATTGATTACAATGAACATTAGCTAATTTTGAAATACATTTTTTTTTCAGTTTACAGTATTTTCTCATTTTTTTCCATAAAGTTCAAGTATTGTACAGTGAACACCAATATACCCACCACCAACAGTCTATATTTAGGCCCCTGGGTGGTGCAAACGGTTAAGCGCTTGATTACTAGCCAAAAGATTGGTGGTTCAAACTCACCCAGAGGTGCCTCAGAAGACAGGCCTAATGATCTGCTTCTGAAAGGTCACATCTCTGAAAATCCCATGGAGCAGTTCTACTCCGCACACAGGGAGTCACCACGAGATGGAATCACGAAGATGGCAACTAACAACAACAGAGTCTACATTTAACATTTTGCTCTCGTTCCTTTATCACATTTATCCATCTATTCATCCCCCTATCCTTCATCAATTCATCTGATTTTTTGATGCATTTTGAAGTCAGCTGCAGACATCAGTACCCTTCACTTCTAAACACGTCAGCACGTGTTATCATTAACCAGAGTTCAATATTTGTATATAGGCTTTTTTTTTTTTTTTAGATAAAATTTGTAAATAGTGAACTTGACACATCTTAAGTGTACATATGTTGAGTGTGAACAAATGCATGCACACCTAGGTAACTGAAATCTCTTTCAAGACACAGAACATTATCATCACCCCAGTAAGTTCCCTCTGCCACTCCAGAGCCAGCCACAGATGTTTCTTACTGTGGTTGCTTTTGCCGGCTCTAGAATTCCATGTACGAAATTTCACAGTTTGTACTCTTTTGTATCTGCCTTCTTGGGCTCATCATAATGTTTTTGCAATTCATCGATGAACTTGTGTGTTATCAGTAGTTTGTTCCCTTTTTATTTGTATTCCATTATATTAATATATCACAGTTTGTTTACCCATTCTTCTATTGACTGCAATAATTATTTTAATAAAGAAATTATTCTTTAATGAATTTCTAGTTTGGATGCTTCCGACTTTCTGTTGGGGTGGAGTTGGGCGTTGAGAATCTAGGCTTTGAAGTCAGAAAGCTCTGGACTCCTATTTCAGGTGCATCTCTTACTCACTGGGGAACTCAGGCCAGCTACCTACGATACTATGCCTTACTCTTCTCATCTGTAAATTAGGAGTGAAATAGCTGAAGAATGTAACATGCTTATTAAGAGTAGCATTTGTATTAGTGTCCTAGGGCTGCCATAACAAAATACCACAAACTAGCTGGCTTATAAGAACAGAAATTTACTGTCTCACAGTTCTGGAGGCTAAAAGTACAAATCAACATGTCCATCAGGCCACAGTCCCTCTGAAGTGGGGAAGATCCTTTCTTGTCTTTTCTAGCTTCTGATAACCCTGGGGGTATCTTGGCTTGTAGATGGCCATCCTTCCTCTGTCTGTCTCTCTGCATCTCTTCTCTTTTATAAGGAGTCACTCAGATTGGGTTAAGACCCACCCTATCCCTATTCTAGTATGACCTCACGTTACCTTCACTAATGACATCTACAAAGACCCTATTTCCAAACAAGGTCACATTCACAGGTACAGGGATTAGGACTTTAATGTCTTTTTGAGGGACACAAATCAATCCACAACAGAGTTGTTCATTCATTCCTTTGTTCATTAAGGTAACGATTGACAGCGAGTGCCTGTTCTGTTCTAACAGTGCTACGTGGTGGGAAAGCAACAGGAAGCAAAAATAGACGCAGACGTTGTCCTCACGGGGTTTTCATTCTAGTAGGCTACACAGACACGCAAGAACTAATCGCACAATTAAGTACTTAATTTTTTTTTTTTTCAGTGCTGCAAGAAGATGTGACAGCTTCTAAGAGTATGTATCAGGGTTGCTCAAGGAGGCTAGGAGTGAAAGATGAGCAAGGGGTAAGTAGGCAAAGGGGGAGCCTTTCAGGCAGAAGTGACAGCAATGCTTGAAAGTTTTCTGGACACACCTATGTTCATTGGAGCATGGTTCACAATAGCAAAAGGATGGAAACAACCTAAGTGCCCGTCAACAGATGAATGGATAAACAAATTATGGTACATATACACAATGGAATACTATGCAACGATAAAGAACAATGATGAATCTGCAAAGCATCTCACAACATGGGATGAATCTGGAGGGCATTATTCTCAGTGAAACAAGCCAATCACAAAAGGACAAATACTGTATGAGACCACTATTATAAATACCCAAGAAAAGGTTTACACACAGTAAAAAGCAATCTTTAATGGTTACGAGGGAGAGAAGGGGTGGGGAGCAAAAACACTAACTAGATAGCAGATGAAGGAAGAACTGTCCCACAGGGTTTCCAAGGAGTGGCTGGTGGATTCAAACTGCTGATCTTTTGGTTAGCAGCCGAGCTCTTAACCACTGAGCACCAGGGCTCCTAGACAGTAGATAGGTTGTAACTTTGGTGAAGGGTAAGACAATATACAATACTGGGGAACTCAGCACAACTTGACCAAGGTAAAGTAATAGAAGCTTCACAGACACATCCAAACTCCCTGAGAGACCAAGCTACTGGGCTGAGGGCTGGGGACCATGGACTCAGAGAACATCTAGCTCAACTGGCATTACATAGTTTATAAAGAAAATGTTCTATATCTCACTGTGGTGAGTAGCTTCTGGGGTCTTAAAAGCCTGCGAACGGCCATCTAAGATACACCTACTGGTCCCATCCCAGCTGGAGCAAAGGAGAATGAAGAAAACCAAAGACACAAGGGAAAGATTAGTCCAAAGGACTAATGGACCACAACTACCACAACCCCTGCCAGATTGAGCCCAGAACAACTAGACAGTACCTGGCTACCACCACTGACTGCTCTGACAGGGATCACAATAGAAGGTCCCAGAGAGAGCAGAAGAAAAATGTAGAACAAAATGCAAAATCACAAAAAAAAAGACCAGACTTGCTGGTCTGACAGAGACTGGAGAAACCCCGAGAGTATGACCCCTGGACACCCTTTTAACTCAGTACTAAAGTCACTCCTGAGGTTCACCCTTCAGCCAAAGATCAGACAGGTCTATAGGGCAAACAATAACACACATGAGGAACATGCTTCATAGTTCAATCATGAATATGAGACTAAATGGGCACACCAGCCCAAAAGCAAAGATGAAAAGGCCAGAAGGGACAGGAAAACTGTACTAATGGAAACAGCGAAACTGGGGTGGAGAAGGGGAGAGTGTTGACGTGTTGTGGGGTTGGCAACCAACGTCACGAAACAATCTGTGTATTAATTGTTTAATGAGAAACTAATTTGCTCTGTAAACTTTCACCTAAAGCACAATTTAAAAAAAAAAAAACTACAATAAGATGAATTAAAAAAAGCTCTCTGGAGGGAAGAAATGCTGCACATCAGAAGGACAGACAAACGCTGTGTAACCAAAGGGAGGAGGTGTAAGTGTCTGTGAAGTGGTGGGAAGTGAGAAGGGAATCAGTGGAGGCTGACTAGGACAGACAGCAGGCCCCATGCAAGGCTTTGCGGGCCATGTACAAAATGTTGGTCTCTAACCTCAGAGTCAAAGGCAGCCAAGGAGAGCCAACTGTAAGCTTCACACTAGAACTTCAGGCACGAATTGTTGTCTGCTTTGTTCACTGCTATATCCCTAGTGCATAGAACAGTGTCTGGCTCCATTCACAGAAGGGAGAAAAGAAGGGAGGGAGGGAGGGAAAAAGGGAGGAGAGAAGGAGGGACTGATTTTAAGCAGAGAGTTGAGATTTGATTCTTATGAAGGTCTTACCTGTGGTTACTGGGTGGAAGGCAGCTAAGTGTGGACATGGGGAAACCAGTTAGTAGGTTACTCTCCTCTAGGGGCAAACTCATGATGGTTTGGGCTAGGTGTTGTCAGTGAAGACTGGAGGGCATTTAGCAGAAAAGTCTGCTGAAATTAGTGGTGGACAACATGAGAAGGGAGGAGGAAATGTCAAGAACTCCTAGGTTTCTAGCATGAGTACTGTCTCCCAACCACTAGAGCCTCTGAATGTGACCTTATTTGGAAAAAAGGTGTTTGTGATGGAATTTGGATAAGGATTTCAAAATGAGATCATCCTGGGTTATCTGGGTAGGCTGTAAATCCAACGACAAGTGTCCTTATAAGAGACAGGAGGGAAGACACGGATACACGAGAAGGCCAAGTGAAGACAGGGATGACCACAAGCCAAGGATCGCCGGGAGCCACTAGAAGCTGGAAGAGGCAAGGAAAGATTCTCTTCTAGAGAGTTCAGGGAAGCAGAATGAACAAAGGGGAGAGAAACCTGCTGACACCTTGCTTTGGATCCTCCAGAACTGTGAGAGAATATATGTCTTGTCAGCCACCAAGTTTGTGGTTTGTTACGTGGCCCTAAGAAAACGACTACAGTGAGTAACAACAGGTAACAGTGCCATTCACGGAGGGTGCAATTGCTCCTCTAAAGCATATCTGATTTTCCCGGAATCCTGGGAGAGCAAGCAGCTTTTAGTGGTGCCAGTAGCAGAGCAAATCTTATCTCTTTCACTCATTGGACATAAACATTTCCTGGTACAAAGTTCCATTTGCACTTCTTTACCTCAGACTGATACCAACTTCATAGTCCTCAGAAAGTCTACATACAACACGACCTTCCAGGGAGCGTTAAGGGAAAACCCTAGTTAAAACCAACTGCCCCATCCAGTCAACTCCATGTGTGTCAGAGTAGAACTGTGCTCCATAGGGTTTTCAAAGGCTGAGTTTTCAGAAGTAAATCACCAGGATTTTCTTCTGAGGTGCCTCTGGGTGGACTCGAACCTCCGACCTTTTTTTGGGTTAGCAGCTGAACACTTTAAATGTCTGCACCACCCAGAGACTCCAATGGAAGGCACAAGCCCCCCTTTTATCACCTTCCTGTTTTCCTTCCACTTGGCGTCTCTGACTCCATTTGTAGCGGAAGACTGCCACCTTGTGGAAACAATTGTAACAGCCCAGTTCTAAATTAGATCTTCAGAGGTAGAGAGATGACTTTAAAGTTGCTTGCCTTCCTACTTCCAAATACAGCTTCATCTAATCAGGACCTAAGTCAAGCACCCAGGTGGAAAATCTTTCTGGTCTTTAAAATAGCTACCCACTGCTGTCGAGTTGATTCCAACTCATAGCAACCCTATAGGACAGGGTAGAACTGCCCCATAGGATTTCCAACGCTGTAAATCTTTACAGAAGCAGACTGCCATATCTTTCTCCCGTGGAGCGGCTGGTGGGTTCCAACCGCTGACCTTTTGGTTAGCAGCCAAGTGCTTTAACCACTGCACTGCCAGGGCTCCTTTAAAACAGCTAAGAGATAGGAAATGGCATCAAAGCAGGCCCTGAAGGATTGGCCCTTTGGCCTTTGGAGATTATATACACTGGTCACAGATGACCCCTTGCATCCTCTCCAGTTTATGGGAGGAAACAGCTGTTGGTGAAATGCTTCACTTTCATGGCAGAGAGAGCTTTGGGCCCCTTCACCTACTACTTTCCTGAACTTGTGGATGGGCTGTCCATGGGCTTGGAGAAGTCCAGTTTCTGACTCATGGGTCAGAGAGCTGGGTTCCTTGCTTATTTCTCATCAGGGGACTTAAAAGCTACTTTATGCCTCTGTTTCTCTGTCCATAAAATGGGATTAATAATGTTGTTTTTGTTGTGTGCCATCGATTCAATTTTGACTCATAGAGACCATATATGACAGAGTGGAACTGTCCCATAGGGTTTCCTAGGCTGTAATCTTTACAGGAGTAGATCACCAGGTCTTTTCTCCCAAGCAGCAGCTGGTAAGTTTGATCCACCGACCTTTCAATTAGCAGCCAAGTGTTTAACCATTGTGCCAACAGGGCTCCTTGAGGATAATAACAGCTCTGACCTAATAGATCAGTTTTGGGCATGACATGAGTCAATATATGCAAACTACATAGAGTGTTGCCTAACTCAGTTGGCTCAATAAATGTTAACTATTACATCCCTCCCACTATCAAACCCAACCTCCAGCAATATTCTACAACATTTAAATGTATTCTCACTCACTGTTTGATACCATTGGTATTCAGGTATGCCAGGTACTTCGGGAGGGAAATGAAAATACAGTTATTACTTTCTTCAACTGTGGGATAGTCCAAGGATGTGACCAAAAGCAACAAAAGCAAAGCGTACAGAGAACTAGAAGAGCACTCTCACACCCACCTGAGATTAGGGAAATCCAACTGACGCCAGGTAAATTATTAACAGGTGCTGCCATTCTGAGGCTACTGTGTGGAGCAAAGGCTATGTCAGGGAAGGCGCCCGATGTTGGCAGGTGCATTTCCTTAACGTGTTCACCCACCTCCAGCATCTGGTCCTCACCCATTCGGGCTCAAAAACTTTTGTCAACACATAGAGAATGGATTCTTTTTTATTCCCCTCATACAGCCCCGCTGATTTTATTCCCTAAATAATGTCCTTCACTCACACTTCTCTCTCTCCATCACCACTACTACGCTCCTTGTCCCAGCCACCATCATCTTAACCTGGTCTACTGCAAACACCTCATAACCAACCCCCTGCTTCTCCTCTCGGCTCTCCCAGTCCATTCTCCTGCAGCCCAAGGAGACAGCTGAGCCTGCCCCTCCCCTGCTCAGCATGCTTCAGGGGCTCCTCCTAGCACTCTGGATACAATCAAACTCCTTAATGTGTCTCTTTCTCTACTCACACCCCTCACTCCCTGCCCTGGACCTGGTGGCCTTCAGGATCCCGGGCCTTCTCTCACGCCCTTCTCTCTGCCTTAAGCGCTAGTTTACGCACCCTTCACCTGTCAATCTTCTTCCAAGGTTCACCTGAAAAGTCACTTCCTCAGAGACTTTTCAGAGCACTCATGTCCATAGCAGCCCTCACATCTTCTCAGCACCAATCACAACTACCTGCTGTAATCACCTGCTTCATCTTGTAATTACTGTTGAGACTGTAAGCTCCACCAGGGCAAGGACTGTCTCTTCTGTCCATATCACATCCTCCGCTATCAGCATAGTGCCTGACACATAGCAAGTCCTGAATTAATATTCACTGAATGAATGAAACCAATGACTCCAGGAGTGTTTCATACGGATGTGATGGATGTAAATACATGTGGCGAGTGCACTGAACCATAGTCTCCTAGTGGTGTAAGGGGAAAGCATGGGCTTCGAGGAAAGTAGTTGAGCCAGGATCTTTTGATGCGAGTAAGCTTTCAGGCTTTCACAATATGGTCTAAGTTTTGCTAAGAGTAGAAACCTGAGTCCTTCACAAAGAACAGATGGGTTTTCCAAGAGGAAATCGATCCTTGTCAGGGGTGGATTAACAGGTAAGCAAGGTATACACAGGCTTATTTCTGTGTATTTACTAAGCTGTAGTGAACAATCTCACGTGAGTTTCACCACATCTATGAGCTCTGCCAGCACTTGCCTCCCTGACTTGACCCCTGCTGGGCTCCCACAGACCACCAATCTCCCCTTTTCCGATGATGTTCTTCTTTAGATATGTTAATGCGTTTACTGGCTTTTTCTCAATCCTGTGGGCACAGGTGGCAATTCGTGTCTTTATATGAACTACCCTATGTCTGCTCTGGGGGCAGTCGTGGTTCAGTGGTAGAATTCTAGTCTTCCAATGTGGGAGACCCAGGTTTGGTTCCTGGCCAATGCATCTCATGTGCAGCCACCATCTGTCTATCAGTGGAAGCTTTTGTGTTGCTGTGATGCTGAACAGGTTTTGGCAGAGCTTCCAGACTAAGACAGACTAGGAAGAAAGGCCTGGTGATCTACTTTCAAAAATCAGCCAATGACAACCCTATGGATGACAATGGTCCAATCTCCAATTCATTCCATTATGCATGGGGTCACTGTGACAACTCTAGGACACCTAACAACAACAACTATATAAAGAAGAAAGTTGGCTGGCTGGCTCACAAACTGAAAGGTCCGGCTTCAGGCATGGCTGGATCCAAAGCCTCAAGTGATGTCTCCGATTGCTGTCTTTCTCTACTGCTCAACTCTGTTTTCCTCTACACTGATTTCACCCGAAGGAAGGCCTTCTCCACGCAGTGGCCCCAGCAGCTCCAGGCTTACATTCTACCAGCTCAACACACTCAGCAAAAAGAAAGATTCTCTTTAAATAGTCTAGTTAGAGTTAACTAGATTTAGCAAATATCTGGGACGTACTTAGACTAAAAAATTACTTACTGTTGATCTGAAATAATGTTGATCTGAAATAATGTTGATCTGCCATTATTTTATCTGGCAACCCCAGGTCCAGCACAAGTCCTAGGACTGAATCTGGACAATCTGGCTCATACTCCCACCCAGACCCCATCTCTGTGCTCAGGAGGATGGGATATGCCAAGTGCCTATCCCTGAAATGGGTGAGAAAAGCCAGCCCCACCTAGTCCACATGCCCTGATAGTGGGAGATGGGATCCCCTAACCCTAGAAGAAGAGGGAATGTATCCTGTGCAGGCAATGAGAACAGGTGTTCACTACAGTGACCTTCAGGGTCCCAGACAACGGTGAGAATTAGAAAACTCCATGGTGGGTGCATGGCCTGAACTAGCTTACAAAGCATCTCCACACCATGTTTTCCTTTGCCACCCACACCCTGTATGATTGGCAGAGCAAGTATTATAATCATGCCCCCCTCCCCACATCCACACCTTTTCCGTCAGGTAAGGAACATGACAGTGAGGGTAGGCTGGTTGTGACCTGTCCCTGATCCCATGGCTGACTTAATGGTGGAGCTCAGTTAAGGAGCCTTGTCTGACCCCACACCTGCCCCCCCACCCCCGCCTTTATCCCTCTGTGTGGTCACTGCTTCAATATGAGCTCCTTTCCTGGAGAGCATACAGCAAATCCCAACCCAGGGCCTGGCACCAGCTGACAGTGAGCGTTTCCTGAAAGAAGTGGAGCTGGGGAAAAAACCTCCTAAAGCATTTTAAGAGATTTAGCTGAAAGGAAAGGCGGACAGGCAACAGAAGCTCAAACTGTGAGGCGATAAAGATTCCGTAGAGCAGCCAGAATGATGAGGCCTATGGATGTGTAAATGAGCCCAGCGAGGAACTAATCAGAGGGTAAATTACCAAACAGATACAGGCTGGGAAACAAGTGAAGGAGAAGAGTGAATATTTCAGTCTTTCGTTCATAAGAAATTCATGAGCAATGCTTGTGGAAATTTTGTTGGTTTTGGTGGTGGGTAAGAATTGTAAATATGTATAATATGTAAATACCTTTTATAATAAAAACCCATGAAGATAAATGCGCCTGTCTGTGGGAAAAGCTGCGAGCTGTATGTTAATATAACCGTCTTCACTTTAGAAATTACCATAATGCTTACAGGACATTCAGAGTTCCCGAGCCTTGGAAAGAAATGCATAAACACTAACCGGAAACCACCCCCCACGCCTATTTTTCTAAAATATGAGGAAGGCCTTAGTGAAAACAGGCTTTGGAGTTGGACCTACATGAGTTCGAATGCGACTTCCTTGCGCCACTGAGGCCATGCGACCCTAGGCAAGTCACCCAGTCCCTGTGGGCCTCACCCTCCCGACACCTGGCCACGTCTGGGGAGGCCTAAGTGGGAGTCGGCAGTAAGCGCTCGGGCGCGCTTCCCCGGCCCCTCGGAACCGTCCTCAGGGAAGGCCCGGCCGGGGCGTCCCGCGCCGCGCAACGCAGAGGGTGACGCCCGGGCGGCCGGAATCGCTCGCTGCCCGGCGCTCGGGGCCGCCGTCTCCGCCCTGCGTCTGTCCCCGCCCGCCCGCGCGCCCCGCCCAGGCCGCCCGGCGACGCGATGGCGCCTGTAGCGGGGTCCTGGGCTCCGGCCCTGTGGAGGTTGTGCAACTTGCTCATGGCCGCCTTCTTCGCGCTGGCGGCCTCCGTGCAGGTCAGGCGGGCCGCGGCGGCGCCCCCAGCCCCCCTGGCCCGGGGCAGGCTGTGGGAGAGCGAACTGCCGGGCTCCGGGCGCTGCCTCTGCCCTGCGTGTGGTGTGGACTAATGAGCCGGCAGGGTCGCCCATGCGGTTATACATATGGGAGGGCGGAACTGGGGTTTATACTTTCTCTCACTCACACACACACACGCACACACACACTCTCACGCACACTCTTACACTCACACACACTGTCTCCATACAGTCTCACTTCACGCACTCTCTCACACACACACACACACACACCCCTGAAATCCTGACATGCCTTCTTTCTTCAAATGTCCCGTTAAGGAATCAAGCTGGTTCAGCTCCTGTTAGTTTGAAAAGACCGTGAGCAGAAGCAGCCCTGGCACCTTAATATTCACCCTGTGGATGGAACTGAACAAAATTTAGGGCCTAGAAGGAGGAAGCAGAAACAAAACCCTTTATAGCATATTTATCCTCTCAAGCCTGCTTTGGGGCCCTCTTCATAATCGTTTTCCTCATTTCTTGATACTGCAAGACCAGTAAAATACCCTTCCTAGGTTTGGGACAGGGTTCCTGTGCAGTTCTTTTTTAAATTGTGAAGCTGTATGTTAAAGCCATCTGTCGTGTTCAGCCAGAAGCCCCTTCAACCATCATGATCTGCCAGACTATGCCTTTTTCATATTTTTCCCTCGGTGTCTACCGCAGTGTCGCACTTAGCTCAACATATGTTGGTTGAATAAAAGAGCAGACCAAATGTAGGAATGAAATACGGTATAGTATGCCTGCTGATACCTTGATGTTTTGGAATTTCAGGTAAATGATCCAGATGCAGAGCTGTGGATGGTGAGTATGAACTGCTTTGGGAACTCGCCTCCATTTAAAGCAATTGTGGAATGGCAGGAAGCACACAACTGTATCTGTTTGCTCCCTCCTGTGTGCTTTATTTGCAAGCTTAGAAAGCAGACCCTTTGTAGACTCTTTTCCCTAAAATCTTGGCGTGGGGAAGGGGTGTATAAATTTGGAAATTTCTGGCGACATGGAAGCTTTTTAGCAGTATTTCCTTTTCTCATGAGGACAAAGAGTAGACCTCTTGAGTTAAGCTGAACCACTCCTCAGGAGTTTCTAGCCAGAAACTCCAGCAAACATTCAACCAGGAAATGGCAGTCTCAAGGTCTGTGATTCTGCTAATTCAGTGAGTTATATTTATAGAAAGTAATTTAAGACTATGAAACCATTAAAGACTAGAATTCATTTAACTAATGCTCTGATTTGAGCCTTTTGGAGGAGGGGGAGATTGTCCCATCCATTTCTGAAATATCTGGATTTTTGTCCAATTTCATTTAAAACAGATATAAAGACTATAATATTAGCGACGAGAGGTTTCTTACATTTTTGAATAATGTTGACAATGTATAGATTAGCAACGAGTGAACATATGTAGAATTAGAATGTGAAATTCTAGTTTTTAGGACAGTAGAACCACATTCTGATATTGGATAGGACCCTGAGCGATTCTGAAGAGCCAGTGTGATTATCCAGATTCAGTATCCCTGGGGTTAAATCAAATTGCCTCTTCTTGAGCACTCTGGTCCATATTTTTGGTTCCAAATATTATTTCTCTGCTGATAAGTCTCATATATCCAGCTTAATGTTGAATTTCCAACCAACTGCTGGACATATTCACCTGTACATCACACTGGCTCTTCAAAATTGCCCCAAACTGCCTCTTCAAAAAACCCACTCCTACTCACTCACCCATTTCTATTATCAGAAGAATCATTCTCCGAGTCATCCTGGCTCAAAACCTCAGTCATCTTTAACATCTCTCTCTTTCTTGCCACTGCCTTTGAGATCTACCCTCCAAAAACAAAATAAACAAAACAAACAAAAAATAATCTAGGTTTAATGGCTTATTTGCCTATTAGCATTAGCAGTATATTTAACCTTTCTCTTTATGCCTAGGTGACATAATATGAATAATAAATCCCATGTCCCTACATCCTCCCCATCCCAGTTCAGCCCTTCATTACCGCCTCCCACATGGACCCTTGCAATAGCTTCCTAACTCTAATGCCTATCTCTGATCTCTTCCACTCCTAGAATACTTCTGTACATCAGTTCCTGCTTCAAAATCTTACGTCATTTCCCAAGATCTGTAAGTTGAAACTTCCCAACTTGGCACTCAAGGCCCACCACAATATGGCCTCAATGCACTAGTTTCCCAGCTTGGCCTTTGAAGCCCAAGCCCACCTATAATAATTACTGTGCCTTTCCCTTAGAATTCTTGTATGTTATATTCTACCCAAGCTTCAAGGCTATTTCATCCAAAAAAATCTCTCTGCCTTTTTCCTGTGAGTTCTGACTATCCTTCTTTTGAATGCTTATTGTAGCACTAACAACATTCCTCATGCATTAGTGTTGGCTCTGTACATGCCAGCGGAAATAGCACTTGGGAAGACAGGGACCAGCTCTCCTTCATCATAGTCTTCAGGCAACATAACATGGAGCCTTCCATATGGCAGACCTTCCTGTATTGACCCTTCCCTTCAGTGAATGAAAGAATGAATGGATGCATGAATGAATGAATACTGGGTTACTGGGCCTTGAGGGCTGGTACTGTTCCCTGCTTCACCTTGCTCATGGAGGATACTTGTATCTGGATGCATACAGCAGCAAATAATGGAAAATCAAACGAGCAGCATGTTATAAAAGTACAAAGAGTGCCTCACTTAAGAAGTTCAGAAGCTGGTGCTTAATGGTCAAGTGTCATCAAGGACCTGGGCTTGCTTTCTTCTCTGCCACCCCCAATGGTATTTCTCCTTTCATGCTTTACAGGATGGCTGCTGCAGCTCCAAGCATCTCATCCTCTAGAAAAAGTACCTCAAGTGGGAAGAAACAAGACAGGAGCAAAAAAACTGTGTTTTCCTTCCTTTTATCAGGGAGGAAAATGTTTCCAGTTGGTACATACCAAAACCCACTGCCGAAACCCACTGTAGTCGAGTTGATTCCAACTCGTAGCGACTCTATTGTCTGGGATCTGTTCTGATTGGTCAGCAGCCATGAATATTGGTTGTGAAATACTTTGAGTATAGCTTTGTCTCTAGAAGATTTCCCCTCCATGTTAGAACATGACCACCCCTACCTACAAGAGAGGGTGGAAAACAAACTGGCACTTTCAGCTTTTATAGTGCCAGGTGGACAAAGGAGAAAGGAATTAGGAATAGCTGCATGGTACTCAATGACTATTGCTGAACTCAGCTAAGTCCAGTAAATGAATACTATGATACCTTTACTTTAAAAAAAAAAAAAAATCCACAAACAAAAGTTAAAAGACCATTATAAGTAGGTTCTGCTGAATTCACTGAGTGTTTGTACTCTGCATCGTTTTAACTTGTGGACTAGAAAACAACTACTTTCAGTCTCTCTGCCCTCAAAGTTTCATTTCATTCAAGATAGAGAAGAGCATTTAAATAAGGATCATCATGTCACAATTGCCATGGGAAACCATTACTTAGTTTAAAAAGTTTTGTTCATGTTTACAATGCACTGAAGTAAGGCTTTAGACCCCTACTCAATTAATGACAGACATCTCATACAGCTGAGTGCACATTTTTTAAAAATCTCTGCCAAAGATTTCTTATAGAGAGCACATTTAAATCTTTTCTCATGTGTATGACTTCTCTCTCACTATAGATGTGTGTGTGTTTTATAAATATACACATGTGATTTATATATACATGTATGTATATTATTTATCCACTAAAAATTTAATTTTATAAAATGAAGCCTTAGTGGATAAATCCCATGTAGTGTTTCTCTGGGGAAATCTACCCCCTTACTGCTCTGAGCGTGGTTCTCAGAGCAATGGCAGCATCACCTGGGACTTTGTTAGAAATGCGGAATCTTAGTCCTTACCGTAGACCTGAATCACTCTGCATTTTAACAAGGTGCCCAGATGATTCCTGTGCACCTTAAAGTCTGAGAATGTGTGATCTTCAGCAGCATGACCATCCATCTGTGAGAGATTACCTGACTTGGAAATGTCGATAGGCCAATATTCCAGTAATTATTAGGGATGGAGTAGGAAAGATGAACACAGAGTTTGTGATCCAAATATTCTTTCTCCCCAGAGTCAACACAGACATGATTTTATTGTGAAACAAATCACTTAAAATGTACAGTTCTGACAACCTTAAAGTAAACTAAAGATGTCTGACATAAACATCACAATCGATGTGATTGAGCAGCTACATTTCTCGGAAAATCTTCACGCTGCTTATAAACCTCCCCTCCCCTACTTGCCCTCTGCTTGCTATGAATGAGTTTTGGGAATACAGCCTCGTTAGGGCCAGTCTTAAAAACCCCAAACCAACCTAACAGTTTCCAAAATAAAGAGCCTGCTCTTAGTGGGCGTATCTGATCCATGCATTGTTATTAAACTTTCTGTGGTATCACTTGCTGAGGTGGAATATTGGGCTCGATGGTTCATTGGGTCAGACCCAGCAGGGCTATATAGCTAATTATGGCTGTTTCTGCTCTACTTTTTCAAAAAGAATTTTCTTTTATGCAACTGGAGAAAGGGAATTTTGGCATGGAAGTTGCTTGAGAGAGACTGGGAGATCAGCGTATCTTAAGACCCAAACTCTATGCTCAGTGCTAGAGTTCGGAGATGAATGAACCTTTCTGGGATAGGCTACAGTCTAGGAGGAAGGCAGATATAACTGCAACTTGACATGGTAAGTGCCATGGAAGCAGAGGTTACCACTTCCTCAACTGTTACTGAAACCGAGAAGTAAATCATGGAATGTAAGGTTACCGATGATATTTTTCTTTACTTCCTAGATACCTCTGAACATCTCATATATTGGAAATGCTTCTTAACCCACATAATTTTCTCTCTTTTTGCTAACAGGTGGTGTACACAATACCTGCAGGATTGACCCTGCTTGTTGGACTCAACCCTCTTGTCACAGGTATGAACTTTGGATTCTGAATGGAGGTAGAACAAACAAGATTTCCTTAACCTTCACTGTAATAATGAGTCTGTTGACCCAAATCCCAGGAGAAAAAGGGGCTCCCAAGGCTTCTGTTTTGATTTCCTAGAACGTTGTTGTTGGTGGTTGCCCTTGAGTCAATTCCGACTCAGCGACCCCACGTGTGCAGAGTAGAACTGCTCCGTAGGGTTTTCATGTCTGTGACCTTTTGGAAGCAGATTGCCAGGCCTGTCTTCCAAGGTGCCTCTGGGTGGATTCGAACTGCCGACCTTTCAGCTAGTAATCTAGCACTTAACTATTCGTGAAAGTCTGTCAGTCCAAATCCCAGGGGAAAAAGAGGGCTCCCAAGGCCTTTTGATTTCCTATAATAAGAAAGGCTAATTCTAATCTAGGCCATCCTCACCCATCTTCAGGAGAACTTTGCAAGGACTGGGCATGTGAAGCCATTCTTTATCAATTTGGAACCCAAGACCTCTTCAACAGTTTAAACCACAAGAGAAAAGGGTTTGAGTCACTGCATTGATTTCTCTTAAGCCACCAAGCTAATGTAAAATCAGCAACAATCTAAGTGCTAACTTTTATCCCCATACTCAGTAACAATCAATGCCTATTATATACTCTTTAAAACCCAATTCAATGCACTTTCTTTACAAATCCTTCTTAGACCAATACCATTCCCATTAGTCATTTCCTTGTTTTGAATTTATTCAACACCAATGTACAGAAACTGTTTATACTGTCTATAACAAATATCTAGATTTGTCATTAATATATGTTGCTCTCCCGTGTTGACATGATAACGGTGATGGAATAATCTGGAAAAGGATGGTGAGAATAGCAGCACAACTGGAAGAATGTAATCGATGTCACTGAATTGTACATGTAGAAACTTTTGAAATGGTGTAACTTTGGCTATGTATATTTTCACCAAAAAAAAAGAGGTGCTCCAAGGTTGAGAAGGGAGAGTGTTGACATGTCGTGAGGTTGTTAACCAATGTCATAAAACAATATG
>NW_004443976.1:8519695-8521688 GCF_000243295.1 Trichechus manatus latirostris
GTACTGACTGTTTAATGAGAAACTATTTGTTCTGTAAACCTTCATCTAAAGTACAATAAAAAAAATTAAAAAATATATATATATATGTTGCTCTCCCTAATTAAGCTGCCATAGAGCCTACAGCAATGTATTGCATGCTTTTACCTATCTGTGTTCCCCTACTAGGCTGTAAGCCTCTTAAAAACAGGATCATGTCTTCCGCTTCTTTGCACAAGCCTAGTCTACATATGGCCAGGCCTGTGGTAGGAACTTAATGCTTGTTGAATGAATGAATGACTGTAAAACAGAGACTTTATGATATATTTATTTTGTAACTTGCTCCTTGGACTCTGTCATGGATTGAATTGTGTCCCCCAAAAAATGTGGGTAGCAACTTGGCTAGGTCATGATTCCTAGTATTGTATGATTGTGTTATCTGATGTGATGTCCTTATGTGTTGTGAACGCTACCACTATGATGAGATTATATGTGCTCTCCTCATGTGTTGTAAATTCTATCATTTTGATGAGGTTATACTGATGAGGTTGACAAGATCAGTGTCTTAATGCAATCTCTTTTGAGATATAAAAGAGAGAAGCGAGCAGAGACCCATAGGAACCTCATACCACCAAGAAAGCAGTGCTGGGAGCAGAGTGCACTAGATGAGCAGCACTAGATGACTGAGACAGACTCCTTTTATAACATGTAAGAAATTCACTTAGAATAACTGGTCTGTATTGCCCTCAGGCTACCTACCTCAATGTTAGGGAAAATATAGATGTTTCACCTCTTATGTCCTGAAAAATTCTTAACAAGCCTTAAGTTAGACATTTTTATACTATACAGCTATGGCTTCTAACAGAAAAAATAAATATATTTGGTATTGTTTACATTGTTCTTATTAAAGGGGACTATTATTCCTGACAGGTCATTCTTCACTTTCTTTTTTACCAGCGGGGCTGGAAAGTTTTATGGGGCCAGAAAGTTTTACGGGGCCTTAGAATAAGGACTAATGATTCGGCTGGGGTGGGGAAAACTCTAGTTCCTTTGACATATGGGCTCTTTGTATTGGCCCTTAGAACTCCATCTACATCATTAAAGTGCATCAGTTAGGGCTCTGTTAGTTACAAGCAGCAGAAAACTCAATTCAGATTGGCTGTAAGCGAAAAAGGAAATGTTTTGGTATACTCTACTGAAAATGCTAGGGGTACTGCCGGCTTCAGGCACTGGAGGATGCAGGGCTTCAACTTCTTTCCACCCCTCAGTTCCACAGTGTGCCACTGACTTTACTCCTGGGTATAGAAAATGAATACACACGGTAACCCCTGCAGCCCCAGGTTCACACCACAACGCTAAGTCCAACAGGATCTAGAGTTGCTTCCCTGAGAGCTCCACAAAACTCCCAGAATTGAGTTGCTGGTGCTGGTTGGGCATCTGGTCACTGAGCCAAGTTACTGTAGCTAATGGGATAAAATGCACTGATTGGCCTAGTTAAGGTGTAGTTCACTGGGACATGTGGACTGGAGTGTGGGAGGGGTGGATCCCCAAGGAAAATCAGGGCCATTGTCACAGGAAGGGAAATGCTGGGCAATCAAAACAATAAATGTCCACTTAAGTTCATAATTAGTGCTTTAACCTCTATGTTGTCCCTAAAAAGAAAAAAAAATGAAAGCAGCCTATCCAAAGCAGGTCCACAGAGAGTCCCAAGTTCATTTTTCACTGGAATGTGATTCCATGATTCACAGTGTCATGATATCTGTTTTCAGGTAACTTTATTGTTTTTTGAGTTTTTTTTTTTTTTTTGAGATGTACACTTTATTTTTTTTTTTTATTGTACTTTAGAAGAAGATTTATAGAACAAATAGTTTCTCATTATACAGTTAGTACATATATTGTCTTATGATAATGGTTAACAACCCCATAACATGTGAACACTGTCCCTTCTCAACCTTGGGTTCCCTATTACCAGCTTTCCTGTCCCCTCCTGCCTTCTAGTCCTTGTCCCTGGACTTTT
>NW_004443976.1:8521788-8523030 GCF_000243295.1 Trichechus manatus latirostris
TGTCTTCATGCAATCTCTTTTGAGATATAAAAGAGAGAAGCGAGCAGAGACCCATAGGAACCTCATACCACCAAGAAAGCAGTGCTGGGAGCAGAGCGCATCCTTTGGACCTGAGGTTCCTGTGCTGAGATGCTCCCAGACCAAGGAAAGACTGAGGCATCACGAGGACCTTTCTCCAGAGCTGACAGAGAGAGAGAGAGCCTTTTCCTGGAGCTGATGCTCTGAATTTGGACTTGTAGCCTACTGGACTGGAAGAAATAAACTTCTGTTTGTTAAAGCCATCCACTTGTGGCACTTCTGTTAGAGCAGCACTAAATGACTGAGACAGAGTTTGGTACCAGGAGTGGGGTGCTGCTCTAACAGATACCTAAAATGTGGAAACAGTTTTTGAAACGGTGAATGGATAGAGGAGTGGCAGTGGCAGAGGACAAGCAACAGCAGAGAACCTGCAGCGGAAGAGAAGGGGCAGTGGCAGAAAACCAACAGCAGCAGAATGAGACCAGTGGGAGACGGCACTGGAGCCAACCCACGGAGTGAGAGAGCTGAGTGCCTGTGCACCAGAGGCTTCCTGGCGGAGTGGGGTGCCTTCAGGCACTTATCGGTGGAATTAGGCTTGCTGACCCACAGAGCGAGGGAGCTGAGTGCCTGTGTGCAGGAGGCTTCCTGGCGGAGTGGGGTGCCTCCAGGCATTTAGTCAGTGGAGCTACCGAGCTTTGGAACACTTGCCCCAGTAGGGCAGATGCAGGCATGAGGTCCGAGGGCCAAGAGGCCACAGGAAGCAGAAGCTGAAGAGACAAGGAACACAAGAAGCTGAGCTGCCTCAGTCTTAAAACGTATGGCCGAGACCTCTGGGGTTTCAAGGGGTGGAGCCATGGCCCCTGGTGTTTCTAAGGGTGGAGTTGTCACTCCAATGGACTAGGAGAATGGTGCGCCTAAAGCCAAGGGAGCAGAGTTGCTGTCCCAGTGGGCCTGGAAGGCGGAGCTGAAGCCCAGGGCTGAGGGGCCTCCACTCAGAATCTGGAGACTGTGGCCAGTACCTAGAGTCTTGAGGGCAGGGCTATTGTGTAAGTTGTCTCAGAGAACAGAAGATTATTTTCAAAGCCTTGAGGGCTAATGTAATGTGTTCTGCTAACTTGCTTGGTGCCTGTTATTCCTACTTTCCCTGCAATTTCTCCCATTTGTAATGGAAATGTCTAGCTTGTGCCTGTTCTGCCATTGTACCTTTGGAAGCAGATAACTTGT
>NW_004443976.1:8523130-8553159 GCF_000243295.1 Trichechus manatus latirostris
AGCAGTCAGCGGTGGTAGCCAGGCACCATCTAGCTGTACTGGACTCAGTCTGGTGGAGGCTGTGGTAGTTGTGATCCATTAGTCCTTTAGACTGATCTTTCCCTTGTGTCTTGTTTTCTTCATTCTCCCTTTCAGGCAACTTTATTTGGAAGAGCATCTCTGCAATACACATATTATTTTGTATCATGTGGGCTCTTGGCTTGGGATACTACCTCTTACTTCATACACGACAGAACATCTTACACGAGGAAGAAGGCAGGTGAGCAGTGACTCTTGCTCTTTTGGAAGGGTGCAGAACTGAGAAACTTTCTATTGTTTTACAACACCATCTTATCTGTGCACAATGATGATTAAACTCCCCAACTATACCATAAGGAGGAGGGAATGTATTTTCCCCTTTATAAGCTGAAGAAACTGAGAAAATGATAAAGTCAGGACTCAAACCTGGAAGTGTCCATTATACTCCATTACTACTACTACAGGTAATAACTAGTTATTACATATTACATTATATTACTATTACGTAGATGGACTTTGGCCACCTTATGACTAGCAAGGATGAGATACAGTAATACCTAGTCTAATCTGGTAAGATTATAATGCTGTAAGCATTCTGATTCAGTTCTGGTTCAAGCTGAAATCATTTATCAGTGTGATGAGCCACCTCAGAGGTATTTCAAGTCAACCTCTGTCAGCCTTGCCCTGGAATGTCTCATGTCATCTCCCTTCGTCATGACCATTTGTTCCTATTTTATCACCTTTTTCCTACTGCCTCTTCCTTTGCATCCTCCCTGGCCTCACTAATAGTCCCTTTCCTTTCTATCCTATTGCTAACGCCTGCCAGCATCTAAGATTCAGAGATCTAAAAGTTAAGCATCACTGAAGAGGTGCTATTTCATTTAGGCCCAAATCCCTATAAAAATGGAGAGCAAATCAGGTTGGTCCTGTAAATGGGAATGTAAACCAGATGGGATGAATCACCTCAAGCCAGGAGCCCATGAGATGTGGTGAACTCAGTGTGGGGCTTCCAGTGGTACCATGGCTGAATATGATTGTTCTTCACTATGTAAAAGATATGTGCCTATGACCCATATATATAAGAAGAGTATACTCACCCCAAAATCACTAGTCTGACTCATACTACAAATCATTCCTTCCCACTAAGAAGTGACCTAATCTCCTACAATAGGTGCCCAAATTATTTATTGATTTGACCTTATCCTAACACTGAACCATCAAAATAATGGCAAAAATAATGACTGATCAAATTTAGAATTGTTTTCTTGGTTGTACTGTTTCTCCCAGTGACCCAAAGTGATTTATCTGTGTTTTTTATTTTTCCTCACTTCTAAGCTGGGAAACAGTCATGTATCTCATATCTGTCTCATAAGATGAAATTTGTATTCATATAAGACCTTAAACTGTCTGAATAAAGTAATTTATGAATCATGGCCAGACTTGAAAATATTCTGTAGGTGATTTATATCTTAGAGAAAATCATCCAAACAGACAATGGAATTAAGTGAGCATGGGTAGACTATGATGTGTATCTCACTTGCAGCTGCTTAAAAACATAAAATGTATGATATTTTTACAGGGAGCTGTTTGGTCTGGTGATTATAGCAGTATGGATGAGCCTATGCCGTAGTTCATCAAAGTAAGTTGTCAACTCATTAATTAAAATTAAATGTCTTCAAGATTGGTATAATCAGGTAGGCAAGTGAAAATATTGACACACGAATGAAAATAAGAATCTTTTTAAAGAAACCTTTTCTCTCTCTGTGGAAAGCTAATAATAGTTGATTCTGATTTTCATAATCACTCATACTTACATAAATGCCATAGTTTTCTTTGTGGCTTAGTATAGTCACAGGGTGTTGCCACCCAAGGAATGTTCTTCAGGGAGAAGGAAAATTATCTCAGAAGGAAGCTTAGCAATTCATAAAAAAATGAAGAGCAAAGAACATATAAAAATGTGGGTAAATGTAAATGGATATTAACTTATAAGACAATAATGATGTGTCTTGAGATTTAAACATATATAGAATTAAAATACATGACAATGGTAGCATGTAAGTTACAAGAGGATAAATGGAGTTAAAGTGTTTCAAGGTCCTTGAATTGTCTGGGAAAAGGTAAAAGTACCAACTTACATTAGACTTTGGTAAATCAAGGATTCATATTGTAATCCCTAGGGTAACTACTGAAACAATAGAAAATGAGTATAGAAGGCAGGAAAAGAAATGAAGACATGGAACAGATGGAACAAATAGAAAGTAAATGTTACAACAGACATTTAAACCCAAATATATCAGTAATTAAGGAGCCCTGGTAGCGTAGTGGTTAGATGCTTGGCTGCTAACCAAAAGGTCGGTAGATTGGAACCCACCAGCCGCTCCATGGCAGAAAGATGTGGCAGTCTGCTTCTGTAAAGATTACAGGCTTGGAAACCTTATGGGGTAGTTCTACTCTGTCCTCTATGGTCACTATGAGTCAAAATGAACACAACAACAACAAATCAGTAATTACATTAAATGTAAACAGACCAAATATTCCAATTAAGAGATAAAGATTTTTAAAGTTGATAAAAATATTAAAAACTCAACTGTACAAAAGATAGCCCTTAAATGTACATATACAGAAAGACTGAAAGTCAAAAGATGGAAAAACCATACTGTATAAGCACTAACCAAATGAAAGCCAGTATAGCTATTTTAATAACAAAATAGACTTCAAGGCAAGAATTAGAGAAAAAGGAAGATGTCTGGGGTGATTTTTTTTAATTTTTCTTTTGAAAACTTTCAAACACACTTACAAAAATAAAGACTAGTATAATGAATCAGATGTACCTACCACCTAGCTTCAACAATTATCAATGTATGTCTAACCTTGTATCACCTATATCACCATCCACTCCACATTCCCAGATTATTTTGAAATAAATCCCAGACATTGTATTGTTTCCTCTGTAAATATTTCAATATGTATCTCTAAAAGAGAAGCACTTAAAAAATAACCACTCTACCATCATCACACATAACTAAGAGAACAATAATTTTTCAGTATCACCCATTTTCCAGTCAACATTTATATTTCCCTATTTTTCTCATAATGCTTGTTCCTCTGTGCCCTGTTTTTCCTGTAAATTAGTGGTTAGAGCTAGAGGCTTAATAAGATTCTGGTATTGTTACTATTATTATTATTATTATTATTATTATTATTATTATTAGGCAAGACTAATTCAAAGGTGGTGTTATGTACTTCCATCACAATGTACATAACACCTGGTTGTTTCTCTGTGATGTTAGCAGTCTTTGATGATCAGTGCCTAAATCCATTCATTCATGTGGGCTGCAAAATGGTGATATTTTAATTCCATCATTATTTCTTTATTCGCTGGAAATTTTCTATAAAGAGAAGCTTTCCCTTATCATTTTTTTAGCTACTCAGATTATAAATGGAAAACCCAAAACCCACTGCTGCCGAGTCGATTTCTACTCATAGCGACCTTGTAGGTTAGCTGTCGAATGCTTTAATGACTGTGCCACCAGGGCTCCTTCATAAAAGGAAGGGCATGATAAATTCTTGGTTATTACCAGTTTTCAAAATATATATGTTGTTTCTTGCCTGGGCATCCTCCAAAAGGTACTGAGTTTTGTCTGTTTATTTTAGTAATACCATTATAAAGTCATGGGTTTCAGTATACTTGATGTGTTTCAATCCATGGTAGTTATTATCTTTCCTGATGTTCAAAATGTCCCACCTTTGAGCAGTGGCACTTATTCAGGTTGGCTTCTGAGTTCTTTTGACATGACCCTAGCAATCTTTGATAGCTTCCTTGCTTTCTGGTGTGACAAGATGGTCCGGTCTCAATGTGTACATTTTGTGCCCCAAACATTGAATCAGCCATTTCTCAGAAAAGCCCTAGTTCCTTTTGGTAGGTAATGATATTTAGAGGTCACAATCTGGGCATTAGAGATGCTCACTGCTGCTGGGTTTGTTGTTGATTCGAGGTCTTTTTAGCATAGAGCTAGGAAATTCACACACGCGCATATATGTGTGTGTGTGTCATAAATATATATGCATATATCAATATATATACCCCCATATATATGTAGGTATGTATGTGTGTATGTATATTTCAAGATAAAATATCTCATTAGTTCATACTGATCCTAAAAATACAAATTTAGGAATACAGGTTTTCATTTAATCTTATCAGAGATCTTACATTGATATCCTTTTAATCATGCCAAAAATCTCAAGTCTCAGTGACTTCAACATAACTCATTTATCCCACAATACAAACACAATCTTAGGATAAAAGTACAATTACCAAAAACAGGCTTTTTGTTGTTTGTTTTTGTCCTTAGGGCATATCTCACTTCAGGTATATCTCAAATTACTTGGGATAGTTACACTGTGTGCTTACACCACCAAATGAATGCATAGTTAAGTTCATTTATTTTACATTCAATTTCTAGAGATAACTGTATTTTTTAAATGTTAATTTTTTTTATAATTATATAAAATATCTACATGGTTCCAAATCAAATATACAAAACAAGTTATATTTAAATAAATGTAGCTTTTCTGTCCCCCTCACTCTCTATCTTTCCTCTCCCTATAGGTTAAACTTTTTTCAGTTTTATGATTTATTCTTCTATGGCTTTTTAATGGAAGTAAATATGTGCATTTATTTGTATTCTTCCTTATCTTAGATAAATGGTAGCATGTTATACACAATTGTATCCCCCTTGCGTTTTTGCTTACTACGAAAAAAAAAAGCCAAACCCATTGCCATCAAGTCAATTCTGACTCACAGCAACCCTAAAGGAGAGAGTAGAACTGCCCCACAGGATTTCCAGGGAGTGGCTGGTAGATTCCAACTGCCGACCTTTTGGTTAGCAGCCAGGCTCTTAACCGCTGCGCCACCAGGGCTCCTTTTGCTTACTACACCCTGGGAATCATTATGTAGTATATAAAGATGGACCTTATTTCTCTGATACCTCCGTAGTTTATTTGACCAGTCCTCTACCACTGAGACTGTATCTGGTCTTTTGCTATTAAAAATCGTGCTTAATTAATAGCCTTATACGTATATAAAACATATTTTTGCCAGTGTGCCTTTGTTATAGGTTCCTAGAAGTGGGATTGCTAGGTCAAAATGTAATTGCATAGTTAATTTTGCTATATACTCTCAAATTCCCCTCCATATAGGTTGTTCCATTTTGTATCCCTACCAACAGTGGATAAGCGTGCCTGCTGTAGATAAGAGTACCAACAGTGGATAACAGTTCCCCAGAGCCTTGTCAACAGAGTCTATTGCTAAAATTTTGAATTTTTACTAATCTGGAGTTGAGAAATGGGTAGTTTTAATCTTTATTTCTCTTATTAAGAGCAAAGGTGAGCACCTCTTCATATGTTTAAAAGCCATGTTCATTTTAGAAGCTCTTTATATATTGGCACTATTAACTCTTTGTGATGTAAGCTGAAAATATTTTTTGTGGTTTGTCACTGTCTTTTTACTTTGCTCATGGCTTTTTTGCTATGAAAAAAAGCACTGTTTTGTTTGTTTAATAAAATCAAATTTATAAATCCTTTCTCTGGTTGCTTCTAGTCTGGAGTCAGAGTTAGGAAAGCTTTCCTTCCTCTTAAGCTGCAAAGTAACTTACCCAAGTTTTCTTCTAATACATATATGATTTCTCTGTTTATATTTGAATCCTTGATCTACTTAGAATTTATCCTGGATAAATGAAGAATGGATCCGATGTTATCTTTTTCCACATGGCTATAGGGTCGCTATGAGTCAGAATCGATTCAATAGCAATAGGTTTGGTTTATTTACAGGTGTCTGGTTTTCTTGACACCACTTGTTAAAAAGTGGATTAAAGATGCCAAAGAAAGACACTTTTTAATGACAAAAGGTTCAGTTCATCAGGAAAATATAATCATTCTAAATTTTCATGTACCAAATAACATAGCCTCAAAGAGATAAAACAACAAAAATTGACAGAACTAAAAACAAAAATTGAAAAATCCACAGTCACCTTAGGAGACTTTAACACACATGTCTCAGTCACAAACAGAATAGACAGACCAAAAAAAATCAATAAAGATATAGATGTTTTGAACTATGCAATAAGAAACTTGACCTAATGGACATGTATAGAACACCTGAACCAAGAATGACAGAATCCACATTCTTTTCAAGTACACATCGAAAATTTACAAAAATACTGTATGTTGGGCCAGAAAATAAGTCACAACAAATTTCAGAGGATCAGATCCTATACAGTATGTTCTCTGACCACTGTGCAATTAAGTTAGAAATCATTAACAAAAAGATAATCAGAAAATCATTGTATGTTTAGAAATCAAGAAATACACTTTCAAATAACATTTGGGTCAAAGAAGAAATTACAATGGAAATTAGAAAATCTTTTGAACTGAATAATAAGAACATAACATATTCAAATGTGTGGGATGCAACTAAAAATCGTGCATGGTTGGTTGAGTGCTGTTGAGTTGGTTGCGACTCTTAGCGACCCTGTGTACAACGGAATGAAACACTGCCCAGTCCTGTGCCATCCTCACAATCATTGCTATTTTTGAGCCCATTTTTGCAGCCACTCTGTGGCTTTAAATACATATATTAAAAAAAACAAGAAAGACTGGAAATCAATGAGCTAAGCTTCCATCCCAAGAAGTTAGGAAAAGAACAGCATATTAAGCCCAAAGAAACAAGAAGGAAGAAAATAAACATAAAAGCAGAAACTACTGAAATGAAAAATCAATGTATAAGTAGAGAATTAACAAGGCCAAATGTTGGTTCTCTAAAATGATACATAATATTAATAAATCCTAGCAATACTAAAAAGAGGAAAAATAAAAGAGTGAAAGCAAGCAAAAAGAGGCAGAAATAACCAGTATCAGGAATGAAAAAGAGAACATCACTACATATATCTAACAAATATTACAAAAATCATTAGAGGATATTATCAACAACTTTACACCAATGAATTTGAAACTGTAGATGAAATGGGCACATTCCTAGAAAAATACCACTTATCAAAACTGACACAAGAAGAAATACATACTAAGAACAGTCCTCTAATTATTAACCACCACTCATCTGTCAGTTTGTCATACTGTGGTGGCTTGTGTGTTACTGTGATGCTGGAAGCTGTGCCACAGCTATTTCAAATACCAGCAAGGTCACTCATATTGGACAGGTTTCAGCAGAGCTTCCAGACTAAGACAGACTAGGAAGGAGAATTTGGCAATCTTCTTCTTAAAAAAAAAAGGCCAGTGAAAACCTTATGAATAGCGGTAGAACATTGTCTGATATAGTGCTGGAAGATGAGCCCCTCAGGTTAGAAGGCACTCAAAATAGACTGGGGAAGAGCTGCCTCCTCAAAGTAGAGTCGACCTTAATGATGTGGATGAAGTTTTCAGGACCTTCATTTGCTGACGCTGCATGACTCAAACTGAAAAGAAACAGCTACAAATATCCATTAATAACTGGAACATGGAATGTATGAAGTATGAATCTGGAAAAACTGACGTCATCAAAAATGAAATGGATGCATAAAGAGCGATATCCCAGGTATTAATGAGCTGAAATAGGCTGGTATTGGCCATTTTGAACTCGACAGTCATATGGTCTACTACTCCAGGAATGGAAAATTGAAGAGGAATGACATCACATTCATTGTCAAAAAGACCATATCAAGATCTATCCTAAAGTACAATGCTGTCAGTGATAGGATAATATCCATAGGCCTACAAGGAAGACCAGTTTCTATGACTGTTATTCAAATTTATGCACCAACCACTAAGGCCGAAGATGATGAAATTGAAGATTTTTACCAGCTTCTGCAATCTGAAATTGATCAAACATGCAACCAAGATGCATTTATAATTACTAGCGATCGGAATGTGAAAGTTGGAAACAAAGAAGAAGGATTGGCAGTTGGAAAATATGGTCTTGGTGATAGAAATGACACTGGAGATCGCATGACAGAATTTTGCAAGACCAACGACTTAGTCATTACAAATACTTTTTCAGCAACATAAACAGCGTCTATACACATGGACCTCACCAGATGGGAATACACAGAAATCAAATTGAGTACTCTGTGGAAAGAGACGATGGAGAAGCTCAATATCATCAGTCAGAACAAGACCAAGGACCAACTGCGGAACAGACCAATTGCTCATGTGCAAGCTGAAGCTGAAGAAAATTAGAACAAGTCCACAAGAGCCAAAGTATGATCTTGAGTACATCCCACCTGAATTTAAAGACCATCTCAAGAATAGATTTGACACATTGAACACTAATGACTGAAGACCAGATGAGTTGTAGGATGACATCAAGGATATCATGAAGAAAGCAAAAGGTCATTAAAAAGACAGTAAAAAAGAAAAGACCAAAATGGATATCAGAAGAGACTTTGAAACTTGCTCTTAGATATAGAATAGTTAGTGAACGGAAGAAATGATGTAGTAAAAGAGCTGAACAGTATTATAATGAAATGTGCAAAGACTTGGAGTTAAAAAACCAAAAGGGAAGAACACACTCAGCATTTCTCAAGCTGAAAGAATTGAAGAAAAAACTTAAGCCTTGAGTTGCAATTTTGAAGGATTTTGTGGGCATCAAAAGAAGATGGAAGGAATACACAGAGTCGCTGTACCAAAAAGAATTGGTCAATGTTCAGCCATTTCAGGAGGTAGTATATGATCAAGAACCGATGGTATTGAAGGAAAAAGTCCAAGCTGCACTGAGGGCATTGGTGAAAAATAAAGTTTCAGGAACTGACAGAATACCAATCGAGATGTTTCAACAAATGGATTCAATGCTGGAAGTGCTCACTCATCTATGCCAAGAAATGTGGAAGAGAGCTACCTGGCCAGCTGACTGGAAGAGATCCATATCTGTGCCCATTCTAAAGAAAGGTGATCCAACAGAATGTGGAAATTATTGAACAATATCATTAATATCACATACAAGTAAAATTTTGTTGAAGACAGTTCAAAAATGGTTGCAGCAGTACTTCGACAGAAGACTGCCAGAAATTCAAGCTAGATTCAGAAGAGGACATGGAACAAGGGATATCATTGCTGATGTCCGATGGATCTTGACTGAAAGCAGAGAACACCAGAAAGATGTTTACCTGTGTTTTATTGACTATGCAAAGACATTCGACCGCGTGGATCATAACAAATTATGGATAAGATTGTGAAGAAAGAGAATTCCAGAACACTTAATTGTGTCTATGCGGAACCTGTGCATAGACAAACAGGCAGTCGTTCAAACAGAACAAGGGGATACTGCCTGCTTTAAAGTGAGGAAAACTGTCTGTCAGGGTTATATCCTTTCACTATATTTACTCAATCTGTATGCTGATCAAATAATCCCAGAAGCTGGACTATATGAAGTATGAAGCATCAGGATTGGAGGAAGATTCATTAACAACCTGCAATATGCAGAAGATACAACCTTGCTTGCTGAAAGCGGAAAGGACTTGAAGTACTTACTGATGAACATCAAAGACTACAGCCTTTAGTATGGATTACACCTCAACATAAAGGAAAAAAATGCTCACGACTGGACCAATAAGCAACATCATGATAAACAGAGAAAACACTGAAGTTGTCAAGGATCTCATTTTACTTCGATCCAAATCAACGCCCATGGAAGCAGCAGTCAAGAAATCAAATGATGTATTTTGCATTGGACAATCTGCTGCAAAAGATCGCTTTATAGTTAAAAAGCAAAGACGTCACTTTGAGGACTAAGGTGTGGCTGACCCAAGCCATTGTATTTTCAGTCACCTCATATGCATGCAAAAGCTGGACACTGAATAAGGAAGACCAAAGAAGAATTGATGCCTTTGAATTATGGTGTTGGTGAAGAATATTAAATATACCAGGGACTGCCAAAAGAATGAACAAATCCATCTCGGAAGTAGTACAGCCAGAATGTTCTTTAGAAGCGAGGATACTGAGGCTTCGTCTCACTGACTTTGGACATGTTATCAGAAAGGCACCGTCCCTGGAGAATGGCATCATGTTTGGTAAAGTAGAGGGTCAGCAAAAAAGAGGTAGACCCTCAACGAGATGGACTGACAACAGTGGCTGCCACAATGGGCTCAACCATAGCAACGATTGTGAGGATGGCGCAGGACTGGGCAGTGTTTCGTTCTATTGTACGTAGGGTCACTATGAGTTGGAACCAACTCAACGGCACCTAACTATTAAAGAAATTGAATCCATAATTTGAGTTTTCCCCAAAGGAGAACTCCAGACCTAGATGGCATAACAGGAGAATTCTACCAAACATTTAAGGAAGAAATAACCCAACCTTCAACAAACTCTTCCAGAGTATAGGAAAAGAATAAACATTTTACAACTCATTTTATACACTCAGAATAACCTTGATGCCAAAATTTGACAAGAACATTAAAAAAAGAAAGAAAATTACAGAGCAACCTCATTCATGACCACAGATGGAAAAGTACTAAACGAAGCATTAGCAAATGTTCTGCTATAATACATAATCCAACAACCAAAGTGGGTTTCTTCTAGGAATACAAAGTTAGTTTAACATTCAAAAACCAGTCAATGGTTTGCCCCACATTAACAGAATAAACAATGAAAATAAATCATATTCTCAAATCAGTTCAGAAAGAGCATTTGGTAAAATTAACAACCATTCGTGATAAAAGCCCTTAAAAACCAGAAGTAGAAGGAAACTTAATCTGGTAAAGGGCATCTACCAAAGACCTACAGCAAGCATGATACTTAATGGTGAACAGCTGAAAACTTTCCCTTTGAATCAGGAATGACATGAGGTTAGCCATTATTGCCACTTCTATTCAGTAATGTCCTAGCTATTGTCCTAAAACCAAACCAAACCAAACCCACTGCTGTTGAGTTGATTCCGATTCATAGTGACCCTATAGGGCAGAGTATAACTGCCCCATAGGGTTCCCAAAGCTGTAATCCTTACGGTTTCTCTAGTGGAGCTGCTGGTGAGTTTGAACTAACGACCTTTCTGTTAGCCGAATGCTTTAACCACTGCACCACCAGAGCTCCTCAGCTATTGTCCTAGCCAGTATAATAATGAGGCAAGAAAAAGAAATAAAAGGCACAAGAATTAAAAAGGAAGAAATATTAATGACATGATTGCATATATAGAAAATCTAAAAATAAATTATTAGAATTAATAAGTGAGTTTAGCATGATTTCTGGATACTAGGTCAGTATACAAAAATCAACTGCATTCTGTCAGCAAGTAACAGTTAACAATATAACAACAACAAAAAATACCATCTATAATAGCATCAAAAAATAACAACGACCTAGAAAGTCTCTAGGTAAAATCTCTGCACATAAAACATTATGAGAGAACTTAGGATAAATGTGTACTAGTAAAATGATAGAGAAATTAATGGAACAGAGAAGAGTCTAGAAATAGATATATACACACGTACATATGTAGACCCTTGACTTAAGAGAAAGCTGGCACTTCAGTGTAGCAAAGAAAGGCAGTCTTTTCAATAAATGGTGCTAGGCCAATTGACTATCCATATGGAAAAAGTGAAACAACTCTTACCCTCATGGCTTTCATAAAAATCAGTTACAGGTGAATTACAGATCTGATGTGAAAGGCAAAACAATACAACTTCTAGAGGGTAACTTAAATGAATATCTTTAAAACCTTGGAAAGGGAAAGTTTTCTTAAATGGGACACAGAAAACATTAGGAAAAGATCAATTTCAGCACTATCTTATTTATCAATGACTTTTATTCCTCAGATGACATCATTGAGTGGGAAACCAAAAAAAAAAAAACTAAACCTGTTGCCATCGAGTCGATTCTGACTCAGTGACACAACAGGACAGAGTACAACTGTCCCATAGGGTTTCCAGGGAGCGGCTGGTGGATTCAAACTGCCGACCTTTTGGTTAGCAGCCAAGCTCTTAACCAATCTGCAGCACATATAAACAACAAAGGATTTGTATTAAGAATATGTCTTTACATATTCCTACAAATCATCATGGAACTGTAAATTAAAATCAGAAAGTGATATCTCTATATACATCAACCAGAAAGGCTAAAATTAAAAACAATACAGTATCAAGCAATGATAAGGATATGGAACAATGGGAACTTTCATGTGCTGGTATGAATGTACACTGGGAAAGCCACTTTGTAAAACTGTCATTATCTACTAAACTTGAAATACACATGTCCTCTAACTTAGCAATTCCACTCCTAAGTATATACCAGTAGAAACATGCATAGGTCAATTGGCATAACAAAGTTTAAGAAAATGTTCCGCATCCTATTTTGGCAAGTAGCGTCTGAGGTCTTAAAAGCTATCAGGTGGCCATCTAAGATGCATCAATTGATCCCAACCCACCTGGAGTAAAGGAGAATGAAGAACACCAAAGTCACAAGGAAAGCATTAGCCCAAGAGACAGAAAGGGCCACATAAACTGGAGACTGCAACAGCCTGAGACCAGAAGAACTAGATGGTGCCCAGCTACCACCAATGACCACCCTGACGGGGAACACAACAGAGTCCTTGTTGGAGCAGAAGAGTGGGGTGCAGAACTCAAATTCTAGTGAAAAGACCAGACTTAATGGTCTGACTGAGACTAGAGGAACCCCAGAGAGCACGGCCCCTGGACTCTCTGTCAACGCAGCACTAAAACCATTCCTGAGGCCAACTCTTCAGTCAAAGATTAGACTGGACTATGGGACATAAAATGATACTCGTGAAGAGCTTCTTAGCTCAAGTAGATACATGAGCTAAATGGGCAGCTCCTGTCCGGAGATGAGATGAGAAGGCAGAGAGGGTCAGGAGCTAGTTGAACCGACATGGGAAATCACGGGTGAAAGGAGGACTGTGCTGTCACAGTATAGGGAGAGAAATTAGGGTCACATAACAATGTATGTATAAATTTTTATATGAGAGACTAACTTGAATTGTAAACTAAGAAACGTGCATATATGTGTACCAAAAGACATAAAAGAATGTTCATAGCAGCATTATGGACATAACCCAAATGTCCATCAATACAGAGTAGATAAACTGTCATATAATCATACAGTGGTATACTATCTGTTGCCGTCGAGTCGATTCCGACTTATAGAGACCCTATAGGACAGAGTAGAACTGCCCCATAAGGTTTCCAAGGATCTGCTGGTGGATTCTAACCACTAGCCTCTTGGTTAGCAGCTGAGCTCTCAAATTACAGCTAGCTACGACGGGTGAATCTCATAAACATACTTTTAGGCAAAAGAAGGTACAGCCAAAAGAATAGATACTGTGTGATTCCATTTATATAAAGTTCAAAACAGACAAAACTAAGCTATAGTGTTAGAAGTCAAAATAATGGTTATCTTTGGGGAGACGAGAAGGAATACATATTGGGCAGATGTACAAGGAGGACTTTTTGGGTGCTGACGATGCTTTGTTTCTTGACCTGCATGATTACGTTGAAGTTTGTTTTGTGATAAGTCACTGCAGCTGTATGTTTTTATTAGCTTTTTGTGAGTTATATTTCAATTAAAAAATTAAGAAAAAAAGCACATACTCAAATGTAATTGTGTTTTATCAATTTGATCTTTATACTTGTTTCCAAAGCAATCCATAATTTTTATTGCTAGTTCTTAACTATAATTTTTTGTGTATCTTTATAGGAATCCAGTTGGTGGAAGAATTCAATTGGCTATTGCCATTATAATCTCTCTTTTTCCATTCATCTCATGGATCTACATATATATAAACAAAGAGATGCGGTCCTCCTGGCCAGCTCACTGCAAGACAGTAATTTAATTCAACAATCCTGTTCTTAAAATGAGTATTTTCAAATTAAAATCTTTTAATATCCATTTTTTATAAATACTGGGGTAACAAGCCAGTTTCCCAGGAGTTTATTTCAGGTAATTTAAGCTAATACTTGAGATTATTTAAAGAAAAAAATCCTAACAACTTTTTAAGGCTGCCTGTAATACGATGCAAGATTGCATGGGGCTGGCAAGAGATGGGGCTCTGACATTCTCTGGAAGCCTTTTCTGAATAATATGCCATAGTGTAGTGGAAAAGGCACTAAAACAAAAGTCAGGAAGTGTGATTTCTAACTAAGTTTCATCACTATGTGACCTGGGCAAATATATAAAGCTCCTGGTGGATACTTCCTATCTATAAAACAGGATTAATACTAGATCCCCTATTTACTTCATGCAGTTGGTGGAGTGGTTAAGAGCTCAGCTACTAACCAAACAGTTGGCAGTTCGAATCCACCAGTCGCTCCTGGAACCCTATGGGGCAGTTCTACTCTGTCCTATAGGGTTGCTATGAGTCAGAATCAAGTTGACGGCCATGGGTTAATATGAAAAAACATACTTACAAAGTTACAGAAGAGTGCACAAAGCAGGGTTTGAGAAGTATAATAGAAATAAGAAGTTCAAGAGAGGGCTATACCCCAAATTAGTCTCACTCTACTGAACTGGTAACTGCCACAAAGTAAATGAGGACCCCAGGTGACCCCAATAAGCAGGCATGTCTTGGTGGAAAAAAAAAAGGGAAGTTGGATAGAATAAAGGAATTTGGGACCAAATCAAGAAGGAAACAGGGAATGTTAATTACATTCTAAATGAGAAGACCAAAATCCATACATAAGTTTTTAATGAAAAAAGCAACTTTGAGGGGAAGAACATTTTAGAGCTGCATTGTCCAATACAGCAGACACTAGCCACGTGTGGCTACTGAGCTCTTGAAATGTGGCTAGAGTGATAGAGGAAGTGAATTTTTAATTCTTTTAATTGTAATTTAAAAACTAATATTCAATTCAGTTATTAGAAAACTTTCAAATGTGTTTGGAACAATGTGGCTACGTGAATGTTTTGTACTACAAATTTTATGAAATCTAGACATGGATTGACTATTGCCAATGAAAATTGTGTCCAAACAGAAATGAGCTGGATTTTGAAGACATAGTACAAAAACAAAAAAAATGTAAAATATTTGTTATATTGATTACATGTTGAAATGATATTTCTATTGGGTTAAATAAAATACATTATGAAATTAATTTTATCCATATTACTTTTTAAAATGTGACTACTAGAATATATAAAATTACTTATATAGCTCTTTCAGAGCTTCTTTATGGCAACTTTTTGCATATACTGGTGTTAAATTGTATAGTTAAGATACCGTTTCATGAGATTTTACGTCAGTAGAGTAAAAATTGGAGCCCTGGTGGCGTAGTGGTTAAGAGCTACGGCTGCTAACCAAAAGATTGGCAGTTCGACTCCACCAGCCACTCCTTGGAAACCCTGTGGGGCGGTTCTACTCTGTCCTATAGGGTTGCTATGAGTAGGAATCGACTCAATGGCAACAGGTTTTTTATAGAGTAAAAATGGTAATTTATCTGTTTTTATAGCTTTTAAATAGCGAATATTCTATAAATATTTGTTAAAGGAGGTATGAAATGGCCTTTTTAGTCAAATTCTCTATCAAGATTTGGATAAGGGAAAAGGAAAAAACCTAGTTGATATTAAGGCAATTAATCTTAAGTGAAGTTTATCCTAAGAGTCAATAAAATACACATAAAGGTTTTGACTGTTAAAGTGCAAATTTAGCTTATGTGATATGTATGATTCTGTCCTAGTTATTTCGTGCTGCTATAACAGAAATACCACAAGTGGATGGCTTTAACAAACATAAATTTATTCTCTCACAGTCTAAGAAGATAGAAGTCTGAATTCAGGGTGCCAACTCCAAAGGAAGGCTTTCTCTCTCTGTCGGCTCTGGGGGAAGGTCCTTGTCATCAATCTTCTGGTCTAGGAGCTTCTCAGCACAGGGACCCCAGGTCCAAGGGACATGCTCCCCTCCTGTTCTTCATTCTTGGTGGCATGTGGTCCCCCTCCTCTCTGCTTGGTTCTCTCTTTTTTTAAATCACAGAAGAAACTGACTCAAGATACAACCTAATTCTGTAGATTAAGTCCTGCCTCATTAACATAACTTCCGCTAATTCCATCTCATCAACATAATAGAGATAGGATTTACAACACGTAGGAAAATCACATCAGATGACAAAATGGTGGACAATCACACAGTACTGGGAATCATGGCCTACCCAAGTTGACACATTTTGGGAGACACAATTCAATCCATAAAGGCTCTTACACCTTTTTTTGTCTGACTATTAGAGTTATGTGAAGAAACTGACTTTCTAGTTCCATAAAGGACCTCCCCATCCTGTATGTACTGCTTGATTGCGTCGTGTTCAAGACACTTTCACTGTATCTGCATCTCTTGTATTAGACTGAATTCTGTGACTATACGCAGTCCCTTTTTATCCTCACTTTTTGAAAAGTATTAATGAAATTGTTCTTAAGTTCTATTTTTCAATTGAATATAAGTATTATTAGCCAGTAAGTTTAATATTTCTATTATCAAAATCGCTCGTCACCCCTGCATCCAACTTTTTTCTTCCTGTTGTCATCCTATTCAGCCTTGTTATCTAGTGCCTAGACTGAAGCACAAATCTAATCAGCTCAGAAGCCTTTGCTAACTCACTGTCTGACAAGTTAAATTCTATCTCTTGGCTCACCATTCAAGGCTCTTCAAAACATAGCCATGCCTATCCTTTTCCAGCTTTATTTCTTGTCATATTCCCAAGCACCCTTTGGTGAATCCTCATAGCATTACTTGCCACTCCTAAACTCATCATATCCTTCAGTTCCTTTGCTTATGCCATTCTACTTGTAATGCCCTTCCCCACTTAAACTTATCCTTTCAAACAAAATTAACTTCTCCCTCTGTGTTCCCATAGTCCTTTCTTTGTATTACAGTGGTCCCCCCCTTATCTGCAGAGGATATGTTCCAAGACCTCCCGTGGATGCCTGAAACCACAGAGAGTAATGAACCCTATATGTACTATGTTTTGCCTTATGTATACATACCTATGATAGTTTATAAATTAGGCACAGTAAGGGATTAACAACCAAAATAGAACAATTATAACAATATACTATAATAAACTGTCTCACTCATGGTATGATCTGTGATTGCAGGAAGCACATCATATTCACCTCTGTGGTAGGCTGAATAAGGGGCCCCAAAGATGTCCAGGTCCTAATCACTGGAACTTGTGAATATACTTTATATGGCAAAATGGACTTTGCAGATGTGATTAAATCAAGGATTTTGAGATGAGATTATCCTGGATTATACAGTGGGCCCTAAATGTAATCACAAGTGTCCTTATAAGAAGGAGGCAGTGGGAGATTTGACTACAGGGACAGAAGAGGAGAAGGTGATATGATAATAAAGCAGAGATTAAAAGATGCTACGTTGCTGGTTTAGAAGACGGAGGAATGGCCCGTGAGCCAAGAAATGCAGCTGCAGAAGCTGGAAAAGGCAAGGAAGGAGATTCTCCTCTAGAGCCTCCCCAGGGAGCGCAGCCTTGCCGACACCTTGGTTTTGACCAAGTGAAAGTGATTTTGGACTTCTAATCTCCAAAACTGTAAGAGAACAAATGTGTGTTGTTTTTAAGCCACTGAGTTTGGGGGAACGTGTTACAGCAGCCATAGGAAACTAATACAACCTCTGCATCTTTGTAGTGTTATCAGGCAGTATTGTCCCATACAGTCCTGAAGATAAGCACCCTAGGTTGGAAGGCACTATATAATAGCCGTAACAATGGACTCAAGCATACCAGTGACCATGAAGATGGCACAGGACCAGGCAACATTTCAAACATTCTGTCATATATAAGACTGCCATGAGTCCGAGCCAACCTAATGGCAACTGACAACAACAACAATCTTCATAGTGCCCAGGCACTCACCATACACACTTGGATTGACTAGTCTTTCTTTCATTGTTTTTAAGGCCTGAATCAAACTTTCTCTACATTGGAACAGTTCCAATGTGTCATCTAGTAGGTGTTTTGTAAATAAGTCTTAGCATATATGGCAACTGAGCTACTTAAGCATGTCTGACTTTTCCCTAAAGCGAGTCAAGGGAAAGTTCATTTACCTCCTAGGCTCACACAGCACTAGCTAGTGGCCCACAGGCCAGGCAACAGGCACACTGCTACCCTGGCTCTTGGGTCCTGCTTTGGCTGGAGTCACAAGAGGACCACATGGCCTCTCTGGAGGTGATGAGAGCTCTGAGAGCCCTGCACATGGACCTGTCAACACTTGCTGACGATTTTTCTGTTCACGAAATATAAGCCTATAAAGCCCAGTATGATAGGATTGTGGGCAAAAAATGTCCAAGGCTTATTCACACAGCAGGGGGAACAAAGTTTACCTGAGCCTATTTTATTTATTGTTTGATTATGAATTTTAGGTTAATAGATAAGACATGAATACATTCTCCTTGTAAGAAGTAAAAAAAAAAAATGAGGTAAGGCTAAATAAAGTCCCTTTTAAGAACTATACCCACCACCATCACCACCACCTCAGTCTTCTTGGTTTCTCACTTTCAGCAATGGAAATATTATCCAATAGTAACATTTTAGAATATTTTATGAACTAATGCACACTGAAGCCAAAAATACATTTTATTATGCAGGCACAACACTCAACAATGGGATTGAGGATTAATGTTTCTGTGGGGTTTTTGGGGGAGAGAGGCAAACACAAAAGCTAAGTCATTCTCTTTCTACAAAGGTAAATAAATCAGACTAAAAATGGAAAGCTTTTTCTTACTTGTAATTCATAATTCTGTTTGGAACTCTGCCTCTCCCTTTCAACATCATTTTATCAGGATAGACATGAACGGTGCCAAAAGCTTGGCTGTCTGGCGCTGTTTCAATGACCCCTTCTAGACTGACGTGGTGCACACCAAAAGGATCCTCTGAGTATCCACCATCATGAGTGTGACCAGCGAAGAAGCACACCACACACTCATGGGACCAAATGACTGCAAGGGCGTCTCTGTAATTCCAGGCTAGGCACACACTGTTGGAGGATTCTGGGTAAATGGGAAGATGGCCTGTTAGTCAAAGAAAAAAAGAGTTATGAACCAATTAAGCAACAGTGCTTTCGTCAAATGAATGGCTAAAAACCAGTACTCAGAAAAAAATGTGTATTGCTACCTCATTATCCAAACGCATTGAGATCAGAGGATCCAGACAGATGAAGAACTATGTAATCTACAGTTTCTGGAGCATAGAAAGAAGGGTTAGACAGTTCACATTCAAGGGGGAAGAAGACTGTAGAGGCAGAAACCCTGCGATCTGTGTGCCCTACATGTGTGAGCACCAAGGGAGATCAAGGGCAAAGCTGGCCAGAACCCAATCTCATTGATTTCCTTAAATATGAATGTCATATACATAGAAAAGATGTAATCCTGAAGAAAGGAGCAGTTGAGGTAGGATGCCATGGCATATGTGTCATTTATACACTCAATGCCTTAAAAGTGGTTCATGCCACTTTAAAGTTTTCTTCACAACTCCTCCATAAAATGGAGGTAGCCACACCTACTTTACAGATGAGATGAGAAAACTGAATTAAAGCAGGGAATATTTATTCTAGGTCCCACAGTAAATATGTGGAAGTACAGTCAGGAAAATTTGGAATTCCTGATGCCCAGACATCTATCAGGCCGCAGTCCTCACCCTGAGGTACAGGTTCAGTAGCTTACTGGTCTATGCTTCTTCCATCAAATCATTTTTCTTTTTTCTGTTATTGTTCATTTTTATTCCAAAATTTAAACATGTTTCTGCTTAATATCTATTAGTTTGTAATATAAGTTTTAAAAACGTCGGCAGTTAACAGGCCACTAAAGCAAGAATAGGAGTCAAAGTAACTTACTGTGCATACACATCCTCACAACCACCCTTAAAGCTGTAATAAGGGTCAAGAGCCCAAAGGGGCTGTGTGACTTCCCAGTGCCTAGAAGCTACACTGGACTCATCTATCAAGACTCTCCAGCACTGGACACAAATAGTCGCTCCCTCCTCCTTGAAACACTTGGCTTCCAGGACACCACACTCTCCTAGTTTTCCTCCAACTTCAATGGCCACTAATTATCAATCTCCTTTGCTAGTTTCTCCTAATTTTCCTAGTGTCTTACCAGGTGTGCCCGAATGCTTAGTCCTTGGACTTCTCCTCTCTATCTACGCCTAATGCCTTGGTGATCTCTCAGTGATTTACATAGCTTTAAAGATCATCTATGTTCTTTCAACCTCCACATTTATATATCTAGCCCAAACCTCAATATTGAGTTTCAGATTCATACGTCCAAACTGTCTACTCAACATCTCCACTAATGTCTAATAGACTTCTGATGTCTAATAGGCGTCTGATATCTAATAGGCATCTGAAACTTAATATATCCAAATGTGAACTCATGAACCGTCCCTCCAAGCCTTCTCCTCCTGTAACATTCCCCATCTTAGCTAATGGCAATTCTATCCAATCGCATAGCCAAAATTCAAAAAGTAGGCAAAATGACCTCTGAGTAGCCAAAATGAAAGTTAGAAAAGCAAACAAAAACGAAAGAAAATTTCTATTAAACATTTTAAACTTTACAAGAAAATCTCACTCAGTTGTTAAAGATTTGCTTATCCAGTTTCTTAGCTTACAGCAAAGTGGAAGAAAAAATTTAAGAGACACTAAAGCAGAAGGGTACATTGACAGCAGTAAAAAAGAAATGGGAAGAATACAGGCTAGAATGGGAAAGGGGGCTGGAATATAAAACACGGATTCCAGTCTCACTTCTGTCAGTAGCTACAGGATCTTAGCTATGCAGTTCAATCTCTTTTAGGCCTCTGTTTCCTCATCTTTAAAACAAACAGGTTTGGCTATATGATGTGTAGTTTTTTTTTTTTTTTTTAAGCTCTAGTATTCTTTAAAGTTAACAGTTACAGCCTAGCAGAGAAAAACTAAAAAGCAGACGTAAGTCAAAAAGCATCCCGGTTTTTGAGATCCTTTATTATAGAGCCAAATAGTGTCACAAATATGCCAATAATCTTTGAGGACCCTGGTGGCACAGTGGTTAAGAGCTCAGGCTGCTAACCAAAAGGTTGGCAGTTTGAATCTACCAGCTGCTCCTTGAAAACCCTATGGGGCAGTTCTACTCTGTCCTATAGGGTCACTATGAGCCAGAATTGACTCAACAGCAATGGGTTTATATTTTCCAAGCCTTGAGTAAACATTTAATATTCCAGTGGCAGCAGAAACACTCCTACTCCAACTACATGTTTTTTCTGTATCACTGTAAGATTAATAAAAACTAATTTATATATAGAAACATAATTTTATATTATCCACCATCTGAACAGCCTGACCATTTTCCAAGTGTTTTCATATTTACAATTTTACTTGACACAATACTGAGAAAACCACAGGATGTAGGTTAGATATTTGTCCAGGGTTCCACAGCCCATATAAATAAGGGCCAGGATGGCTTGCAGTCCTTCTGAGTCTCAGTCCAGTCTTCTCACCCATTATGCCACATCAGTTCTAGAACAAGGCCTCTGATCTCAGCCCCCAAACCATATACACCAGCCATACTTCAAATCCAAATTCAGCTCTTCCTCTGTGTGTGTGTATGTGTGCATATGTGTGTACGCATGTATCTGCATAAGTGTGTTTTAAGTACGTCAATATTCCCATAATCTCTGATGGCAGTATGTCTGTCAAAGAACTAAATTCTAAGTGAAAAGAACATAAATCCAAATTCCTTATAACCTTGTGGTAGACACAGATATAGAACTGACATTATTCACTGCCAGCCGAGCCTGTAATACTTCTCCCCTGCGATGTCAGCTTTCCCTTCATCTAGGCAGCAGCTGCCTATTTGGTAGCCACTTACTTCAGCAACAGGCAGGTCTCCTAAGGCTGAGATTGTGTGCAGGGCCTGAACTGAATTTCTCATTTAAAAATTACTACATAAATTGATCCCACTTAGGGAAATTCTACTTTGAATTCTAAAAGGCCAACTTACAAGCTTTCTAACTTAGCTATAGGATTCTTATAATTTATTTAGATAGTTGATAACACAAAATTATATTTCTATGTATAAATGTAATTTTTATTTATTAATCTTCTACTAGACATGTTATCAGGTGGGACCAGTCCCTGGAGAAGGACATCATGCTTGGTAAAGTAGAGGGTCAGCGAAAAAGAGGAAGCCCCTCAACGAGATGGGTTGACACAGTGGCTGCAACAATGGGCTCAAGCATAACAACGATTGTGAGGATGACGCAGTACCAGGCAGTGTTTCATTCTGTTGTACATACAGTTGCTATGAGTCGGAACCAACTCAACGGCACCTAACAACAGTAATCTTCTACTCATGTGGGAAAAAGTATGTACATGGACTAGGGACTTTCTAACGTGTAAAATAACGTGTCTGTTATTTTACAATTCTTTCCTGACTCAACCTTAAATGTTTATCTTATATTCAGGTTGTTTCTTAATAAAACATTTTATACTAAGTAACCATTTTACATGAAAAAAAAAACCCAAACCCACTTCTGTCGAGTCGGTTCCAACTCATAGCGACCCTGTAGGACAGAGTAGAACTGCCCCACAGGGTTTCCAAGGAGTGGCTGGTGGATTCGAACTGCTGACCTTGGGCTATCACAATATACATATCGCCCGTATTATTAAAACCTGATTTTTCCCATTCCCTAAAAAGCTAGTGTAATCAGATAAACAATTTCACTACTTACTCACAATCACCACCTTTTCTTGGTTTGTGTCAGAGAATGTAAGAACTTCATTCAACCAGTTCAACTGTTCTTGGCTGAATCCTCCATTAAACTGGACAAACTGGGGCTCAGAAAGTCCTGAAACGAATTCAGAAAGTCAGATCCACCAAATGTCCACTTTTTCCCTCATTTCAGCATTCAAACTTAGCTAATGCTGGGATATTTGTATTTTTCTTTAGAAATATTTGACTGGCAGCAATCTTATATTAAAGATTAAATAACTTAAAATAGGAAATCACAAGAATTTAGAGCAATATAAAAATCACAATCTATTTTAATCCTAGTTTGGACACTTCTGCTTATTTCATTGGCTTTCCATTACATTTTAAATAAAACACAAACTCCTTACTCCGCCAAAAGGTACTACGTATTCTAGCTCCTGTTTATGCTCCAAAATCATCTTGTACCCCCAGTTGGCCCTTTTCTGCATTCTTCAAAAATCCCAAATTCTTATTCTGCTTAGGGCCTTTACATTTGTTTTTCTCTGTCTGCAATACTCTGCCCCTATAAACACACTGCTGAGCCAATTCCGACTCACAGCAACCCTATAGGGCAGAATAGAACTGCCCCATAGGGTTTCCAAGATGGTCATCTTTGGGAAGCAGACTGCCACATCTTTCTCCCACAGAGCAGCAGGTGGGTTTGAACTGCCAACCTTTGGGTTAGCACCCAAGTGCTTAACCACTGCGCCACCAGGGCTCCTTACTCTTCCCAAAGATGACTCCTTCTCATTCAGGTCTCAGCGTAAATGCTTATTTCCTGAGAGAGGCCTTCTTTGACCACCTACTCTAAACTAGTAACCCTAATCCTTTCCTGTAACATCATTCAGCTTTGTTTTCCTGGGAGCACTTATCACTATGACAAATAGCCTTATTTTTGTTTCATTTATTATCTGTCCTGTCCACCTACCTCTCTTTTCTCCCCCACTCCATCCATAAAAAAGGGATATTGTCAGTTTTTGTTATAGCTCTGAATAGCTCACCCTAGAAAAAATGCCTGGCACAGAGTAAGCATTCACGTATCTGCTAAATAAAGGAATGCTGAATCAACTGCAATCAATCCGTGTGACATCAGGTTTGTGAGAAATCCTGACCCTGAACAACAGCAACAATATACTTTTACCTTAATCGTGCATCTTCCTGCTGAATAAAAGGTAGCTGAAGAATTTAAAGACAATGTATTAGATTCTCAGCTCAAAGGAATAATTCACCTTGAGGACTATTCAATTCCGCATTTGGATTATGCTCCTTCAGTATCTTCATACATTGCTGGTATTTTGGAGAGGACTGATCCATACCCAAGACACTCAAGTCATAAGAATCAAGTAAAATGAACCGGAATTTAGGGAATGGTACAAAATGATAAGCATAGTAATTCTCTGAAGGTATGGTCTCAGGATGATGTACAATCTGGTCTTCTAGAAACTTTGTGTTAAGTTTGGAGTTTGTTAAATAGTCTCTACTGAAGTTATAAAATTCATGATTTCCCCACGTATGATGAACTGGGACTTTAAGCATTTCAAATGTGTTCATAACAAGTTCTAGTGACTTTTCTGATGCTTGATACTGTGCATTATATCCATCGATGATATCTCCAAGCTGAAGTACACAACAGGGTATATTGCTTTCTTTCTTCCAGTCTTCAATAGCATCCTGTAAATGATGAAGGCTATGTCTGTAGTATCTCCTCCTGTTTCCTTGGAAATTATAGCCGTCTTCTAAATCAGCATATTGAATATCTGCTATAACTCCAAAGGAGAAGAGAAGTTCTGAATTCTCATTTAGGGTTTCAGGATCGGGCTGATCATCCATAATCTCCAAAAAGCTTCCTTGTAAACTACATAAAGTAAAAAATACAACTAAGTTATAAACATCTTAGTTTTCTAACTGGACTGAAGAAATGCTAAAATGAATATTAAACTTAATAGTTTAATTCACTAAGCACCTTGGTATAGAGAAAAGTGCATGGGCTTTGGATGGTCACAGGTCCAAATTACCATGTCTTTAAAACACTTCAGTTTTCTCATCTGTATAACTGATGATAACCCCTATCCCTCAGAAGAGTAACAATTTACAAAAAGGTACTTTCATCCTATTAATGAACAGGCATTCTAATTTAAGTAGAGCCAATTTCAAATCTGGAATAATTTTTAAGAAATATGCACTGGTTTTAAACACACATACACACACACACCTTTCCCACAAACACCAAAATGGTTCTATCAAAACATGAAGGTTTATTTGAAAGTTGTGTATTATACAAATTCATTTCTACCTTATGCATTAGTTTCCCATTACAGGCTATTTTCTGTCAGGGTAGGTCTTTTCTCTCCGCTGGTGGTTAGGTAACCTGAAATAAGTTTCTTGTATTTTATATCTGGAATAACAAGGGGAGGCAGTGAAGATGTGGAAAGAGAAAAAATTTTTATCTTTTTACTTAAATATGTATATGTATATATTTTCAAAGGAATAATTTTAATCAAAAAAATCTGGCATAAAAATTAACTATGACATTGATGTGACTATTGTCATTTCTGTGACAAGTGGTTGTTGGTTCTTTAAACAGTTGGATTCTAATTCTAATTTTTTTTTTAACCTGAATATTAACTCCCCCCCCAAACCCCCCAACCAAAACACGAAAGACTGAATCTTTTCTTCTTACAGAATTATTTTTGCCCTGAATTGTGGTCAAGTAGAGCAAGGAATTTAACTCCCCCCCCCCCACAAAAAAAGAAACTATTATTTCATTAGATTGCTTACAATCTAAATTTATAATCATTTCTTAAAAGAGCCAAGAACACTAAAGTTTAAAGCAAAACTAAAGACCAAGACCTAAATTATCAACTATTTTTATTTATAAAGATTATAGTAATACACTGCTGCTGTGAGTCTGAATTTATCATTAAAATTTAATTGCTTCTAAACATTCATTTGGAACTTCTAAAATTACTTTCAGACTCCTGGTCTCCAGTCATTGGCCCAGTAAACCTACAGAGCCACTACTGAATCCTCTCCAGACATGTGAAATCCTAATTGTAAGAGCTCTCTTATCCGAGATGGAGGCAACAACTCCACAATCAGCAATAAAAATCAGACTTCAGTTTTACTTATTTGAGAACAGGGGCCTCTTTTCATTCTAAAACTGTTATTACTAATGATACACCTTCTCTCTGGTCCATCCAATTATAAACTTCAGCTACTTTCCTTTTTTCCTTAATCTAGTTGGATATAACTAGCCCAAAAATAGGATAGCCCTAAAACAGCACCAGAAAAGAAACAGAAATCCTGAAAAATGGTTTGGCGTTCTCACGTTATTTTTTTGTATTTGCTCACTTCTTCCTTCAGCCCCCATCTAAAAGCCCCACTAGATACCAAGTCAGTAAATATGTATGAGGAGTGGTAGAAATGAGAATCTGATCTGAAAGGTAAAGAACTCAGATACAAGAAATGCAAAACTCACTAAATCAGCTGAAAATCTCTAGTTCTATTAGGTTTCAAATTTTTGTGATTCCAAGTACAGATTAACAAGAGAATCAAACTAAAAATAATTTAGCAAGTACATGGAACATTATTAGCAAAGCTTAAGGGAAAACTGTTTCCGGGAATGCTTTTATCCCCTGCCAAATGAGCTGTTTGTTTTTACCTTTAAACAAGGTTTAAAGGCTATATCACCATGGGACTACTCAGAGCCCTTAAGGAGATAATATGCACTATGGATCTTCCACAGGGAATTTAGTCCCAATTAATTTGATCTTCTCTCCAGCAGACAGCTGTTATTGTTGCCTATCCAGCATCCCAATTTTCCTTTAAGCATCTACCCAATTCCTCACTCTCAGCCCATGTAGTTTGACCCAAGCCTCCTGGCTGGGGAAGGGAAGGAGCAAAATCTGGCCCGCTTGGGCCTTTTATAAAAGCCCAGTTCCCCTCTGGCCAGCAGGCATATAACCCAAGTTGGGTCAATAAGCATCAGCCCTGGGACTTTTGCTAGAACTATTAACAACACTACTGGAGCTACCTCTTCTAAACTAATAGCTAAAACTGGAGATGCTAGGGAAAAGTTACCTGAGAATAAACCCAACAGACAAGGAAGCAAATCTGAATGATGACAAGAAGTAGATTCTGGGAAACATTAGTAGAATACCTGGATCTACCTGTCTACTAGAACCACCCTCAGTCACTTAGTTGTATCAGCCAATAAATTCCCCTTTTTAGACTTACAGCCAAACTGAATTGCTTTTCTGTCATGTGCTATCAAAAGGTCTGTCTGTTAAAATTTCCACTGGAATACAGTAGTTCAGTTTATGGAAACTCAAAGCTACACTGAGAGTTAGCAACTTTTTAGAGAAAGTTAAACAATGTGGAGAGAACCACCAAGGGCCACATACTTCAAAACAGCAATGTGTACTGGGGTAGAAAAGAGATCCAAAATGTTAAATACATAAACCAAATAAACCAAATCCATTGCCATCAAGTTGATTCTGACTCATAGTGACCCTACAGGACAGAGTAGAACTGCCCCATAGGGTTCCCAAGGAGCAGCTGGTAGATTTGAACTGCCAACCTTTTGGTTAGCAGCTGAGCTCTTAGCCACTGTGCCACCAGAGCTCCGCTGAATATATAGTTTCTTTTTTAAAAAAAAAAAAAAAGGATAAGAATAGGGAACATGCCAGTTTATTAATTAATTATTTTGAAAAACAGACATTTAAATTTACACTGTGGATCTGTTAAGATCAGAGACAAGAGAAGACAGGGGCACATTGAGGGAAAGACAGCCAGAGTCAGAAGTGAGTATTGGGGCAAAAAGAACCAAGTGGGTAGGGAATTGACTCTCTTGGGGAATTTAAATAGGATCTTTTATTTTTTAGATTTTAGTTAAGAGGTATTAGGATGAAGTGCTGAAAGCTTTGAAACTGAAGACCTTGCAAATGAATTATAATCTCAGTTTTTCCTACAGTAAATAAGTAAAATCACCTTGTTGGGTTGTTGTAAGATTCAACTGAGTTATAATGCTCAGCAAACTATTTTGTAAACCAGAAAGCACTATATGCATACTGTCATGGATTGAATTATGTCCCCCCAAAACTGTGTGTATCAATTTGGCTGGACCATGATTCCTAGCATTGTGTGATTTTCCTATATGTTGTAAATCCTGCCTCTATGATGTTAATGAGGGAGGATGGGTGGCAGTTGTGTAAGGCAGGACTCAGTCTACAAAACTGGATTGTGTCCTAAGGCAATCTCTTGAGATATAAAAGAGAGAAGAGAGCAGAGAGACAGGGGGACCTCATACCACCAAAAAAGCAGTGCCAGGAGCAGAGCGTGTCCTTTGGACCCAGGGTCCCTGCGCGCAGAAGCTCCTAGTCCGGGGGAACATTGATGAGAAGGCTGACAGAGAAAGCCTTCCCCTGGAGCTGACACCCTGAATTTGGACTTTTAGCCTACTTTACTGTGAAGAAATAATTTCTCTTTGTTAAAGTCATCCATTTGTGGTATTTCTGTTGTAGCAGCACTAGATGACTAAGACACATACGAAGAAAAAGAATTTTTAAATTAGATATCTGAAAATATATCAGTCTGGTGAGCCTCAAGATAAATGAAACAACTCCCAACTTTTTCTAGTAGGAAGAAATGAAAACTGTTACAGGATTTTCTCTCAAAACTCCTACAAAAAGTCATGGGACAGGATAAGTAGCTAGCATTTTGTGAAAACAACCTTAGGCGTAAGTAATTTTATAAATAGGAAGAAAAATCCAGGGATGCTTAATTGCTGGGAACTTGCTGCAAGATGATGCTAATAATAAAATTGCTGTAATACTTAAGATTGGTAGATGGCTGAAGTTCCTTGGAGAAAACCCTCAAGTATCTATGATGAACTGGTGAACAAGGACAGCCCTACATCAGGGCTTCAAATGGATTCATTCCAGTTCGAACCCCTGCTGAGAATTTGCATTTCTAACAAGGTTCCCTGGCAACGCTAATGCTGCCGGTTAGGGACCAATTCTGAGAAGCACAAGTAGAGCAGTGGTTCTCAAAATCTGTTATACATAAGCATCACCTGGCAATCTTGTTAAACTGTAGATTATGACTCGGTATATCTGGGGTGGAAATGCCAAATTCTCAGCAGGGGTTCACACCGGAACAAATGGGTTGGAGGCCCTGCCCCACACTGAAAAGTATGCTTCCTTCACACTACACTACCAAAGAAAAAAACTGCAAATCTGGACATTAGTAAAGAGAGATTTTATTAAGGGGGACTATTGTAATGGGAGGAGCCCTGGTGGCACAGTGGGTAAGCACTCGGCTGCTAACTGAAAGGTTAGTGGTTGGAACCCACCAGCCACTTTGAGGGATAAAGATGTGACAGTCTGCTTCTGTAAGATTACAGCCTTGGAAGCTCTACAGGACAGACCTCCTGTGTCCCATACGGTCGCTATGAGTCAGAATAGACTGGACGGCAACAAGAATTGCAGTGGGCGAAAAGGGAGTGGTGGTTCGGAGGAGGAATCTTGCCTTCCATACAGGAGATCTGGGTTTGATTCCCAGCCACTGTCTGTCAGTGGAGGCTTGTGTGTTGCTATGATGCTGAACAGGTTTCAGCAGAGCTTCAAGACTAAGAGGCGACTAGGAAGAAAGGCTTGATGATCTACTTCTGAAAAATGAAAATCCTATGCATCACAATGGTCCAATCTGCAACCAACCACGGGCATGACACAGGATCGGGTAACGTTTCATTCCGTTTTACGTGGGGTCATCATGAGTTGGGGACCGACTCCACTGCAGTTAACAAGAACATTGCAAAAGAAAGATGCTCAAAACCTAAGCCAGAGGGACTTAAAAATTGCAGACATAGATTTTTCATATGAAGGGGAAGTCAAGGCGATATAAAGAAATAAAAGACTGGTATAAAGTTAGAAAAATAGGGATAAATATTAAGGTAACCACAAAGGAATCTAACAATCCTACAAATCAAAATACAAAAGTAGAAAAATATAAAGACCCAGCAAACCCAAATCTACAACAATGAAAAAGACAAAAAAAATACATAAAGAAAAACGACTCAGCACAGAAAATTAATGGTAACAAAGAAACTGTGAACAACACAAAAAGAGACATCAGGATGACACACTAAACTCATACTTATCAATAATTATGCTGAATGTAAACATACTTAATGCACCAATAAAGAGACAGAGAGTGGCAGATTGGATAAAAAAGCATGATCCGACTATATGCTGCCTACAAGAGACACACCTTAGACTTAAAGACACAAACA
>NW_004443976.1:8553259-8629383 GCF_000243295.1 Trichechus manatus latirostris
TACACTGCTGGTGGGAATGTAAAATGGTACAACCACTTTGGAAATCCATTTGGCACTGCCTTAAAAAGCTAGAAATATAAGTACCATATGATGCATCTATCCTGCTCCTTAGAATATATCCTAGAGAAATAAGAGCCGTTACACGAATAGATATCTACACACCCATGTTCATTGCAGCACTGTTCACAATAGCAAAAAGATGGAAACAACCTAGGTGCCCAGCAACGGACAAATGGATAAACAAATAATGGTATATCCACACATTGGAATACCAGGCAACAATAAAGAACAACGATGAAGCCGTGAAACATCGTATAACGTGGTGGAAGCTGGAACTTATGCTGAGTGAATTTAGTCAGTCACAGAAGGACAAATACTATATAAGACCACTATTGTAAGAACTCAAGAAAAGGTTTAAACACAGAAGAAAACATTCTTTGATGGTTACGGGGTGGGGAGGGAGGGTGAGGGTTATTTACTAACTAGATAATAGATAAGAATCATCTTAGGTGAAGGGAAGGACAGCACACACTACAGGGGAAGTCAGCACATCTGGACTAAACCAAAGCTAAGAAGTTTTCTGAATACAATCAAATACTCTGAGAGACAGAGTAGCAGGGGTAGGGGTCTGGGGACCATGCTTTCAGGGGACATCTAGGTCAACTGGCATAATAAAGCTTATTATGAAAATGTTCTGCATCCTACTTTGGTGAGTGGTGTTTGGGGTCTTAAAAGCTAGCAAGTGGCCATCTAACATGTATCAATTGGTCCCAACCACCTGGAGTAAAAGAGAACGAAGAACACCAAAGACACAAGGAAAGTATTAGCCCGAGAGACAGAAAGGGCCACATAAACCAGAGACTTCATCAGCCTGAGACCAGAAGAACTAGATGGTGCCTAGCTGCCACCAATGACTGCCCCGACAGGGAACAAAACAGAGTCCCGGATGGAGCAGGAGAAAGGTGGGGTGCAGAACTCAAATTCTGGTAAGAAGACCAGACTTAATGGTCTGACTGAGACTGGAGGTACCCCGGAAAGCATGGCTCCTGTATTCTCTATCAGCCCAGAACTAAAACAATTTCCGAGGCCAACTCTTCAGACAGGGATTGGACTGGACTGTGGGACATAAAGTGATACTCGTGAAGAGTGTGCCTCTTAGTCAAGTAGATACAAGAAACCAAAGGGGCAGCTTCTGTCCAGAGGTGAGATGGGAAGGCAGAGAGGGTTAGGAGCTGGTTGGATGGACATGGGGAATCAGGGGCGGAAAGGAGGAGTGTGCTGTCGCAGAATGGGTGAGCAATTAGGATCACATAACCATGTATGTATAAAATTTTGTATGGGAGACTAACTTGAAATGTAAACTTCATTTAAACTACAACAATAAAAAAGAAAAAATACTAAGCCAGAAATGTCTCAGGGAAGGGGTGGATAAATAAAGCTTTTATTTGCACAGACCACAGGATAGGTGCTGTAAAAAGAGGAAAGGGGTGCTAAAAAATTCCTTGGGATGGGGGAGGAGTCTTGAAATTTAACCAACTGTCAAATATTGGAATAAAAGGCATGAAATGTTTGTGGTTGGCTTAGAGGGTGGAGCCGTCTGGGCCTGAGATAAAGCAAACAAGTTACAGTGCAGAAAGCTCACATAAAGTTTAGGGGCCTGGTTGTCCTAGTCAAACCAGGCTAAAGACATGTCAAACACAAGGTTTGCTACTTGTGTTATGTGTTACTACTGATAAAACAAATAGCTGATATTATCCATGTTCTGTCTCTTTCAAGAAAAGCATTTAAATTAAAAAAAAAAAAAAACCTCATTTGGTGATATCAGTGGCTTAATGATAGTAATACAAAGTGACAGGTTTACATTAGGTAAAACCTTAGGTACCTTTATTGCTAAGTTTCACAAGTCCATGGAATCTGGCTCAGAGGCGTTATTAGTAATTCATTCATCCAATATACAGTTATTAACACCTACTTTGAGCAAGAAACTGTTCTGGAAGCCAGTATTTTATTTGATATTGTACATTAATACAAACAAGTTATATAAAAATGCTTTGATAAACAACTAAATTAAGTGAACAGTATTTAAAAAATCACTTTGGCAAATGAAATTTAATATACCAGCTGAAACAACACTGATTTCAATTTTAATTTATATGACCTGTGTTTGAGCAATTAACTTACAATTGAGCAACTGAAGAGATGAACAATAATTTTATATGTTTATTGCCTGAATAAGCAACATACTTTTGTCTTTTTGACAATTAGAGGAAAAACTTTTCCCTGGGCAAAAACACACACAGAAATAAAAGGGTAAAAGTCTTGCCCACACGCAGCTTCAATATAAAAAAATTTGTTTTCATTAAAAATGATATGAAGTGCTGAGCAAATACTCAAGAAATCTTCTAAATTTGGGCAGAAATTCCAGCCCAACTTTGGAATCGAGGTACACAGGTAATACCAGACTACAACTTGGCCAGTTAGGCCAAACCAAAAAAACCAGTAACCAGTCGTCAAGTAGATTCTGAACCATGGGGATCCCATGTGTTGCAAAGTATAACTGCACTCCATACAGTTTTCATGGCTGTGATTTTTCAGAAGCAGGTTGCTAGGCCTTTCTTCACACTGGGTGGGTTCAATCACCAAACTCTCCTTGGAGTGCTTAACTGTGCCACCAACTCACATAAGATACCATGCCTCAGTCCCACAGTCACTAGGGCACCCGCTGTTTCTGCCTCGGTGGAAGCTTCCCGAAAAAAAGCCACACAGGAGTGGGATCTGTAGTTAAGGAAGAGAATTACAGAGGGCAATTTTTTTTTCTTTTCTGTATTTTGCGAATCAACCACGGGTGTTATGGGGGTCTATGTGTAAAACTGCAGCTATTGAGACAGAAACAAAAACAGACGGAATGAACGGAAGTTAAAATGACTTTCACTAGGAGTGAAAAATAAACCTACAATGATCTTAATCTCATCAGTAAGGAGCTGTATCCAAGCAAGATAAGCTGTCCCAGATGAGGAACCCATCAACAAACTTAAATAACCAACTGAAGAGGACAGGGGAAACCAGGGACGGCATTTTACAGAAAAAACTGAGAAACTAAGTTAAGGGCGGGATACGCCGCAGTACATACTTCTTTGTACAGTGCCGTGCTTTACAACTAAGTAACATTATAATGTGGGACTAACTGGAAGCATGGGCCACTTCAGTCACACTTAACTAATCCTTGTCGCCCTAACCAGTCAAATGATAATTATTAGGAGGAAAAAAAAAAAATCAAGGATTATTTCAAACGTAATGAGTCGGCTTCTACTTCGCGGATGCCAAGGCGTCAACATCCTTGCGGTTCCACTTGGCCAGCCTGGGCGGAACGAGGGTCACACGTGGAGTGAGGGTGCGGGGCTGCCCGCTAGTCCCCGGGAAGTGTTTTCCCTCCTCAGCAGAGACTCGGGGTGCCCGGCGGGGCGAGGACATAGCTGCTGTCGCTGAAGCCCCGAGCATTCAATCTACAGAGGACGCCCCAGGGCTCGTGGACAACTGGCCCCGGCCCGTGGTCCAGCCCTACCTGGGTCTCCGCTGCCCGCTCCAGCCCCTCCCCTGTCCGCCCAGGCCCGCCCCACCTCCAGCTGCAAGTAACCACTTACCGCCTCCGGGCTCCTCAGCGAACGGCTCCCTGACTACCAACGACTTTCCGCGCAACCATCGTGCGACGCCGGCGGAAAGAGCGGCTACGTCTGGCTTCCGGAGGAAATGAAACGGCACAGGAAGTCGCAGGGCGGGGCAAAGGAGGCGTGGTTTCCTAAATCATGGTGGGTTTCTTGGTAGTACCTGTCCGACTTATGTGGCTTCCGGGTGGGCCCCCGTGGCGTCTCTTGCCCCGCGGACTCGGGCTTTGGGGCTCAGCTGAGGGGACCTTGAGAACCGTACTGAGGCCATTCTGCGCGCGGCGAGAGGAGGCGTGGCGGGCCTCAGGGCTCGCAGGCTGCTGCCTCAGAAGCCGACCTCTGAGCACCGCGATGCCGCCGCCGCCGCCTCCAGGGTCGAAGGGCCGCAGAGACTCAACGCGCCCCTCGCAGCCTGGGGTAAGTGCAGACCTGGAGCCCTTCCATTGCTCGGCGCCGCCATCCTGTCTTTCTTGGTCATAACCTCTGAAACCACTCGGCTTGGCCTAAAATTGTCAACTCAGCAGTCTTACAATATCTCATCCCCGATTTCTCTGGATCACCCGTAGCCGCAGCCCTAGTGGGAACTTGAGAACCCACACCCTTTCTGTGTCGTTAGATAATTCGGGCTTGGATATCCGTCAGCCCTTGAGTCAAAATAGTAAGTTTCAGGTTTCTCAGGGGGTCTCAGCCGTAGATTTACCAGGACAGAGGAGCCAGAGCCCTATAATTTCTGTCACTTGCATTCCCCCTTCATAGGGTCAGTGAATACGTTGACGTTGAAGCAAAATAGCTTTCGTTGCTTACTGGTGTCTTTTTCTTGGTAAAGGGTCCTTACTTTTTATCGGGTTCCGGTTACGACCCAAAAAGAATTAAAGAGCCACTACCCTGTGGTGGTAGGTAAGAGAAGTGGGTTTTCGGACCTCGGTGGAAGTTAATGAGTTATACGTAGGTAGCCAAGATCTTATTTGGGGATTGGAAAAAGAGTACATAGAAATAACGTGAGGGTAGCTCCACTTTTAGATGTCTTCCCCTTTGACTTTGTTACTTCTGAAAGCCCAGTTGCTTTCAAGCTCATTCCGACTCATGGCAACCCCTGTGTGTCTGTCAGAGAAGAACTGTGCTTCGTAGAGTTTTCAATGGCTGAATTTTCGGAAATAGATCGCCAGACCTTCCTTCCTGAGGCGCCTCTGGGTGGAGTCAAACCTCCAACTTTTCAGTTAATGGTGACGCGCTTAACCATTTGCACCCAGGGACTTCTTCTTGAATTTTATTTGATTTACCTATGTTCTCAATGTCAGGACAGGCATATAATTAACCGGCTTTTAAATCAACGCTTGGGGCCATAAATATCTTGCTACTTGAGCTTCTTTGGATTGTTTTTCACATGAAAAGAAATTGATTTAGGGAATGTTCCTCTGTAATTGAATGCCTTTGTTATTGTCTGTTACGAGCCCAAATGTAATTGAATTCAGACACATTCAGCATTTTCTCATCCAAAAGTAACTTGGAACATTTTGCACAGTTAACAAGATCAGGGCTTGTGTATGTATGTACATTAAGAACTAATAAACTTAGTATGGTTAAGTTTTGCGTATTACCAGTATTTTTATTTTTGAAATCTCTGCCCCAGTAGCCTGTTTCCTGGAAGTCGTTAGCATTCACATTTGCTGTTGGAGGAGCTTTATTGGCTGGGATGAAGTACTTCAAGAAAGAAAAGACAGAAAGTAAGTAGATAACATCTGATCATTTATAAATAAAATTCTTCCTGGCTATGGACTAATATCTTTTTTTTTAATTGTTTATTTTGAAATAATATTAGGTTCACAGAAGAGTTGCAAAGATGGTACAGAGAGTTCATGTATACCCTTCACTAGTTTACCTAATGTTAACATATAATCCTGGTACATTTAGCAAAACTAAGAAATTAAAATTGGTCTATCTTACTATTAAGTAAACTACAGACTTTTTTTCAGATTTCACCTGTCTTTCCGTTAGTGTCCTCTGTTTCAGGATCCATTCCAGGTTACCACTGTCTTAACAATTTTAAAAGACTTTAGTGTGTACAGATTTGAATGTAGGCAGCACGAAGGCCTGAGGGTACGAAGATGACTAAGGTGTGGTCCAGCCCTTGAGGTGGACATGATGGGGAAAAAGACACAGAAGTGCAGGATTACACCAGATAAGATTCTGCCAGCACAGAGAGAAGCTCAGGGTGCTCTGAGGGCCAAAGGAAGGCAGACAGGCACCCTTGGGATTTGGGATGGCTTCCTGGGAGAATCAGGCATGGGAACAGTGAGTAGATGCTGCAAACCACTGGGTGTCAGCAGAGGAAAAGGCCAAAGGCCGACCACAGATGAGGGGGGAGACAGGAAGAGCCTAGTCGAGGAATGCCGCCGGAAACTGCTCTGTATTGACGTCTTGAAGTGTTTAGAAATCGTTTACAAGAACTTCAGATTTTAGTGAGTATTCTAGAACTTCTAAGATTTGGCTTAGAAGTTTCCAGTAAATCTTTAAGCATCTCAAAGTATCTTTAGAGTATCTTTTGATACAAAGGCATTAATGTTTCCATCTGGGAGTGAAAATTCATAGACTTTAGAACCTTAGCAATGTCAGAGTCATACATTAATACGTATACATTTTTTGTATAACAAGCAGTATCTTAGAAATACAATTTTCACATTCTGAGAAGCAGTAAGTTCCTTTAGTTTCACAAAGAAACAAAACTGAGAAGTTAGGAAGGTAAGAAAGAATTCCAGAATATGCAAGCATCTTTTGAATTTAGAATTTCACCTGCAGTAGTAACTTTTGTTTTATTAAAAAATTTATGTACAAAAAGTCATATATAATTCCATTTATGTGAAATAGACAAAATAGATAAATGCATTGTGACAGCACAGACTGGTGGTTGCTGGGGATGGGGGGATGGGGGAACCTCTAATGTGCAAGAGGTTTACTTTGGAGTGATGGCAATGTTTTGAACATAGATAGAGGTTGTGGTTGTATAACACTGTGACTATACTAAATGCCACTGAATTGTTCACTTTAAAATGGTTAATTTTATGCTATGTGAATTTCACCTCAATAAATTTCTTTAAAAGAAAGTAAAGCTGAAATTTTAAAAACAAATTATTGTGAATAGTGAAGAATGATATTTAGAACCCAAGATCTGGGCTCTTTGCTGTTGGGGTGTCTCTGCTCCCAAGTCTTCACAGTGAACAGAGCTAGGAAATTATATGTATGTATTTATATCTATAGGACCCCTTGTGATGCAGTGGTTAAAGCACTCACCTGCTAACCAGAAGGTCGGTGGTTCAAACCCATTAGCCACTCCACACAAGAAAGATGTGGCAGTCTGCTTCTGTAAAGATTTACAGCCTTGGAAACCCTATGGGGCAGTTCTGCTCTTTCCTATAGGGTCACTATGAGTCAGAATCAACTTGACAGCACTGGGTTTGGTTTGGTTTTTTTTTTTTTTTTTTTTTTAAATTTACGTCTGTATGTATTTCAATGTCTGTATATATTGAAACTTGTAAGAACTTGTTAAGTTCACCCTAGTACCTCTAATTCCATTCTAATACTACAGGGTTCATTCCACTGTTCTCTCTCTGCATAGTTCTAACTCCATTCCGTTTGTAACTGTCTTAATCTTAATGTAGTTACTTACTTGATCAGTGCCCCCTGTATGTAACAGCGGTCTCGTCATCGCACCCCCTCCCATGCAGATGCCCTCCTCATTCCACTCAGGCTCAGACTCCCTGTGCCAAGCTGCCCACCTCACCCCACTCAGACTCAGCATTCTGCTCTGGGCTACTGTGCCCCTCCCCACCCCCAGTATCGCCATACCTAAAGGCTTAAGACTGAGTTCTTCCCAAGGAAAACCACTTTTCTTTTCTTGTAGTCCTTACTAAGTACCATAGCATGTAATTTGACTTTGCTTTATTGTTTTATGCTTATTTTTCTTAAAAGATCTTTTAAACTTCTTGAAAACTGAGACTATTTCTTCTACATTTTATGCTCCCATAATCATTAGTGTATTACTAATCATGTATTAGGCATTTGAGTACCTGTGTTTATTTTAACCTCTCTCTGTGTCTGTGTGTGTGTGTTTGTGTGTGTGTGTGTGTGTCTTTTTAAGAGCTGGAGAAGGAGCGGCAGCGATCCATAGGAAAACCTTTACTTGGGGGACCATTTTCTCTCACAACTCATACTGGAGAGCCTAAAACTGACAAGGACTACCTGGGCCAGTGGGTACTGATTTATTTTGGCTTCACTCATTGCCCTGATATCTGTCCAGAAGAACTAGAAAAAATGATTCAAGTTGTGGATGAAATAGGTAAGAAAACCATCACTATAAAAAGTATGTTTCCTTACTATCCTTAATGATGCTATGTTTTTCATGTTCCTATATTTTTGTTATGTGGGGCATTACAGTTACTTGGTGTGTGGGAACAAGATCTCAGCATTAGGCTACTTTGTTGTTTTGATTTCTGTGACCTTATTCTTCACCAAAGGAAGCTTGTTTTAGTGGTGATGTCAGTGTGGTTTAGGTCTCCCTTAACTTTAATCTTGTGTTTTCTTCCTTTATTGTAGACCTTCCGTCACTAACATTGCCATTGCCTTTTCCCGGGCGACTGTCTGATGTCCCAGGAATTCCATACTTTTGGGATAGGTAGTCAGTGGTATTTATTAGTACCAATCATGTCCCAGAAGATGCTGTACTAGAAGGGCGAGTGCTGCCTTCTTGAAATGAATTGTTCCAGGATATTCAGTTCTTATTACTAGTTTACTTTCCCCTTGAAATTAGGCGGTGGTGGGAGGGTTGGATGGAGTACTGCAAGCACTGAATTAGGATTAGATTAAGGGACAAGATATCCACATGATGTCATCAGGGTCATAAAGTCTATGCACTGGTGTAGGTATTTGATAGGATATTTATCTGCTTCCACCACAGATGATACATGGATCTGTTCCTCCTGGAGGCCATCCACGTCCTCCCCCCACCTAACTGTTAGATGTCCCTCTGTGTTTCCTTAACACCTTGTTGTAACATTTATGTCTCCTCCCTTAGAATGTGAGTACTGGCTAATGAGAACTTTTCTTTCAGATAGCATTCCAACGCTGCCAGATCTAACTCCACTTTTCATCACTATTGACCCAGAAAGGGACACCAAAGAAGCCATTGCAGATTATGTGAAAGGTATGTTTTATTAATAATTTTTTACATCTATTTAGCTCTTATAGTTTTTGAAAGACCAATTCAATTGTCCCCTGTAAAGCCTGGTGAAGTAGGTGGGACAAATGGTATTTTTCCCACCTAATTTTACAAGTGAATAAACAGATGAGGCTCAGAGTTGTGACTGTGGCTAGTTAGTAAATAAATAAGAAACGGTTTCTAAAAAATAAAAAAAAATTTTTTTGATTAAAAAAAGAAACAGGTTTCTCAATTCCTAATGCAATGCTCTTTTTTCTTCGTCACAGAGGAGGGATTTGAATTTGGCCTCCATATATCAACAAAGTTAATAGAGCCTTGAATTGGGAATAAGGACACTTTGCTTCTAATTCTAGCTCTGTATCTCTTTCCTTTCTAAAATTAGGGCCAACCCGCATTCTGGGAGTATATGCATTGGGAGATTAAAGATGAATTATTAAACATAAACACATATTCATCTCATAGTACTTGTGTTTTATAAATGCACAATACTTATTATGACAGGAAGACATTTGTTACTTTCAATGGAAGAATTTCAATTTAAACATCTTAACTTACAGGTTAAAACCTATTAGAGAGCACTTTAAAAGGCTGTAAATTAAAGGAGAATTGAGAGTGAATATCTAGGTTCTAATTCAGCTGTGCACTTGGGCAAGTTCAGTGTTTATAAATTCAGGTTTTTTCAACTGAAATGTGAATGATCAGAATAAAAATCTGATCAGTTTTTTTGTTGTTGTTATAAGTGTCTGGAACGTAGGTGCTTAAAATCAGAAACTTGAAAACTTGGATTTTAATTGTGGTGAAATTGACTTAAGTACAGGTTAGAAGGACTAATGCATATGTTTTTATTTATGCGTGTTATATGACACGTTCTAATGTATATCCTCTAAGACTTTGAGAGTTCATTAAATTTTTTTGTGTGAAGAACTTGCTGTATATTTTATTATTTTTAACAGCTTTATTGAGGTGTGATTGGCATACAATAAAGTACACGTATTTAAGGGTCCCTGGGTGGCACAAATGGTTAAGCACTCAACTACTAGCTGAAAGATTGGTGGTTCCAACCCACTCAGAGCCACCTTGGAAGACAGGCCTGGCCATCTGCTTCTGAAAGGTCACAGTCTTGAAAGTCCTCTGGAGCAGTTCTGTACTGCACACGTCGGGTGGCCAGAAGTCAAAACCTACTTGATGGCAACTAACAGCAACAAACACGTACTTAAAGCGTGCAGCATGATAACTTTTGATATACATATATACCTGGAGAAACTGTCACCATAGTCAAGAATGAACGTATCCATCACCCCCAAAAGTTTCCTCCTGCCCCTTGTTGATACCTCCTTCCCCGCACCTTTGTCTCCTGGCAATCACTGATTTGCTTTTTGTCGATAGAAGTTAATTTGCATTTTCTAGAAGTTTATATAAATGGAGCTATACAGTATTTTTTTAATGGCTTTTTTTATTCAACATAATTATTTTGAGATTAATTCATGTTGTTGCATGTATGGATAGTTCATTCTTTTTTATTGCTGAATAGTATTCCATTGATGGATGTTTGAGTTATTTCGTCTTTGGCTACTACAGATATGCTAAGTCATTCATGTACAAGTCTTCGTGTGGGCACACTTTCATTTCTTTTGAGTAAATATCTAGGTGTATAATGACTGTGGGCCCTGGTGGCCCAGTGGTTAAGAATTTGGCTGCTAACCAAAAGGTTGGCAGTTCAAATCCACCGGCCACTCCTTGGAAGCCTTATGGGCAGTTCTACTCTGTCCTGTAGGGTCTCTATGAGTCAGAATCGACGCAACAGCAGCGAGTTTGGTTTTTGGTAATGACTGTCTCATATGGTAGGTATATGTTTAACTTTTTAAGAAACTGACAGACTATTTTCCAAAGTGGTTGTACATTTTTACTTTCCCACCAGCAGTGTATGAAAGTTCCAGTTCCTCCACAGCCCCACCAACACTTGGCATGGGCAATCTTTTTATTTTTAGCCACTCTAATAGGTGGGCAGTGGTATCTCATTGTGGTTTTAACTAGCATTTCCCTAATGACTGTTAATATTAAGTATCTTTTCATGTTCTTATTTGACATCTGTATGTCTTTTTTTATGAAGTGTCCACATCTTTTGTCCATTTTTTATGGAGTTGTTTGCTTTCTTTTTATCGAATTTTGAGAGTTCTTTATATATTCTGGATACAAGTCCTTTATCAGGTATATGATTTGCAGATATTTTCTCCCAGGCTGTGTCTTGTATTTTTAGTCTTTTAACAGTGTCTTTTGAAGAGCAGTTTTTAATTTTTATGAAGTCTGATTTATCAGTTTGTTCTTTTATAGATAGTGTTTTAGTTTCCTATCTAGGAAATCTTTGCCTAACCCAAGGTCCCAAAGGCTTATGTTTTCTTCTTGCAGTCTTAGAGTTTTTTTACGTATATTTAAGCAGAATTTATGTCCCTAATTTACAGGTTTGTCAGATACTTGGACAAAAAAAAAAACAAAACGTTGCCATCGAGTCGATTCTGTCTCATAGCAGCCCTATAGGACAGAGTAGAACTGCCCCGTAGGGTTTCCAAGAAGCAGCTGATGGATTTGAACTGCCGTTCTTTTGGTTAGCAGCAGAGCTCTTAACTACTGCACCACCAGGGCTTCACTTGGACAATAACATAGTTATTTCCTAGTGCAGTAAAAAGCAGGTTTGTATGAACTCACTGGGTGATAAACAATCTCCAGTGTGTACATATATATTGCCAATTATTTTTATCCCGTAGTAAGCAAACCAGAAATATCTCCAAATGAGTAGAAATCTGAGTTGCTTTACTTAACTGAAATACTAAAATTTTTATACCTTATGGTAATTTTTTCAACAACACATAATACATGACATTAACAACATAACCATTAGTAGTTACATTTGGGGGAAGGGGTTGAAAATGTCTAAGTTGGTATTTCGAATAATATTGCAGTTTCAGAAATTTCATAACAAATATTTGGATTGCAGCTAACTCAGGTTTCATCTTTCTCTTTCTTTTTACTCATAGAATGGAAAAGAAAAAAAAGCCATCCTGCTTTTTTAGTACCTGAATAATTTCTTGATTTAAAGTGAATTAGTCCAAGGAACTTTCTATATGCTTTCTAAACCTTTGGAAGAAGATACTGCTGTTAAACACTGGACTGTCATTTTAGGAGTCTGATGAGTCCAGGTGTTTTTAGTGATTTCCATCAACTCACTTACATAAATTCTAAAAAAACAGGAAATATGCACCCTTACCCCTGAATTTATTTTAATTGCTGTTTTGGAATCATGAGTATTAGTTATCCAGGTTTTTACTAGAAGTTAAGAATAGAACCTGATACCTGTATTGCAGTTACTTGCTAGAAAATGAGATATAGATATTTTGATCTAGTATGAGCTAATTGTGAAGCAAACTTTTTTGTCATATGATACAATGAAAAACTGTAGTACTTAACTCATGGTAGTGTTTTTGAACTTCATCGTATCTCAGGTAGACAATATGTAAGTATTTAAAAACAATTGAATTAATAAAATCTGTGATTTAAATAATTGGAATGTGTTTTCTCCAGATCTTTAGTAGGTAATGCTAAAAGGATTTGGCTTATATATTAAAAGAATTTTCCTTTGTTCTTTGTGGATTTGTTATTCTTTCCTTTGAATCCTGAGAAAACACTTGGGTACTCCCAGGAAGAAAGTGGCCAAAGGGCTGCTCTATAACTGATACTGTTTTAGGAAATAGAGATGATTGTCTGGCTTGATTCTCATTTTTTATTGTCTGTCTCATTTTTTACTTAGAATTTTCTCCCAAACTGGTTGGCTTGACTGGCACAAAAGAAGAGATTGATGAAGTGGCCAGAGCTTACAGAGTGTATTACAGTCCTGGCCCCAAGGATGAAGATGAGGATTACATAGTAAGTTGGTGCTCAGGTTTTTAGCTCATGGGTCAGTTCCCAGATTCCAGATATTCATGCAGTCTTTAAATGACTGACTGGCTTCAGAGATAAAAGAAAATCTGAGATTATTGCGAATTCCTTGGGAATTTGTAATATTTAAAAGGGTAATGGAAGCACATTTCTTCCCCCCCGCCAAGGATACTCGTTTAACTTATTATATTCACTGTTATCATAAATTAATTGCCTGTATTTTTTTCTTTTTAAGTGGCAAGTGAAATTATGGGGCAATATAAAACCAGTGGTGTCCTAGACTCAATAAAATATGTTTGGACACCAAGTTGGGAATAAAGGAAAGCTATCATTTTGGGGCAAAGCTTATTTTAGTTTAAAAACACTGTATTGGTTCTCCCTGTGTTTCCCCATGAAGAGGTATAAAAAACATTGTTCCTTTTGAGAAGCTGATTTAGGCCATGGGAACTGCATTTTCAGGTTAAGTGAGAATTCTGACACACAAGGAGATGAAAGCTATAGAAAGGTGGGCTTTCTGTAAGATTATTTCTGTAACAATATAGGTATTTAATATATGCTTGTTAATGATGAAGAACAGGAATTGTATTAGGTTGTACTAATGTAGCTCTTAAATGAAAGAGCTTTCATTGCATTCATCAGCTCTGCCCCAGGAGTCCTAGGCCAATGCCTGTTATTTATGTTCCTTTTCTTGGCAGTGGTTTTTGACAGTGAGGCACCAGTGAAGAGCATCCACCCCACCCACGACACAGTTTTCTTCTTAATATGGACTTTTTTTCCAATCACACTGAGTTGACATTATATTTTTGTGGGTTTTTTGGTTTGGTTTTGTTTTTTTTTTCAGTTGTGTCAGTTACTTTGGTTTCTCCATAATATTGGTTAAACTAAGTGATTAATCACTAAGAGCCTTTCCTTCTGCAAAGCTGGTTTTTGTAGAACGAAAGGCTGCCAGGACACTGACTCCTTGATCTGCCAACTATCTCGTTGCTGGTTCCTAAGGGAGTTGTGCAGAGTGGGTATCTCCCTGCAGTGCTGTGTCCCTCCAGCCGGTGTGGTTTCTCTGTCACCCTTGAACCTGAAGCACATTGTTTGCTCTCATAGGCTAAATTAATCATGTCTTTCAGTTCCTACCACTCTGGTGCCTTGTAGAATTGGGGAGATACAGATACCTGGGAGAAAAAGACTAGAGAAAAATGAGCATTTTTCCATAAGCCCTAAGCTTAAGGAAAGTGGAGGGATCTTACTGTGGTTTCCTCTTGCTACACCAGCAGCATGAGAAGAATGAGAGGAGAGCAGAGGGAAGCAGTAGCCAAGAGGAAGCCATGCAAAGGGAAAAACTTTTCAGACTTCTTTTTACTTTCTAAAGAGAGTTACAGTAACTGGTTTTGCGTTTCTCATGGTGATAGTGGGAACAGGTGAGCTAATCAGTCTGACTGCCAGTATTAAATTGGTTTTATGTAATTTTTTTTTTAAATGTACATAGATGAAGATGCAGTTGTTCAGACAGAACAAGAGGATATGTATGGTTTAAAGTCAGGAAAGGTGTGCGTCAGGGTTGTATCCTTTCACCATACCTATTCAGTCTGTATGCTAGCAAGTAATCCAAGAAGCTGGACTGTGTGAAGAGGAACAGGACATCAGGATTAGAGGAAGACTCGTTAACAGCCTGCGTTATGCAGATGACAGAAACTTCCTTGCTGAAAGTGAAGAGGACTGGAAGCACTTACTGATGAAGATCAAAGACCACAGCCTTCAGTATGGATTACACCTCAACATAAAGAAAACAGAAATCCTCACAACTGGACCAATAAGCAACATCATGATAAACGGAGAAAAGATTGAAGTTGGCAAGGATTTCATTTTACTTGGGTCCGCAATCAACACCCATGGAAGCAGCAGTCAGGAAATCAAAAGATGTATTGCACTGGGCAAATCTGCTGCAAGAGACCTCTTTAAAGTGTTGAAAAGCAAAGATGTCACCTTGAAGACTAAGGTGTTCCTGACCCAAGCCATGGTATTTTCAGTCGCATCATATGCATGCGAGAGTTGGTAAGTGAGTAAGGAAGACTGAAGAAGAATTGATGCCTTTGAATTGTGGTGTTGGCGAAGAATATTGAATATACCGTGGACTGCCAAAAGAATAAATCTGTTTTGGAAGAAGTACGACCAGAATACTCCTTAGAAGCAAGGATGATGAGACTACGTTTACGTACTTTGGACATGTTGTCAGGAGGGATCAGTCCCTGAGGAGGACATCATGCTTGGTAAAGTACAGGGTAGCGAAAAAGAGGAAGACCCTCAACGAGATGGATTGACACAGTGGCTGCAACAGTGGGCTCAAGCATAACAACGATTGTAGGCACGGCAGAGGACCGGGCAGTGTTCGTTCTGTGATACGTAGGGTCGCTGTGAGTCGGAACCGACTCGACAGCACCTAACAATGACAGAACAATAAAGTTTTAAAATTTATACAATCGTAAACTAGGTTACACTCCGCAGGCTTGTGCTTATAGCACTTAAACAACTCTAAAGTCAAAGAAAAATTTTACAAACAAAACAAAACCACACAACCTCTAAAACTCAAATTTAAAACATTCATTTAATTTGACAAAAGAGATTTTGTTGAAACCAAAGCACTGCTCACCACAGGGATGTGGCTTGGGTTGACTGCTGTGGTGCTCGTTTTGAGTTCAGGTGCTCACTACACCTGCACACTTTTCATTTTAAAGTACATGCTGTGAAATGTCTGACTGTATGGTCTACCTTGACAGGTTAGTCTTGACTCACAAGAATGCATCATTCTCATGTTGAATCTGCCTGTGACCAGATGTGTATAGCTAGGTGCCAGTGAGATCATAAACATAAACCAAACCCAGGTTTGGGCATTGAAATCTTGTACTCTATTACAAGGTATCATACAGTTAATCTAGAATTTGGATCCTGATTTTTTTAACCTTAGAAATTAAAATACAAAACATAAAGTCATGGAACTCTCTAGGATATGTCCTAGACCCCATTTTAAGAAATAACGGGTCTCCCACAGAAGAATGTGACCTTTTGATAAGAATCAATGAGGAGTTCAGTGCTGCGCATTTGGTAACTCAACCAATAGAGGGAGACACTCTCCAGCTTCTAAGGTTTTTCATTAGTATAACTTCTGTCCCTTGAGGTCAGAGATTTTCATCCACAAAATGGTATGTGAAACTTCTGTGAAGATAACAGCCTGCAAGGAGTTAGGGAGTCCCTTAAGGGTTAACTCTGAGACATAGTGAATTGAGGTTTTCTTAATCTTAAATAACAACAACGAAAGGTAAACTTCCAGCTTTGAACGCCGATGGAATTTTCAGAGCAACAGTATATGTAAACTGGGCGTGACAAACATTTGGAATTACATGGAAAGCTAAATCTGCACAAAAGTTAGAAAATACTTTTGAAGAAAGAACACAGATGGCTTTCAAAGCTAAGAGAGGATGTTCAGTTTCAATATGAACTGTATAATGAGATGCCTATTTTTACCCAATTAGATTAGCAATGGTGAGAAAATTCGATAAAATGCTTTTGTCAATCATATTTAGAGAAACAGGAAATACACTGTTAGAGTGAATTTGGAGCTGCAGATACTCTCACGCATTGTTGATAGACACTGAACTGATATAGCCTCTCCAGAGGGCATTGTGACAGCTCTGTCAACATTTAAAGTGGAATACTTTTTAGGTTGGAAATTCTGCTTCTTGGAATTTATCTTATACCCAGAGGAATTGTTTGTAAAGAGAAAAGACTGAAAACCAAGCAACCATTTTTTTTAAAAGCTACTGTTTTTTGTACTGCTATAGGACAGTATCTAAGATATCATTAACTAAAAAAGCAAGTACAGAATTTTGATACTTGTGTTTAAAAGAAAAATGTGGTAATGGATGTATACAACACTAATAAATGCAGAGAATCTTTTCTGGAAAAATACAAAAGGAATTGGTGGCAGTGGTTCCCTCTGAGGAGAACTGAGGATTCTGGGAGTCAGGAATGGGAGGAAGACTTTCTTTTCATTATATAAATTGACTGTACATCCTTCTCTTCTTTTTAAATTTATATTTAAAAAAAAAAAGTAAACATTAGAAAAACTGTGTTCTTACGTCTCCAGTAGAATTCCAGCAGAGATAGGGGCAACATGGTAATACAAAAAGATTGTAGACTTTGAAGTCGGACAGGTCTAGGTTCTAAGCTTGCTTAGGTCTGGCATTTACTAATTACATAACTTCACTGTCTGGCCTGTTTTCTCATCTGTAAAAGAGGATGCTACCTATCTCACAGGTTAGCAAGTAGAAGAACTTACCAATAAATATTAATTTCCTTTTTCTACATGAGGAACTATTAGAACTTTGAAGTACTGTATATTCAAAACAGATGTTGATTTGCTCTGCCCTCAATCTAAATGAATATTGAGAGGTGACCATTGACAAGTTTGACAGACATGGATAGAAAAATATTTTTGTTATGTATTAGGAAGTAATTTATATTCAGAACACTCATGAAATAAATACAACCAACCACAATTCTGTTTTGCTTTTTTTTTTTTTTTTTAAGAGAGAGGAAGGAAAGAAAAAAAGGAAGAAATGGGGAAAGAGGGATGTAAACTACAGAGAGTAAGGCTTGAGAGGAGCCAGGGACTTGTCTCTGATTTCTATATCAGATGTGGAGAAAGGTAGATCCTTGTCCTATTCCTGCCGTGACTTATTCCAAGACACATTAGCGCAGCAGCTGTTTCAGCTCTTGCTGTGCATTCTTTCCTTATGTGGGTAGGCAAGTGGTTCTTTCCATTTGCTATGTCTTTATGAATGTGCATGTCTGAAAACTAACCTCACAGGCATATAATGTGTATTCGGGTATATTTGGGGGGTGTTTCCTGTTTGGTATGTGTAATCACATTCCCATCTTTTTGTCATACCAAATGGCAGTCAGGCCTGCAATAAATCCCAAGGTCTCCAAGTGCTAAATCTTCTCATTTTGATTTGGATCTTGTGGAAGCATGTAACTAAAAAGAAAATGAGGACTAATCTAAACATAAGTTTGAGCTAGGAATGTTTGAAGAACTTTGCCAGGAAAATGGATAATGGATTTAAGATGATTCCTTGGGGAGGTAGCATTATGGTTCCCAGGGAGTTTCCGGGTGATTTGCTTCAAACAGGATTATTCAGTGTAGCTTACAAAATTTTTCTAGGGGAGAAGAACACTTGTTTGCATGTTTCTGTTTAAATTGCTAATACCAGGATCAAGTATAATGTTAGAATTTGTAGATTAGATAATTAAACCAGTGCTTAGTGTTCTGGTTTCTTTTCATAAAACATGTTAGGCAGAATTTAGGTAGTAATTCATGATCCCTAAAACATAAAGGAATACACCCAAGAGTTTACTAAGGAAAAGTGATTTCTCACCAACACTTTTAGTTCCATGTGACATCTCTATAAGATGGTTAAAGGGTCAGATGATGTATTTTACTGGTAAACGTGAGTTGTTCCACAGGCGTTGACTTTTCTGTGAAGTCCAGCAACAGCCATTTCCTAGAAAGTGGGTTCTTTCCTCAGAGATTATATGGAGGAGTATGTTAAGGATTGAACCAAAAGAATTCCGCATTCTAGCTGCTACTCAAGCAATAGCCAGTGCGTATTTCTGGAACCCAAAAGATTTTGGATCATTTGTCCCTGTGAATTTGCTGTTACAATAGGTTTAGGCCCATTCTATAAATAATGGCTGCTCTAAAGGTTATTTGGAAACCCTGCTGGCCTAGTGGTTAAAAGCTCTGGCTGCTAACCAAAAGATCAGAAGTTCAAATCCACCAGGCACTCCTTGGAAACTCTATGGGGCAGTTCTGCTCTGTCCTGTAGGGTCACTATGAGTCAGAATCAATTCAAGGACAATGGTTTTTGGTTTGGTAAAGGTTATTTAAGGATTAGCATGGAGTTCTCTTATTTTGCAACATTTATTCACTGCTTATTCTACTAATCTTTTTGTTATCCACCCACCTCTTTTCTCTGCAGGTAGATCATACAATAATAATGTACTTGATTGGACCAGATGGTCAGTTTCTAGATTATTTTGGCCAGAACAAGAAGAATGCAGAAATAGCTGGTTCAATTGCTGCACACATGAGGGAACAGAGGAAGAAGAAGAGTTAGCCAGAGCTGTGTTGTCAGGTATGATATCCTCTTGCTAAAGACGAGGGAAGCTTTGTCTCCCATGGGAGCTGGTGTATATGCAGCTTATGGAATGGCCTTTATACAGTGAGAACATCTGTATTTTGGACAGGACCTGTCACTGTTGGGCTCATCCGAGATAGCTTCTTGGAACTGTAAAGCTCACTGTGAGACGTGAAGCCATGAAGAGCGGAAGGACACAGCAGGAAACAACACGGTTGGTGTGTTTACGTGTAAACAGTGCCCTCTTCAGCTTTGCTGCCTTTCCAGTGTCCTGGACGCTTTCTCTACAGGATGTAGGATTTAATTTCCAGGAAAATAATGTAATTTCTACAGTACTCTTGCTTTCTTCTTTGAGTTCTTGGTAGCCAATCTGGAAAAAAACAGTCAAATTAGACTCTCTACCATTCAAAGTTCGTTTTTGTACTTGAAAGCGTAAGTGTCCTCTTCCTTGTTAATGAATGTCAGTATCAGGTTTACATTTCATTCCACTGCCAGCAAGTGCTGTTTTGACTAACGAAAAGGAAGTTCCTTTTGGTGAAAACCGTTGGGTCGGTGTTCAGGGTTTTTATATGATTTGTAGCTAAATGATGTGCCAGGCTTTCAATGACATAATAAATGGATATACGAGAATATCGATCATGAATGTGATGCAGAGTACTTTTCCACAGGTGTTGGACTTCACCGTGTGTACAATAAACATGTATTTGATTTTGCAAATCAGACAAGCATGACCTCCTTTCTCATGGCTGAAGAGTGGGTGCGTGGATGGCAGTACATAGCCCTCAGGCAGGGACTCACAGGCTTGAGAGGATGGGGTAGGCAGGTGCTTGTCAAGATGCAGGTTCATCAGCTCAAAGCTGGATCCACTGCATCCGGGGCAGGACATGGAGACCCACACTCATAACAGATTTCCCAGGTGACTCGGGTGCTGGTCTGGAGACCATGCTTTGAAAGACCGTGTTTTGTGGGGAAATAAGGTTTTGATCTGGAGGAGTGAAGACTTGACCCACCTTTTGATGTGTCAGTGAACAGAGTGCTGGGCACACACTTAGCTGTTCAGGGAAGTGTTTGTGGGTGTTGAAATGAACTTTGGCTTTTCTCAATTTAACTTCCCTGGGTACCTGGGCTGGACTTTCACCATCTTCTACCTGTAGCTGCTGCCTGAAGCAGAGACCTCTGAAAGTTTTTCAGTAAATCCTAAGGTGCAAAAGACATAATACCTGGTCATCCACCAGATTTTCTCTCTGCACACCAGTTTTGTTTTACATGCACGTGATACAGGCTATCTTCTGGTTTTTAAATTCACTTCTCAATACTTACGTTAAACCTGGGTGAAGAAAATGGTTAAGCGCTCGACTACTAACTGAAACGTTGGTCATTCAAACCCACCCGGGGCACCTCAGAAGAAAGGCCTGGTGATCTGCTTTCGAAGGGCCATAGCCTTGAAAACCCTGTGGAGCAATTCTAGTCTGAAACACATGGGGTCATCATGGCTTGAAATTGGCTAAATGGCAACTGGTTTAATTAAAGTAAAAACGTGAAAAAAATCACAGCCTCTAGCCATTTTCCTTTCTTTGCGTAGGTTCCTGAATAAGCGAGTGCAGGATTTAGTTTATATAAGCTACAAATCAGAAGTAGTTGGTTTGGAGTGACTTTTCTGAGGAAGGTGAAGAACTTAGTAAAAGAATAGTCTCATGTAACGAGAGATTAGTATCTGAAATGCCAGGCATTAAGAAAGATGGTCTGTTTTAAGCCACAAAACATTTGTGTGGATCGCTTTGGAGCAAGCTTGCACTTAAATAAAATTTAGTCTTCATTCTCAGCTGTTGCAGGTTAGAGCTTGTGTAATGGTCCAGAAAGGGAACAGAAGGTTTTGAAGAAACCTTTTATTTGCTCTTCATTCCAGTGTCAAGTTTAAAGGGTTGGAGTCAGGGTGTCAAAAGCAGGGAAAGGGGCCTCAGAAATGACCTAGTCCAAATCCCCCTGTGAATGAGGGGATAATACAGGAGCAGTAAGATTGTGTCCTTATTTCTGACCCTAGGTTAAAACGCTGATCCTAGCTGCTAGTCAAGCCCCTGCTTGTCCCACTGCTACAGCTTGCTTATGGTGACCATATGTATCCAACACCAAAAATGGGGTGGGGGGGGTGACGTGCTGGAGCAACTTGTCAGATAGGGAATTTTGGGAAATCAAAATTCCTTTCGGTGAAGTATCACTTAGAGATCATTGCCTGGATGTGTTACTGTGTTTTTGCCAGGCTCTTTAATAGAATTAATATTTTAAGAGATGCTGTTGGCTTATTTGAAAATTAGAAGAATCCTGCCAATGTAATAGGCATGCAAGTGCTTAATGCATCAGGCTGTTGATGAGGCAGCTGCTACCGTAAGTGCAAGAGCTGAGATTTACTGGGTACCAGGCTGATGAGCATCAAACACCCATTTAAATTGGGAGGGTAATGTGAGCCCAGTAAAATTATTTAAAATTATAGATGCCTCAGCATAAGGTATTTTAAAATATCTTTTATTGCTTTCAAATATAAGGTTAAAATTTTCAAATCGCCCGTAATTCCCAAACAAATGTTTTGTTTGCATATAACACAGTTTAAAACTGTGTGTGTGTGAGAACTACCTTTAAAAGAGCAGTCACTCTGGCAAGCATTTGCTGTCCATTTAGCTGATACTTTTTATTCATGGTTATGAGTTACCTTATCTGTAACAATGTGGGTGGTTATTGCTGTGTATTAATGAGGTGCAATTAATAACCTGTTTAGCCATGTATTCCTTACTATAGCTTTAGAACATTGGAGGTAATTTATTTTCTATTCATTTTTAAAGTCTGTTGGTTCTTCCACAGTAAGTATATCACATCTTCAATATAGAAAGTTTGAACTATACAGAGAAGTTAAGGGACAAAATTTTTTTTTATTGTAGTTTAAGTGAAAGTTTACAATTCAAGTTAGTCTCTCATACAAAAATTTATATATACATTGTTATGTGACCCTAATTGCTCTTCCTATACTGTGACAGCACACTCCTCAACTAGCTTCTAATCCTCTCTGCCTTCTCATCTCACCTCTGGACAGAAGCTGCCCATTTAGTCTCATGTATCGACTTGAGCTAAGAAGCATACTCTTGATGAGTATCATTTTATGTCCCACATTTCAGTACAGTCTTTGCCTGAAGAGTTGGCCTTGGGAATTGTTTTAGGTCTGTGTTGACAGATTCCGGGGGCCATGCTTTCTGGGATTCCTCCAGTCTCAAACCATTAAGTCTGGTCTTTTTAACTAGAATTTTCTGTATGCTACTTTTCTCCTGCTCCATCAGGGACTCTGTGTTGTGTTCCCTATCAGGGTGGTCATTGGTGGTAGCTAGGCACCATCCAGTTCTTCTGGTCTCAGGCTGATGAAGTCTCTGGTCTCTGTGGCCCTTTCTGTCTCTTGGGCTAATACTTTCCTTGTGTCTTTGGTATTCTTCATTCTCCTTTATTCCAGGTGGCTGGGACCAATTGATGCATCTTAGATGGCTGCCTGCTAGCTTTTAAGACCCCAGACGCCGCTTACCAAAGTAGGATGCAGAACATTTTATTAATAAACTTTATTATGCCAGTTGACCTAGATGTCCCCTGAAAGCATGGGCCCCAGACCTCCGCCCCTGCTACTCTGTCGCTCAAAGTGCTTGTTGTATTTAGGAAACTTCTTAGCTTTGGTTTAGTCCGGTTGTGCTGACTTCCCCTGTAGTGTGTGCTGTCCTTCCTTTCACCTAAGATAATTCTTGTCTACTATCTAGTTAGTGAATAACCATCACCCTCCCTCCCCACCCTGGTAACCATCAAATGTTTTCTTCTGTGTTTTAACCTTTTCTTGAGTTCTTACGATAGTGGTCTTATACAGTATTTGTCTTTCTCTGACTAAACTCACTCAGCATAATGCCCTCCAGATTACTCCATGTTAATAAGATGTTTCACGGATTCATTGTTGTTCTTTATCGTTGTGTAGTATTCCATTGTGTGAATGTACCATAATTTGTTTATCCATTCGTCCATTGATTGTTTCCATCTTTTTGCTATCATGAACAGTGCTGCAGTGAACATGGGTGTGCACATATCTATTCGTGTGACAGCTCTTATTTCTCTAGGATATATTCCACGGAGCAGGACAGCTGGATCGTATGGTACTTCTATTTCTAGCTTTTTAAGGAAGCGCCAAATGGGTTTCCAAAGTGGTTGTACCATTTTACGTTCCCACTAACGGTAAGTGTTCCAGTCTCTCCACAACCTCTCCAGCATTTATTATTTTGTGTTTTTTGGATTAATGCTAGCCTTGTTGGGGTGAGATGGTATCTCATTGTAGTTTTGATTTGCATTTCTCTGATGGCTAATGATCGTGAGCATTTCTTCATGTGTCTGTTAGTCGCTTGAATATCTTCTTTGGCGAAGTGCCTGTTCTAAAGGACGAAATTTTAACGTCATTGTTGTACTACCAAGAATCGTCAACATTTTTAAATTTATCTTTTACTTAACCAGAAATTCATAGTATTCCTTTAAAATTTTAGATACGACAGATAAAGCTCAAGTCTCTCTTGACCATTGTCATGGATTGAATTGTGTCCCCCCAAAATATGTGTCGACTAGGCCATGATTCCCAGTATTGTGACTGTTCACCATTTTGTCATCTGATTTTTCTGTGTGTTCTAAATCCTACCTCTATGATGTTAATGAGGCAGGATTAGAGGCAGTTATGTTAATGAGGCAGGACTCAGTCTACAAGATTAGGTTGTGTCTTAAGCCAATCTCTTTTAAGATATAAAAGAGAGAAGCTAGCAGAGAGACGGGGACCTCATACCACCAAGAAAGCAGCGCCGGGAGCAGAGTGCATCCTTTGGACCTGAGGTTCCTGCGTGGAGAAGCTCCTAGTCCAGGGGAAGATTGATGACAAGGACCTTCCTCCAGAGCCTACAGAGAGAGAAAGCCTTCTTCTGGAGCTGACACCCTGAATTCAGACTTGTAGCCTCCTAAACTGTGAGAGAATAAATTTCTCTTTGTTAAAGCCATCCACTTGTGGTATTTCTGTTACAGCAGTACTAGATAACTAAGACAACCACCTCCCACCTAATCTTAGACCCCTCCTTAAAGATAACCACTATTTAGCATTTGGTGTGTAGCTCTCTAGAGCATTTAAGATCCATTTAGACTGTTTCCAGACCTAGAAAGTTTTGAATTCTAAGATTTAGTGAAAAGTGTTAACTACCAGGGCTAGCATAGATACTGCTTGGTTTTTCTGATAATTGAATTTGACGAAACATTGAAGGCTGCCCAGAATAGCTCCTTCTTCTCCCTTGCCAAGGTTACTGGGTTAACTAGACAAAATTAGTTTGCAGGCTACAGACAGATGGGCTTCAGTTGTTCCCTCACCACCAGTACACACACACACACACACACACACACACACATTATTGAATAATGGCGTCATTTCAGGGATGATATTGGATAAACTTCAACCATTATCTGAGAATGGTGATGCAGAGCTGCGAACCACATAGTAATCACTCAAGTTGGCAGGGACCTCTCTGTGGGTGACTGCTGCTTTCCTTAACAGGCCACTTACTGGCTTCTCCCCTGCAGGTGTAGGTAGGTGGCAGTGTGTATGCAGAGCCTGCGCTCTTAACATCGTGCTGCTTGGAATTTATTGCACTCAAACCCACCTCGCTTGAATCCTCAGAACCTTGGCTGAGTTAACCTCTCTGTGCCTCAGTGTTCCCATCCATAACCTAGGAGTACTAATAGTCCCATCTACACAGGGCTGATGGGAGGGTTAAACGAAGTCAGGTGGAAGAACACCAGCACATGCTTCATAGGTGATGGCTGCATTATTTTTGGTCCTGATACAGATAGGGATTTGGAGCTTGCTTGACAGAGTTTGTGTCAGTAAGTGGGGTTTAGTTTCTGATTGTTGGTTACAGTGTTTTCTAACCCTCCCTCCTATCACCATTCCACTTCAACCTGCCCCAGAGTATGCTAACTTCTGATATTCTCCCCCATTCTCTGTATCCCTCCCCCATATTCACTTACATCTTCAGCCTAGAGCATTTGGAACTGCTTTTTTAAATGGCAGTAGAATTTAGAGAAGAATTTGTTGAGAAAAGGCTCAAACCGGAAATGTGGGGTTTTTGGTCTTAACAGAAGAACACAGGGGCATGATTATATAGTAAAAGCAGGCAACTTGGCAGTTCCTCTTTAGAAGCCTGAATAGGCACAGGGGCCACTTGAAGTTTGTTGGTTTCCAAGCAGCTCTATTAACCAAAAAACCAAAACTCGTTGCCATCGAGTTGGTTCCAACTCATAATGATCCTACAGGACAGAGTAGAACTGCCACGTAGGGTTTCCATGGGGAGCCCAGTGGATTCAAACTGCCAACTTTTTGGTTAGCAGCCATAACTCTAAACCACTACACCACCAGAGATTCCAAAGTCTATTAAGGAGGAGGGTAATCTTCAAAGTTCTTAAATATAATGCTTTGGACAGTAAATTGTTGAGAGGGCCTCCAGCTTCAGCAAGGGCTTGGGACAGGCATAGCTACTCTGTCAGATTGGGTTCTTTTCTGTCAAGGATTCTGGGTTTAACAATGAAGTGTCACTCCCACTTTGAGATGTAAGGGAACAGTGGCTGTCTCTTGCCCCAGTTTTTCTGGGGACCAGTTTCTGCCGCTCTGGGCAGGGTTGATTTAATTCTGTATGCATCTCTGATTATACTTGTTGACTCACAAGGGGGCAAACAAAAAGTGCCGTGAGCAAGAGTTTTTTCTTCTCTGGGCCCTGGACAACCAGCCTGGAGATTAGCTTTGCTCAGCAGCCTGCTTGTTTGATCAGTAAACAAATACTTAGCAGGCACCTACTATGTAGTAGGCCCTGTTCCGTGTGGTGGAGATACAGAAGTGAACAAAAAAAGTCCCTGCACTCATGGAGCTTAGTTTTAGTAAGAGAGACAGACCATAAACAAAGAAACATATTGTGCCACCTGGGCCTTAATATGGTGTCAGATACTGATAAATTCTATTGTTAAAAATAATCAGAACTCCCTGAAACTTGAACACAAGGTTTATTCTGAGCAGTTATTCTATATGCGTATATCTGTTGCTGTCAAGTCGATTCTGACTCATAGTGACCCTATATGACAGAGTAGAACTGCCCCATAGGGTTTCCAAGGCTATATAATCCTTATAGAAGCAGACTGCCACATCTTTCTGCTGCAGAGCCACTGATGGGTTCGAACCGCTGACGTTTCGGTTAGCAGCCAAATGCTAAACCATGGTGCCACCAGGGGTCCTCATATGCATATAAAACCAAACCTGTTGCCATTGAGTCAATTTCTACTCATAGAGACCCTATAAGACAGAATACAACTGCCCCATAGAGTTTCCAAGGCTGTAATTTTATGGAAGCAGGTTGCCACATCTTTCTCCTGCAGAATGGCTGGTGGATTCGAACCACCAGCCTTTTGGTTAGCAGCCGAGTGCTTTAGCCACTTTGCCACCAGGGATCCTCATATGCATATAGGAAGACCATTTTGATTCCAGAAAAAGCAAATGGCTCAAAGAAGCTAAGTACAGTGGGGTTTATAAAGAGAAGATGAAGGAGAAATACAGACGATCAACCATTGGCTAACCTTAACATGATTGATCGAACCCTTCCCTCCCCTTTTTACTGAGATCAGTGGATATCATTTCACAAGAGAGTCTCTGTCCCTCCACCCAGTCATATCTTTTGAGATTCAAATTTAGTAAGCCTGGCTTCCAACAGGACAGAAAAGATTTGCAGTTTTGGGTGAAAGAAGTGTGTGAGCTGCAAAACAGGCTTTTGACTTCAGTAAAATGGCTGGCCCTGGTCTGAGTCCAGACTCCATCTTAACTCTTGCTTACTTACCTAGCAACTATTAACCTTTGGCATAGATGTAAGCCTATAGTTAAGGAAATGTGTTTCTCTATGGTTGAGCTGAGAAGGGTTGTAGACAGAATTTTCCCAGAGGGTTTTGATGCTAATAGCTTATCAGCAATTGCTTGCACCAACTACTTCTAGGAAATGAATTGCTGAGAAAATCTATTTTAACAGAATGTCTTTAAGGAAGAATGTCCTGTGATTGTTTTTCGAACACCCTGTAACCCCCCTTTAGTCAGGTACTGTTGCAATTATCCCATTATAACCAATCTGAGAAGCCCACATATATGTTTTGTGCCAATCCCTGTAAAGACCCCACTTCCAGTAATCCCACTTTTATGCTGATCTAAGTTTATAACTTTGAATCAAAATAATGTAGCTTAAGTTCTTTGTTCTCACCCTATAAATATGTCTCTGTAACTCCACAACCATGGAGCATTTGGTTTCACATTGTGAACCTCACATTTCCTGGTTTGAATAGTTGTTAAACCTTCAATAAATCTCTTTGCTTTTACTTCAACAGAGTCTAGATTCTTACTCTTGACATTTTCTGGTGTTAGGATGTGGGATTTGAAGGTGCATTGTCTCTGGTGACTTCCTGGGACTTCATGGAAATCAGAGCTCCAGTACGAAACGTGGGCCCCTTGAAGCCCTTTTGTCTCCCTGGGTTCCTGGGAGCCACCACAGGTAAACAGTCTCTCGAATTGAACTCCACACCCTTGCATTGAGTTCTTTGAGATTTATTCATTGGTTATTTGTCTCTGTTTCTCTTTGTATTTTCATTTGTCAGTTTGCTCCTTGAACATCTTGATGAGTTCGTTGCCAGATTAGGTTTGGCAAGGCTGACATCTAGTGGCAAATCTCTAACAAGACTGGTCTGATCTTGGGAAATCCAAGGTTTCAGCCCATAAAGGTTTGAACTTGCTGTTTTTCACTTAAAGTGCATTTTTAGTTTTCAGGGGCCGTCTAGTGGCCAGAACTTAGATTTGAGTGTGCACTCAGGTTTTTTGATGCACATTTACGTTTTCATCACACATATGTGTTCCATGTTTTTTGCAGAATGGGAAACTCCAGCTCTAAGGACTCAGCAGGACCACCTCCAGGCACTCCAGCTGCTTATATGAACAAACATCTCAGCCCTTGCACTTGGCCTGTTCCTGGAGTGCTGGCATGACTTCACTAAAGACAATTAAAAAAATCAATGACCGATTTGGGGCTCCTTTAATCTAGATAAATTGATTTTTACGTGCAGTACAGTAGGAAACAAAGGTTCCTACATTCAGCAAGGGCAATGGGACTTTTTTTTTGATTGGTATATGGAAGCTTCCAAAAGGCAGCAAGAAAGCAAATTGGCTTCTATTCAAGACACTATTTCTAAATAAACTAAGAGACAAAAGGAATTAGAATGTCAGGCACCTGCCCCTTTCCTGCTTCTCCGCCGCAGGCTCTTTCAGAACTCCCTTTCTTTCCTAAAGAATCTACCACAAAAGAGAAACCGGTTCCTGAAATACCCTTTAAAATCCTCCCTGCACCCATCAGGGTAGGCACTACAGAAAACCCCAAAGAACCTAGAGTGTCCTTTGTCCCCTGGACTCGCACTGAATTACATAGTATTGTTAAAAGAGTTTTCCCAATATGTGGAAGGATCCCTATAAATTTGCTAAGGATTGTAAAATCCTCATTGAAGCTTACCAACCTGGACTTCTTGCTTTATATCAACTAGTTCACATGCTAATAAGTCCTGGGGATGCCTGGTTATGGTTAGAACATGCTGAATGGAGAGACCCCCCAGGCCAATCTTGATTTAGATACTAATAAAACAGCTGGCGATTTGCTCCAGGAGGCCTGGGAAAAAGGACAGAAATTACTGGATGTCCTAAATGAAGTTTTTCCTCCAATAGCTGAGACACAAATTCATTCTTGTATACAATATAAAGATGAAAGTGTTTATGATTGTCAGAACAGATTATATCAAAAATTTGTTGCACATTCGGTCCTGGATCCAATGACCCTGGGAGCTTCAGGAGCTTTTAACACAAGATTTATAGCTGGCCTTGATCCAAAACTGTCAACCATAGAAAAAGTCATTGGCTTGATTGGAAAATAGCTTCTATTGCCAAACTGACTGGTTTAGCACATGAACTAGCTCAAACTATGGAGACTAAAAAAACTGCCAAAGAAATTAAATTGATAGCTTTCCAATGACAACAGCTTCAGTCCCCTAATTATAATACAAACTCAAAGATTATGCCAGGCATCAAACCAGGGAACACTAAACTTGGGGTTTGTCATTACTGCAAGAAACTGGACATTTTAAGGACTGTATAAAATTGAGAAATTGGGCACTTTGTTACCAGATACCATCCACATAAAAACAATTGAAGGGGCTCCGGGGACAGAAGAGGGGCTTTTCCAGTGGTGACCTTAAGACTCCCAAGGGGAAGCAATAATTCAAGTTAACTGAGAATCTTGTAAATTTTTAATTGACACAGGTGCCACCATTTCCGCCATTAACTCCACATGTTTACAAAGGCCCCCACCCCTGAGTACCAGAATCTCTAAAGTCTTGGACATTGCTAATCTAGAACAAATTTTAACTCATTCAAAACCTGTTCCACAGAAGAAAACATTCTTTGATGGTTACGAGGGCGGGGAGGGAGAGACGGGTATTCACTAACTATATAGTAGACAAGACTTAGGTGAAGGGAAGGACAACAAACTACAGGGGAAGTCAGCACAACTGGACTAAAGCAAAAGCTAAGAAGTTTCCTGAATACAACCAAACACTTCAAGGGACAGAGTAGGAGGGGCGGAGGTCTGGGGACCATGCTTTCAGGGGACATCTAGGTCAACTGGAATAACAAAGTTTATTAAGAAAATATTCTGCATCCCACTTTGGTGAGTGGTGTCTGGGGTCTTAAAAGCTACTAAGTGGCCATCTAAGTTGCATCAATTGGTTGCAACCCACCTGGAGCAAAGGAGAATGAAGAACACCAAAGACTAAAGGAAAACAGCCCAAGAAACAGAAAGGGCCACATAAACCAGAGACTTCATCAGCCTGAGACCAGAAGAACTAGATGGTGCCCAGCTACCACCAATGACTGCCCTGACAGGGAACACAACAGAGAGTCCCTAATGGAGCAGGAGAAAAGTGGGTGCAGAACTCAAATTCTAGTAAAAAGAACAGACTTAATGGTATGAGACTGGAGGGACCCCAGAAGACATGGCCCTCAGACTCTCTTAGCCCAAAACTAAAACCATTCCTGAGGCCAACTCTTCAAAGATTAGACTGGACTATGGGACATAAAATGATAGTCATGAAGAGTGTGCTTCTTAGCTCAAATAGATACATGAGACTAAATGAGGAGCTCCTGTCCAGAGACAGATGAGAAGGCAGAGACAGTCAGGAGCTGATTGGACATGGGAAATCCCAGGTGGAAAGAAGGAGTGTGCTGTCAGAGGAGAGCAAATAGGGTCACATAACAATGTGTGTATAATTTTTTGTATGAGAAACTAACTTGAATTGTAAACTTTCACTTAAAGCACAATTAAAAAAAAAAAAAAACTTCCAATATCTTTTGTCTTCGTAGCAGATTTACATCCCTTTTTACTTAGCAAAGATGCCCCTGTTAATTTAATAGGGAGAGATTTACTTTCCAAATGGAGTGGTGATATACAATTTAATGAAAAAGAGAAAATGCTTTAAAACTCTGACAGCTACCATGAAAATGAGGAAACCTCACCAGAGGAAGCTTCTTGCTATTTACAGGCACTTAGCTTGCCTTTGCAAGATGACAGTCTGCTTGCCTCTTCTGCTCCTTTGGATGATCTTTCCTCCATTCCTGAGACCTTATAAGTGACTACTTCCACAGATGTTGGTCGAATACTGTCAGCAAATTCGATTAAAATCCAAATTGGCACTTCCAAGACTTTACCTAAAATTTCTCAGTACCTACTGAAAAAGGAAGCAAAAGAAGGGCTTGTTCCTATAATCTAAGAACGGTTTAATTATTCCTTTCACTAGCCATTGCAATACTCCTGTTTTTCCTTTTAAGAAACCCAGTAATCAAGGTTGGAGATTTGTGCAGGATTTGTGTGCTACTAATCACCTTGTAATTCCTAGATATCCCATAGTCCCTAACCTACATTTACTCCTTTCCAATGTTCCCCCTGAAGCCACACATTTTACAGTGGTTGGCCTTTGTAGTGCATTCTTCAGCATACCTGTGTGCCCTGACAGTCAATATTTGCCTTTACCTAGGGAGACTGGCAATTTACTTGGACTGTGATGCCTCAGATTTTCACTGAGTCTCCGTATTTTTTCTCAGATTTTGCTCACAGACTTACAACTTTTACAATTTACCAATGGATCCACCTTCTTACAATATGTGGATAATCTCTTGGCCTGCTCTAAGTCTCATCAAGTTTGTCTTGAGGACAGCATCATTTTATTAACACATTTGGCTAATGGTGGACATAAGGCCACCAAAGAAAAGTTACAACTGACTCAACAATCAATTAAATATTTAGAACATAAAATTTCTGCAGAAGGGATTACTACAGACCCCAAAAGAAAAGAAACTATCTTAGCCTATCCTATCCCTACCACTAAGAAAGAGTTGAGAGGATTTCTTGGACTTTGTGGTTATCGCAGAACTTGGATACCAATTTTTGTTTATTAGCTCAGCCATTATACCAGGATTTAAAGACTTCAGAGCCTGACCCTTTTTAATTATTAGAAGGCAAGAAAGCCATCAGAAAATTAAAAGAATCATTAATAAATATACCAGCATTAGGATTTCCTGATTACAATTTAGATTTTTCTCTCTTGGTACATGAAGTATCTGGAAATGCTTTAGGAGTCTTCACACAAAAGCACACAGGGAACCAGAGACCAGTTGGTTATTACAATTTGCAATCAGATTTGTTTGCTAGAGGTTACCCTCCTTGCTTCAGGGCAGTAGCTGTTACTGCAAGGATAGTGGAAGTCACAGCATAGTTTTAGGAAACTTTCTTGATTATGTGCACCATGCAGTGTCTGCTATTTTAAATTCGTCTTTGATCCAACATCTTTCAGCTAGTAAATTAACTTTTTATGAAGTCTTCCTTTTCAGCAGCTTCTAATAATTGATTACACACTTCATCTTGTTTGAATCCAACTACTCTTTTACCTCTATTTAATGATGGGGATTATCTTCCTTATGATTTTTTAGACTTGACAGGCCAGCTTTAACCACTAGATGAGATTTATAGGAAACTCCTTAACCCAGAATTAGTTTTATTTGTAGATGGATCATATTTAAAGCCTGACCCCACCAGCTCAAATTATGAGGGAGGATACACCATCACTATTTCTACTGAAATTCATGAAAGCAGTGCCCTTGCTAAAGTCACTTCAGGTCAACAACCTGAAGTGATTGTGCTCGTGAGGGCCTGCAAATTATCTTCCGGAAAGTTGGTAAATGTTTATATGGATGTGAGGTATGGGTTTAGAATTGTTCATGATTTTGGCATGTTAGAGAAACAGAGGGGGTTCCTAACTTCCTCTGGAACCCAGAGTAAAAATGGTCCCTAGTGACAGAACTTATAGAAGCCCTTTTGCTTCCCTCTGAGATTGCTATAATGAAAATGCAAGCTCATCAACCCAAACGAGTTTCCTCAAACAGAGGAAATTAAAGGGAATAACCTAGCAGATAATGCAGCTAAACTGGCTGCTTCCCAGGCACCCTCTACCAGTGCTTTCATTCATGATCACAGCGGTCATGATGAAAAGGAGAGAAATACCTTGAATAATAACAATAAAATAGTTATGACTATTGTTATGACCTCAGTTTTAGAAACCCCTCCGAATTTTGGCTTACATGCAACTTCAGAGTTGCTTTTAAAGTACCAACAGCTGACTTCAGTGGATGAAATTGAAGATTAGAAAAATGCTGTTATCAAGATTTGACAACCAAATTATGGACAGGGGCTGATAAAAAGATTGTTTTACCAGAATGTTTACATATCCCTGTGGTCTGAAACTACTTATATGAACATTTAGATATAGAGGGAGATGAAATAATATAAATCTTAGAAAAATATTGGGGAGATTTTTCAGCTCTGTGGATCATGTACTTTCCTATTGTCCTACCTGTTCCCCTCATATTTTCCTGGCCCCGTAATTTGGGGCATTTTAAGCCATGATCATGCTGACAAGAGTCCTTCCTATTATCCAGCTGAATTACTAATAGAAGATTGCCCTCCTGATAAGGTTTCTTTTGAATATCTTTATGCAAATCAATTATTGGCCACAGCAGAAGAAATTGACATGTGAAAAAATATGATTGTTCTTAGCAATCTACTTTGGGAATATGGATGGGACCTAATGACTTGCCGGTTCTTCCAAAGTCCCTTCAAATTCCAATGATGAAAGCATTACATGTGAACTTCCACTTAGGGAGAGATAAGATGGTGGACATATTGAGCAAATATTGGTGGGGGCATTTTTCGAAGCTGCTGATCATGTTGCCAAACATTACTCTGTTTGTTCTAAATTTAATTCAGAAAAACCTTACGAAGTCCCACTTGGAAGATACTCCTTGCCTTCGGGGCCTATGCTTGAATGGCAAATTGACTTTTTCCAGCTTCCACCCTCCAGTGGCTATAAATACGTTTTGGTAATGATTTGGGAATTTTCACACTGGGTGGAAGCTTTTCCAAGCTGTCGGGCAGCGGCAGACTTTGTAATGAAGAAACTCCTTGAAAACATCATTCCCACTTTTGGAGCCCCAGAACTCTTTGCAGTGACTAAGGAACTCAACTTTACTGGACAAGTAATAAAGGAAATATGTGAGGTTTTCCCAGTTCTTCAGAGGCTTCACTGCCCCTACCACCCACAAATCATTAGGCCTTGTGGAAAGAACTAATTGCGTTATAAAAATCCAGTTGGCCAAGTTTTCAACCTCTCTACATTTGTTTTGGGTCCAGGTACTCCCTCTTGTTTTGTTAAATTTGAGGTCCACCCCATGTAGACCACATAAGCTGACTCCACATGAGATTATTACTGGACAACCTATGGTCCTTTCTTATTGGTCGGCTTGGACTGACTCTAACCTGATCCAAACCAGTTTATTAAAATACTGCCAGTCTTTAATCCAGTACTTCAGAGAGTACGCTTCTCAAGTAAGAGCAGTTTTTGATGATCAGAAACCAGGTGTGTCTCAGTTGCCATCTATTGAACCTAGAGATTATATTGGAAAAGACATCAATTAAAGGATTCTCTTGAGCCTCGTTGGAAAGAGCTATATTTGGCCCTTCTCACCAACTCTTGTGCTGCAAAATTACAGGGAGTTAAGATTGGATCCTCTTCTCTAAGCTGAATAAGGCCAACCATACTTCTACTTGGATAGTTGAACCTACAAAAGGACTTAAGCTGAAATTCAAATGCCCAAGTAGCCAGAAGCAGACGACTCTTGAAGCAGACACCTCTTCTCAAGATCACAGAACAAGACGTCATGCAAGTTCTTGAAATTGTTGAACTCTGATTATGTTTGTTTTTGAAATTGCATTATTTTACAAGTTTGGGTTTATTGACTGATAAGAATTTTTCATACAGACTATTGACGTGTTTTGCTTCACAATCGTGAATATCCTTCTGTTACCACTCTCCTTATACTTTGTTTGTCTTATCCTTTAAAAGAATCCATTTGGCCAAGATGGCAGAGAACTCGGACACTTCCAGTGGTCCCCCTTAAAACAAAGACCAGAAAAAACAAGTGAATAAATTATATATGACAATCTAGGAGCCCTGAACATCAAAGACAAAGTTGAGGAATCAGACTGACTGGCAGAGGGAGGGAGAAATGTTTCAGAAGCAGTGACGAGTTGCTAGACATGACCCAGTGGGAATGGGCATCCAGCAGGCTGGATCAGGATGCATTTTCCACATCAGGAGAGCCCGAGTGGCAAAGATTTTACTCAAGCCTCCAGAACCAGTGAAAAGCGGCACTCAATTGGCAGAAGATAAGTACATGTGTCTAACCTATCTCGTGGATCAAAAAACACCCCATTTGGGAAGAACCTGTCTCCCATTTACCTACTCCCTCGCTCCGCACCGGGTCCCAGGCAGGCTTCAGTGATTGCTGCTTCCCCTGGGCTGGAAGTAGGACCCCGTCATGTGCCCTGAGCCATTCTCCTGGCCTTGGAGAGGGAACAAATTAACAAACAGCAAAAAATAATATGCCAGCTCCCCTGAGCTGGGAACTCAGGGCAGTCACAACTCCCTAGGCACAGGCATAAGGGGTCCACGGACTTTGAATGCCTTTCACCCCTGCATAAACCTGTGTGGGCCCATTTCAGCAGCATAGGCCTTCATTAGCACAGTATAACACAGTACATACCTGAAGGCTAACTTCAACTGTATCAGCTCTGTGGTGGATTGGCAGGTTTGTGACATTTGACACCACTCTACCCATTAACCAGGGCCCTCACCTACCCATATCAGCAGCCTGAGGACTGGTAGCTCCACACACACCACCTAGCCACCTGCAGTAGGGGTACAAGAATAAGTGGTGCCACCCAGTCCTTACAGCCAACAGCACTGAGTGCCCATAGTCCAGCTGCAAAACCCACCCACTTACACACTCTAGGAAACAGGGACACACTTTCCTCCCAGACACTCAAGAGCAGCCATAAGCCCCCCGCCTTGCTCAGCACACAACCCCCTACTGCAGGCAGATACCTGTGCCTACTCCAATCACCCTTGCCCATCTAGGACTGTAGATGAGAGCCTGCACCACACACTTGGTGATCGACTACCTGGACACCTAAGCTGAATCCATACAAGAAAAGTAAGTGGACTCCTGGGCTCACATACTTAGTAACAGATCTAACCACTTGCTGACAGGATATTAGAGCTTCAAAGTGCCAATAATCAAATTAGCTCTCACGAGCAGCCTATTTTGGCATATCAAAACAAAATAAAACAAGAAGCTAGGACACAGTAAGCAAACATAAAATAAATATATATAATAATTTATTGATGGCTTGGAGACAACAGTCAATATCAAATCACATGAAGAGGCAGACCATGATGGCTTCAGCGAGCTCCCAAAATGAATCAAGAAATGTTCTGGAGGAAGAGGATTTCTTGTTATTACCAGAGGTAGAATACAAAAGATTAATATACAGATCTCTTCAACATATCAGGAAGGAGATCATATAAAATGCAGAAGAAGCCAAGGATCACACAGACAAAGCAATAGAGGAATTTAAGAAGGTAACTCAAGAGCATGAGGAATTTAAGAAGGTTACTCAAGAGCATAATTACAAATTTAATAGGCTGCAAGAATCCATAGAGAGACAGCAATCAGAAATCCAGAAGATTAACAAGAAAATTTCAGAACTAAACAACTCAATAGAAAGTCATAGGAGCAGAATAGAGGCAATGGAAGTCAGAATTAGTGAGATTGAAGATAAAGCGCTTGACACCAACTTATCTGAGGAAAAATCAAATAAAAAATCTAAAAAAATGAAGAAACCCTAAGAATTATGTGGAAATATATCAAGAGGAATAACCTACGAGTGATTGGAGTACCAGAACAGGGAATAACAGAAAATACAGACAGAATTATTGAAGATTTGTTGGCAGACGATTTCCCTGATATTGTGAATGATGAGAAGATATCTATCCAAGATGCTCATCGAACCCCACAAAAGGCAGATCCCAAAAGAAAATCACCAAGACATTATAATCAAACTTGCCAAAACCAAAGATAAAGAGAGAATTTTAAGAGTACATAGGGATAAACAAAAAGTCATCTACAAAGGAGAGTCAATAAAACTAAGCTTGGACTACTCAGCAGAAACAATGCAGGCAAGAAGGCAATGGGATGACATATATAAAAGCTTGAAGGAAAAATATTGCCAGCCAAGAATTATATATCCAGCAAAACTGTCTCTCAAATATGATGGTAAAATCAGGGCATTTCCAGATAAACAGAAGTTTAGGGAATTTGCAAAAACCAAACCAAAATTACGAGAAATACTAAAGGGAGTTCCCTGGTTAGAAAATCAATAACATCAAATAACAACCCAAGACTAGAACACAGGACAGAGCAACCAGATATCAACCCAGATAGGGAAGTCACAAAAATAAAGCTAAAACGCTGAAACTATGGAAACAGACATCAATATGTAAAAGATGACAACATGAAAACAAAAAAGAGGGACTAAGAAATATAGTCATAGATCTTTCATATGGAGAGGAAGACAAGGTGATTAAAGAAATAAAAGACTGGTTTAAACTAGAAAAATAGGGGCAAATATTAAGGTAACCACAAAGGAAACTAACAATCCTACACACCAAAATAAAAAACAAGAAAAACATAAAGAGTCAGCAAATACAAAATCAACAACAATGAAAAAGATGAAAAGAAAATACATAGAGAAGAATGACTCAGCACAGAAAATTAAATGGAACAAAGAAACTGTCAACAACACAAAAAAAGACATCAAAATGACAGCACTAAACTCATACCTATCAATAATTACTCTGAATATAAATGGAACAAATGCACCAATAAAGAGACAGAGAGTGGCAGAATGGATGAAAAACCACAATCTGTATATATGCTGCCTACAAGAGGCACACGTTAGTCTTAAAGGCACAAACAAACTAAAATTCAAAGGATGGAAAAAATATATCAATCAAACAACACTCAAAAAAGAGCAAGAGTGGCAATATTAATCTCTGACAAAATAGACTTTAAAATCCACCACAAAGGATAAGGAAAGACACTATATAATGATTAAGGGTCAGTACACTAGGAGGACATAACTATAATAAATATTTATGCACCCAACAACAGGGCTCCAAAATACATAAAAGAAACTCTAACAGCACTGAAAAGAGAGATAGACAGCTCCACAATAATAATAGGAGACTTCAACACACCACTTTTGGTATAGGACAGAACATCCATAAAGAAGCTCAACAAAGACCTGGAAGATCTAAATGCTACAATCAACCAACTTGATGTCATAGACATATACGGAACATTCCACCCAACGGCAGCCAAGTATACTTTCTTTTCCAACGCACATGGAACATTCTCCAGAATAGACGATGTATTCGGCCATAAAGCAAGCCTTAACAGAATCCAAAGCATCAAAATATTACAAAGCATCTTTTCTGACCATAAAGTCATAAAGGTAGAAAACAACAACAGAAAAAGCAAGGAAAAAAAATCAAACACATGGAAACTGAACAACACCTTGCTCAAAAACTACTGGGTTATAGAAGAAATTAAGGATGGAATAAAGAAATTCACAGAATCAAATGAGAATGAAAACATATCCTACCAGAACGCTTGGGACACAGCTAAAGCAGTGCTCAGAGGTCATTTTATAGTAATAAATGCACACATCCAAAATGAAGAAAGGGCCAAAATCAAAACATTAACCCTACAACTCACACAAATAGAAAGAGAGTAGCAAAAGAAGTCCTATGGCACCAGAAGAAAGCAAATAATAAAAATTAGAGCAGAGTTAAATGAAATAGAAAATAGAAAAACAATTGAAAGGGTTAACAAGAGCAAAAGCTGGTTCTTTGAAAAGATCAACAAAATTGATAAACCTTTGGCCAAGCTCACAAAAGAAAAACAGGACAGGAAGCAAATAACCCAAATAAGAAATCAGATGGGCAATATCACAACAGACCAACTGAAATTAAAAGAATCATAACAGAATACTAACAAAAATTGTTGTCTAACAAATTTGAAAACCTAGAGGAAATGAACAAATTTATAGAAACACACTACCTACATAAACTAACACAAAGGTAGAACAACTAAATAAATATATAACAAAAGAAGAGATTGAAACGGTAATTTAAAAACTCCCAACAAAAAAATGCCCTGGTCTGGAGGGTTTCACTGGAGAATTCTACCAAAATTTCAGAGAAGAGTTAACACCACTACTACTAAAGCTACTTCAGAGCATAGAAAAGGGTAGAATACACCCAAACTCATTCTTGTAGGTTATTCCTCTTGATAGAGTTCCACATAATTCTTAGGGTTTCTTCATTTTTAAAAATTCTTTTATCTGATTTTTCCTCAAATAAGTTGGTGTCAAGTGCTTTATCTTCAATCTTACTAATTCTGACTTCCATTGCCTCAATTCTGCTCCTATGACTTTCTATTGTGTTGTCTAATTCTGAAATTTCCTTGTTAATCTTCTGGATTTCTGATTGCTGTCTCTCTGTGGATTCTTGCAGCCTATTAAATTTGTCATTATGCCCTTGAATAACCTTCTTAAATTCCTCTATTGCTTTGTCTGTGTGTTCTGTGGTTTTATCTACCTTTTGCCAGAACTCCTTCCTAATCTCTTGAAGAGTTCTGTATATTAATCTTTTGTATTCTCCTCCAGTAATTCCAAGAAATTCTCTTCCTCCAGAAAATTTATTGAGTCTTTGAGAGCTTGCTGAAGCCATCATTGTCTGCCTCTTTATGTGATTTGATGTTGACTGTTGTCTCTGAGCCATCAGTAAGTTATTACAATTTCTTTATTTTATGTTTGCTTACCGTGTCCTAGCTTCTTGTTTTGTTTTGTTTTGATATGCCCAAACAGGCTGCTCGTGTGAGCTAGTTTGATTATTGGTACCTTTGAAGTACTAACGTCCTGTCACCAAGTGGTTAGATCTGTTACTAAGTATGTGAGCCCAGGAGTCCATTAACTTTTCTTGTATGAATTCAACTCAGGAGTACAGGTAGTCAGTCATCAAGTGTGTGGCGCAGCCTCTCACCTACAGTCCTAGACAGTCATGGGTGATTGGTTCAGGCACAGGCATCTGGCTGCATTAGTGGGGTCACACACTGAGCAAAGCAGAGGGCTGATGGTGGTCCCTGAGTGTCTGGGAGGAAAGTGTGTCCCTGTTCCCTAGAGCATGTAGGTGGGTGGGTTTTGCAGCCAGACTATGAGCATACAATGCTGTTGGCTGTAAGGACTGGGGAGAGCACTTACTCTTGGACCCCTGTCGTGGGTGGCTCGGTGGCATGGGTGGAGCCCTCATTCCTCAGGCCCCAGATGTTGGCAGGTGAAGAAACTGCTTAATCGCAGAGCAGTGTCAAATATCACAAACCTGCCACTTCACAGCTGAAACAGTTGAAGTTAGACTTCAGGTATATACCCTGTTGTACTGTGGTAATGAGGGCCTATACTGTTGAAATGGGCCCACCCAAGTCTATGCAGGAGTGAAAAGCATTCAAAGTCCATGGACCTCTTATGCCTGTGCCTAGGTAAGCAGCTGTGCCAACCCTGAGTTCCTGGCTTAGGGGAGCCAGCGGCTTATTTTGTCCCTGTTTGTTAATTTGTTCCCTCTCCAAGGCTGGGAGAATGGCTCAGGGCACGTGACAGATCCTACTTCCAGCCCAGGGGAGTTGGCAATCACTGAAGCCGGCCCAGGACCCACTGCAGAGTGGGGAGGGGGGAGGTAAATGGGAGAGAGGTTGATCACAAATAGGGTGTTTTTCAGCCTGCACAGTAGGCCAGATGCAAGTACTTATCTTTAGCCTCTTGAGGGCTGCTTTTCACTGGTTCTGGATGGCTGAGTAGACTCTCTGCCACTGGGTCTCTCCTGATATGGAAAACACCTCCCAAGAGCCACTGCTTGCCTCACTGTGCGTGCGAGTTGATCTGGCCTGAAGGACTCTGGCTCCCACCAGGTCCAGTCTGGCAACTCCTCACTGTCTCTGAACTGACTCTCCCTCCCTCTGCCACTCAGTCGGATTCCTCAACTTTGCCTTTGATGTTCAGGGCTCCTAGATTGTCATATACAATCAATTCACTTGGTTTTTTTTTTGGGGGGGGTCTTTGTGGTAAGAAGGACCACAGGAAGTATCTGACTACTCCGCCATCTTGGCCCCTCCTTCCACTCAAACTCATTTTATGTAGCCAGCATCACCCTGCTACCAAAACCAGGAAAAGATGCCATAAAAAAAGAAAATTACAGACCAACATCCCTCATGAACATAGACACAAAAATTCTCAACAAAATTCTAGCCAATAGAATTCAACAACATATCAAAAAAATAATTCACCATGACCAAGTGGGATCCATACCAAGTATGCTGGGATGGTTCAACATTAGAAAAACAATCAGTGCAATCCATCACATAAATAAAACAAAAGTCAAGAACCACATGATCTTATCAATTGATGCAGAAAAGGCATTTGACAAAGTCCAACACCCATTCACGATAAAAACTCTCAGGAAAATAGGAATAGAAGGGAAATTCCTCAATATGATTAAGGGCATTTATACAAAGCCAACAGCCAACACCATCATGCACGGAAAGCGTCTGAAAGCAATGCTCTTGAGAATGGGAACCAGACAAGGCTGCCCTTCATCACCACTCTTATTCAACATTGTACTGGAGGTCCTAGCCAGAGCAATTAAGCTAGAAAAAGAAATAAAGAGCATCCAAATTGGTAAGGAAGAAGTAAAAGTATCTCTATTTGCAGATGATATGATCTTATACACAAAAAACCCCAAAGAATCCACAAGAAAACTACTGGAACTAATAGAAGATTTCAGCAAAGTATCAGGATACAAGATAAACATACAAAAATCAGTTGGATTCCTCTACACCAACAAAGAGAACTTCAAAGAGGAAATCACCAAATCAATACCATTTACAATAACCCCCAAGAAGATAAAATAATTAGGAATAAATCTAACCAGAGATGTTAAAGACCTATACAATGAAAACTACAAGACACTACTGCAAAATACCAAAAGAGACCTGCATAAGTGGAAAAATATACCTTGCTCATGGATAGGAAGACTCAACATTGTGAAAATGTCAGTTCTACCCAATGCGATCCACAGATACAATGCAATCCCGATCCAAATTCCAATGGCATTTTTTCATGAGATGGAGAAAAAAATCACCAACTTCATATGGAAAGGCAAGGGGCCCTGAATAAGTAAAGCATTATTCAAGAAGAAGAACAAAGTGGGAGGCCTCACACTATCTGATGTTAGAACCTATTATACTGCCACGGTAGTCAAAACAGCCTGGCACTTGTACAAAAGATACATAGGCCAATGGAACAGAATGGGGAATCCAGACATAAATTCATCCACCTATGAGCAGCTGATATTTGACAAAGGCCCGAAGTCCATTAATTGGGGGAAAAGACAGTCTCTTTAACAAATGGTGCTGGCATAACTGGATATCCATCTGTAAAATACTGAAACAAGACCCATACCTCACACCATACACAAAACCGAACTTGAAATGGATCAAAGACCTAAATATAAAATCTAAAATGATAAAGATCATGGAAGAAAAAACAGGGACAACACTAGAATCCCAAATACATGGCATAAACAGAATACAAACCATAAGTAACAATGCACAAACACCAGAAGAGAAACTAGAATAACTGGGAGCTCCTAAAAATAAAAAACTTATACTCATAAAAAGACTTCCCCAAAGGAGAAAAAGACAACCTACAGACGGGAAAAAATTTTTGGCTATGACAAATCCAATCAGTGTCTAATCTCTAAAATCCACAAGATACTGCAAAACCTTAATAACAAAAAGACAAATAACCCAATTAAATGGGCAAAGGATATGAACAGGTACTTAACCAAAGAAGATATTCAAGTGGCTAACAGATACATGAAGAAATGCTCACGATCATTAGCCATTAGAGAAATGCAAATCAAAACTACAATGAGATACCATCTCACCCCAACAAAGCTAACATTAATCCAAAAAACACAAAATAATAAATGTTGGAGAGGTTGTGGAGAGACTGGGACACTTATACACTGCTGGTGGGAATGTAAAATGGTACAACCACTTTGGAAATCTATTTAGTGCTTCCTTGAAAAGCTAGAAATATCATAAGTACCATATGATACAGCAGTCCCACTCGTTGGAATATATCCTAGATAAATAAGAGCCACCACACGAATAGATACATGCACACCCATGTTCATTGCAGCACTGTTCACAACAGCAAAAAGATGGAAACAACCTAAGTGCCCAGCAACGGATGAATGGATAAACAAATTATGGTATATTCACACAGTGGAATACCAGGCAACGATAAAGAACAACGATGAATCCGTGAAACATAACATGAATGAATCTGGAAGGCATTATGCTGAGTGAAATTAGTCAGTCGCAGAAGGACAAATATTGTATGAGATCACTATTATAAGAACTCAAGAAAAGATTTAAACACAGAAGAAAACACTCTTTGATGGTTACGATGGTGGGGAGGGACGGAGATGGATATTCACTAACTAGATACTATACACGAATTATCTTAGGTGAAGGGACGGACAACACACAGTACAGGGGAAGTCGGCACAACTGGACTAAACCAAAAGCTAAGAAGTTTGCTGAATACAACCAAACACTTCGACGGACAGAGTAGCAGGGACGGAGGTCTGGGGACCATGGTTTCAGGGGACATCTAGGTCGATTGGCATAACAAAGTTTATTAATAAAATGTTCTGCATCCGATTTTGGTAAGTGGCATCTGGGGTCTTAAAAGATAGTGAGCGGCCATCTAAGATGCATCAATTTGTCCCAACCCATCTGGAGCAAAGGAGAATGAAGAACACGAAAGACACAAGGAAAACATTAGCCCAAGAGACAGAAAGGGCCACATAAACCAGAGACTCCATCAGCCTGAGACCAGAAGAACTAGATGATGTCCAGCTACTACCAATGACCGCCCTGACAGGGAACACAATAGAGAGTCCCTGATAGGGTAGGAGAAAAGTAGGGTGCAGAACTCAAATTCTAGTAAAAAGAACAGACTAAATGGTCTGACTGAGACTGGAGGGATCTTGGAAGACATGGCCCCCAGACTCTCTGTTGGCCCAGAACTGAAACCATTCCCGAAGCCAACTCTTCAGACAAAGATTAAACTGGAGTATAAGACATAAAAATAACACTCGTGAAGACAGTCATCTAGTGCTGCTACAACAGAAATACCACAAGTGGATGGCTTTAACAAAGAGAAGTTTATTCTCTCACAGTCCAGTAGGCTACAAGTCCAAATTCAGGGCGTCAGCTCCAGAGGAACACTTTCCCTGTCAGCTCTGGAGGAAGGTCCGTGTCAACAATCTTCCCTTGGTCTGGAAGCTTCTCTGCACAGGAACCTCAGGTCCAAAGGACGTGCACTGCTCCCCACGCTGCTTTCTTGGTGGTATGAGGCTCCCATGTGTCTCTGCTCGCTTCTCTCTTTATATCTCAAAAGAGATTGGCTTAAGACACTGTCTAATCTTGTAGGCCTCATCAGTATAACTGCCACTAATCCATTTTATTACATCATAGTAATAGAGTTTACAACACATAAGGAAATTACATCAGATTACAAAATGGTACACAGTCATACAATACTGGGAATCATGACCCAGCCAAGTTGACAGATATTTTGGGGGGGATACAATTGAATCCATGACATTTGTCAACCCCATGATGTGTCAACACTCTCCCCTTCTTGACCTCGGTTTCCCCATTTCCATTCATTCAGTTTTCCTGTCCCTTCCTGCCTTCTCATCTTTGCTTTTGGGCTGGTGTGTCCATTTATTCTTGCATATATGATTGAACTACATGTATACTATTGTTTGTTTTATAGGCCTATCTAATCTTTGGCTAAAGTGTGAACTTCAGGAGTGATTTCAATACTGAGTTAAAAAGGTGTCCGGGGGCCATACTCTTGGGATTATAAAGCTTTTCTTAAGTATTCTCTTAATCTATATTGTGACTCTCAACTGAGCCTGGCATGAGAATGCTTTTATCAGGTTATCCCAAGCAGTAGCCAACACCAGCAACTTAACTAAATGTTGGATCTGTCACCCCTCTCCACAGTCTGGGCACCAAAATTCATATCCATTAGCATAACCTCTATGTAATTATAGTTTTATACTCAATGCTATTGTGAACTTCAACATCACCTTTAAGCAAGCCATAAGTGTTAGAATATGACATCCTCCTAGATTGCTAGCTCAACCTCAGGTATCATGCTTTAATTTAACCAACCCATAACACCTGACCAGGTCATGGAACGCTTGAGAGCTTGCTTTGCAAAATGCAGAGGTGTTCATGCTTGCTGAATTAACTATTCACTCCAACACAGAGAATACCCTAGATATTTGGGGATTTTATCAAGCAAGGCAAAGGAATTACCTGACTGCATAAAAAATGACTCATCCCCTCCCCTTTGTACTAGACTCTGGGACCCTTTAAAAGTGGGATGATTATCTATTTGCAACAGTTCTTTAAAAGAGCATTGGCTTGAACAAGCTAATCAAAATATTCACTTTTCACACAACTATACTGGAAATAACATGATCTGTGCTCCACATGGATATGTATTTTTATGTGGAGCATTGCATTATCTCACTAAAAAAAAAGACCAAACCCAAGTAATGAGCTCTACAGTTGGGCATTAGACTTGTCTAGATGGATGGTACATGATGGGCCAATGCACCCTCGGGAAGCTTGGAGTACCTTTAGGCCTCCATTTACAAAATGAAAGCTTAGGTTGGACTAGTTGCCTAAAATTGCTTACCAGAATCAAGAGAGAAACAGAAACCTATGGGTACTACAATTCTATTCAACTAAATCCTGGAATGGGATATCGATTTTTAAGATCATTTTTTTCCTTCAAGGGGATAGCTGAACTAGAAAGTTCACTGCAAAATATTTCTCCCATCATGAAGAATATAGCCAATGACATTGCCGATGGACTGACCAATCTACAACAATCTAGATTCTCTAGTTAAAGTAGTTTTAGACTATAGAATAGCTCTAGATTTCATCCTTGTGCCACAAGGTGGGGGCGGTTTGCAAAATTGCTAACACCTCTTGTATACGGATTAACACCTCAGGCCAAGTAGAACAAGATATTGAAGCAGTATGTCAAAAGGCTACTTGGTTACACATAGACAATTCTGGGTCCCAGTCTGATTGGTTTGGTATCTTCAGCTGGTTGCCAAAAGGAATTGGCTTGTAGGTCAGACTGATGCTGTTAACTGGTTTCATGATACTTACTGTTGTTGTAATTATTATTGGAACAATCAAACGTTTGAAAGTTACATCCAATGTTTTGACTCAAAGAACCAATCTGATAACTATGAAGAGAAATATGTATGTAGATGAAACTCATTTTTGTAACAAAGTGGACAAACTTCACACCCTAGACTAGCCCTTTGAAACAGTCAAGCTATTCCTCTAATGTGGCTTTGCTACACATAAACCCTCAATTAAAGATCACAGAAGCAGAATGTTAAGCCATGGCATGGTGAAGCAGTTAGGTGCTGCCCAGCTACCTACATGGTAGCATCTGGGGTCTTAAAGGCTTATTAAGATAAGCAGCTGGATACTGTCAGGAAGTCCATGAAGAAGAAAGCATTCTTAAAATAGTGATCAGAAGATGTTCATAAAAATCCTTGATCAAAAGGAGGGAAAGTGTGAGAGCTCCATAACTGAAGTGTTTGACTTTAGTAAAATTGCTGGCCCGGGTCTGAGTCCAGATTCCATCTTAACTCTTGCTTACTTATCTAGCAAATATTAACCTTTGACATAGATTTAAGCCTATAGTTAAGGAAATGTGTTTCTCTGTGGTTGAGCTGAGGAAGGTTGTAAACAGAACTTTCCCGCAGGGTCTTGATGTGAATGGCTTATCAGGAATCACATGCACCAACTACCCCCAGGAAATTGATTGATGAGAAAAGCTATTTTACCAGAATGTCTTTAAGGAAGAATGTCCTGTGATTGTTTTGCAAACACCCTGTAACCCCCCTTTAGTCTCACGTACTGCTGCTTCACATTATAACCAATCTAAGAAGCAAACATATATGCTTTGTATTGATCACTGTAAAGCCCCCACTTCGAGTAATCCCACCTTATGCTGATCTAAGTTTATAACTTTCAATCAAAGTAGTGTACCTTAAGTTCTTTGTTCTCACCCTATAAATATGTCTCTGTAACTCCACCACCTTGGAGTGTTAGGTTTCATTTTGTGAATCTCACATTTCCTGGTTTGAATCATTTTTAAACCTTCAATAAATCTCTTTGCTTTTACTTCAGCAGAGTCTGGGTTCTTACTCTTTGACAGAAGAAAAGCTTTTGGTGTATTAATTTTGGTCAGGGATTTCTTTAAAGTGAATACTTGGTTTTGTGGGTAAGAAAGTCCCAAAATCAAAACCAGATATCTATGATCAATTTCTCTTTTTGACATCATAAAGAAAACTAAAACAAGTTGAGAGGTGGTAGAGAGGGATGGGAGGATGGCTATTAGTGTTATCATGAAGGGCACTTTCAGGAGGTGAATTCTGAGCAGAGAATTTAGCATAAAAGTAAAATGGGAGTGAGCCATGGTAGTATTTGGAGGAGGACATTCCAGCCAGAAGCCACAGCAAGGGTTAGGGCCCTGAAAGTGGAGTGCACCTGAGATGTTCCAGAAACAGCAAGGAGCCCAGCATGACAGCAGCATGGTGAGCTGAGAGCACAGTAGAAGATGAAGTCAGAGAAGTGGCCAGAGGCCACGTTCTGTGGGGCCCAGTGGTTCATAGCAACGACTTTGGCTCTGCGATACGTGTAGGGGGAGCCACTGAAGGGCTGAAAGCAAGAGCCTGACCTGATCTCATTCATGATTGTGGCTTTAATTCTCTTACGGGTCTGATGGGACTAACGCCTCTCCTGATAAGAGGTGTAAGTCAGTTCCCTCTGTACTATTTTATGAAAGCATCTACACAAATATTTAATTGAAAGAGAACTTGAATCTTCTTTTTTTCTTTTTCTTTTTTACTGTAGAAATTTTCAAACATATTCAGGGTAGAATATTTAATGAACTTGATGTACCCATCACTGAGCTTCAATAATGATCAACATATGATTAATCTTGTTTTATCTATACCCCCACCCACTTCCCCTGCTATCTCCACCCTATCCCAGCATGTATACTAAAAGATAAAAACTATATCTTTTAAAAACAGAACCACAATCCTATTACAACACAATTATTATTATTATTTTGCTTAATATCATTAAATATCCAGTCAGTGAGAACTGAAGCTTATAAGTGAGTTCTTGGAATTCAAAGAGCTATAGCTCTGTTGTGGATGTGTGTTCTGTTCACGTTGTACATGTGACTTTCTGTCCTTATTTGCACCCAATTCAAGGAGGACATAGGGTGTTTAGAGTGTGAGACCCTCCCTCCAAGAGTTCCCCGGCATTCTCACTCATAGGTGTGTTGTTATTCATGTTGGACCAGATTAGAAAGACTAACTCACTTGACTTAGTTCTTTTTTATTTGTAAAACAGAAATGATTGTGTTAGGATGAAATAAGATGCTGTGGCAGTGTTTTTGTTTTTAAAGCATTAGAGCTTTGTCAACATATGTAGCATATCACCAGGGGGAAGGATGTTAGTGTGGGCTCCGAATGTTCCTCTGACTCCAAGAAAAGCACCGTTTGCTCTGTTGAAATGGCATGATTTAGATGTCCTTGTGATCCTGTGCTGCGGTGAGGCAGGAACTCAGTGAACTAAGGGGATTCACTTCCCTGGAGCAAAGCCCCTTGGAACTGAAGTGGTGGCGATGATCTTCCGCCTGTGTCAGCTCCTCCTCGTCCATTTCTCTCTATCATCCAAGCAACTCCTTGCTCCAGGATAGGTGTCCTAGTCTCCAGTCTTATCCATTTATTCATTTGTTCTTGCATTTCTTTATTCATACTCCAAGCATTTGTTGTACTTCTGTTTGGTGCCGGGCACTGTGCTAGGCACTTGAAGCACAGAGATGAAAAAATAATTCCCTACCCAACAGGAGATCAAAGTCTGATATTTTAGACAACCACGTTAGGATAGTGAATCATAGTCTTTATGAAAAAATATGCAGCCTGTTCTTGAAAAACTCAAGCATCTTAGATATTTAAACAAACTTGAAAGCAAGCCATGGAAACTTACTTGAACCTTTGCAAGAAAATCAATATATTGTAGCTCCTGGTTAGGGCAATTAATTCATTAGCATGTTGTCTTGTGCTGTCGAGTTGGACTTATGGCGACCTCATGTGTTATAGAGTAGAACTGCCCCATAGAGTTTTCTCGGCTGTAATCTTTACAGAAGCAACCACTAGGCATTTCCTTCTACGGTGCCACTGAGTGGGTTCAAACTGCCAACCTTTCTATTACCTGCTGAGCACAAACCATTTGCACCACCCGGAGACCTGTTATTCGTTGGTATAAAACCTATGAAACTGCAGTTTGGCAACTAGTGTGGAAACGTGTGTTGTTTTGTCTGTAGAGAGCAAGTTATGTGAAGCTCATGCAAAGAAGAGAAACTCGATCCTGTTCCCCTCTTGTCAAGCAGTACTGTGATGTACTGCTCAGGATCTTAACAAACTCCCTGTGTATGATGGTTCCTGAGAAGGAGAGCTACCTGGAATGTGGTTGTGCAGAACTGGTTCTCACCTTCACCCAGTGTTTGAAGACGTTTCTTCCTTAAAAGCACCTGCAGAATTCTCATGCACAGCTGATGGGAATGGAGCATAAATTGATTCAACTCCTTTGGAAAATTGGCTATATCTACCAAAGTTAAACAAATTCTACCATATGACCCAACAATAACTACTCTTAGAAAGTTCTATGGAGTCCCCCTGTGGTGCAAATGGTTAGCACACTCGACTGCTAACAGAAGGATTGAAAGTTTGAGTCCACCCAGAGGCACATCAAAGAAGGGCCTGGTGATCTACTGCCAAAAGGTCACAGCCACTGAAAACCCTATGGAGAGCAGTTCTACTCTGATGCACATAGGGTCTCCATAAGCTGAAGTAAACTCAACAGGAACAGGTTTTTAGTTAGTTGTATAACCAAGAGAAATGAGTGTCTATTTGACACTCATTTGAAGGAAAAAAATCAAGTCTCAGGTTACAATATTGAAGGATTCTATGGGCAAAATAATGAACAATGCAGGAACCATCAAAAGAAGATGGAAGGAGTATACAGTCACTACACCAAAAAACTTGGTTAACATTCAACCATTTCAGGAAGTAGCATATGATCAAGAACCAATCAAGTACTGAAGGAAGAAGTCTCACCTACACTGAAGGCATCGCCAAAACACAAGGCTCCAGGAATTGACAGAATACCAATTGATATGTTTCAACAAACGAATGCAATGCTGGAAGCGCTCACTAGTCTATGCCAAGAAATTTGGAAGACAGCTACTTGGCAAAACCGACTGGAAGAGATCCATATTTGTGCCCATTCCAAAGAGAGGTGATCCAACAGAATGCAAATTTACAGAAAAATATCTTTAATATCACACATAAGTAAAATTTTCCTGAAGATCATTCAAAAAGGATTGCAGCAACAGGGAATTGCCAGAAATTCAAACTGGATTCAGAAGAGGTTGTGGAATAAGATATATCATTGTTGATGTGAGATGGATCTTGGCTGAAAGCAGAGAATACCAGAAAGATGTTGTCTTAGTCATCTAGTGCTGCTATAGCAGAAATATCACAAGTGGAGGTTTTAACAAAGAGAAATTCATTCTCTCACAGTCTAGTAGGCTACAAGTCCAAATTCAGAGCATCAGCTCCAGGAGAAGGCTTTCTCTCTCTGTCAGCTCTGGAGGAAGGTCTTTGTGATGTATCAGTCTTCCCTTGGTCTGGGAGCATCTCAGCGCAGGTATCTCAGGTCCAAAGGATGCGCTCTGCTCCCTGCATTTCTTTCTTGGTGGTATGAGCTTCCCATGTGTCTCTGCTAGCTTCTCTCTTTTATATCTCAAAAGAGATTGGCTCAAGACACTATCTAATCTTGTAGACTTCGTCAATATAACTGCCACTAATCCATTTTACTACATCATAGTCATAGAGTTTACAACACATACGGAAATCACATCAGATGATAAAATGATAGACAATCATACAATACTGGGAATCATGACCTAGCCAAGTTGAGAGATATTTGGGGGGAGCATAATTCAATCCATGACAGATGTTTACCTGTGTTTTATTTACTATGCAAAGGCATTTGACTGTGTAGATCATAACAAATTATGGATAACTTTACGAAGAATGGGAATTCCAGAACACTTAATTGTGCTCATGAGGAACCTGTACATAGATCAAGAGGTGGTTGTTCGAACAGAACAAGGGGATACTGTGTGGTTTACCATAGGAAAGGTGTGTGTCAGGGTTGTACCCTTTCACCATACTTATTCAATCTGTATGCTGAGCAAATAATCCGAGAAGCTGGACTATATGAAGAAGAACGTGTCATCAAGATTGGAGGAAGTCTCATTAACAACCTGTGATATGCAGATGACACAACTTGCTTGCTGAATGTGAAGAGGACTTGAAGCACTTACTGATGAAGATCAAAGACTATAGCCTTCATTACGGATTACACCTCAACATAAAGAAAACAAAAATCCTCACAACTGGACCAATAAGCAACATCATGATAAATGGAAAAAAGATTGAAGTTGTCAAGGATTTCATTTTACTTGGATCTACAGTCAACACCTATGGAAGCAGAAGTCAAGAAATCAACAACTTATTACATTGGGCAAATCTGTTGTAAAAGACCTCTTTAAAGTGTTGAAAAGCAAAGATGTCACTTTGAGGACTAAGGTGCACCTGACCCAAGTCATGTGTTCCGGCATGGACTTGTAATGTGAAACTTGCCTCCAAAAATGGAGGGCTTTGAGAGACCAGAGAAAGAGGTGGGCAACTCCGGGGTAGCATCAAAGGGGTTTATTAGGGAGACTTACATATGAGGCAAGTCCTGGGTGGTCTCAGGACCAAGCAGATCTCTGCACCCTGCAGTAGGAGGACAGAGGTTTTATAGCAGTGGCAGACAATAATGGCTACATGCCAGGGACTTTCATAAGGATGACTTAGCAAACTGTAGTGAACTAGTAGAACACATGAGGGCCCACACATTCAGCTTACAAAGCCTATTTCCCCTTCAGTCTACCCTTTGAGGTCAGCCCTTACAATCTTGCACATTCACCGTCTTCTGCAAGACCCCTGAGGGCCCCAAGAGGAGATGTTACACTTTGCAGGAAGGGACAGGCACTGTAGCTATAGTTGGAGGCACATACCACACCAGCAATATAGACAAACACAACAGAAATTCCCTATTCCTAGGAAAAAACTAAGCCCCAACAAAAAACCTCACCAGCCAGAGAGGAAGGAGGAAGACCAGGAAGCCTCAGCACACCAGTCATCAAGTGTGTCCAAGGCTTCTGTTTCTTCATATGGCCTAACAAATCAGTTTTGTTCTGGTGGTAGTCTGGTATATAGGTACAATATTCAGTTTTTACTATGACACATATCCTGCCTTGAGCAGCTGTTAGAATGTCCAGAACCATCCATTTCTAAAGGAATATCTTGCTCACTTGGGTGGTTTCGGCAGTTAATAGCCACAAGCTTTCTCTGCCATCATTCAATGCCTATTTAGTAAAATTAGAGATTCAATTTGTTTTATTACTTCTAAGGAGTCAATGGGGGGAACCAGAACATTTAAAAGGAAGTCATACCAGCGGAAAAGACTAAGCTTGGTCCACCTGGCTTTTACCATGGGGTAATTCAAACGTTTTGGTATAGTATTTTTTTTAAATGGTTCCTGCAGTATAGGGTAACCCCAAAGTGCAGCGTCCTACCCAATCACATGGTAACCAGGGCCACAAGTTGTGGCCACACAGCTGTTAGGAGCGAGGTATGCTCCTGCCATGCTCTTGGGGTTTTTATACTGCAATCATTCAGTGGTGTTAAGTGTTATCATCCATGGGCAGTGGGATGTAGGAGTTCAGCCCGCTATGTGGGAGGAGGACTTGGAGGTAGATAGGGAACTCATGGGGTTTAACTTGATTCAGAACAGAGACAGGTTTTCTCTAACACCCTGTTTGGGTATCAACCAACCCAAACCACCCCAGAGGTGGTAAACACCCTCTCGTGGCTTCAAGTGAGAGGTATTTTGATCTCTTACCAAGATGCAGGTGTCAATGACAGTCTGAGTCCAGAAAAAGGTAATGTTTTGCCCCCTTCTCCTGTTATTCCTGATATACTCTAATTAGTTAAAGAGACTTTAATACCCCCTCCCCATATCTCTCACAGCTACCCAATAGGTTACGGTCAGGGGATCCACACTCCAAGGCATGCCTTCTGCACTTGAGAAGGGGAGTTGTCCACAGATCCAGCAGCTGTTTTTGCTGTGGACTACAGCAAGTGAGCCTACTCCAGGAAGACGTAGGCAGCCCTGAAGGGAAGAAAGCAGAGTAGGCCATACCTAGTCAGAAAGACAGATGTTTAGTAGGTACCAAGAGGGGTAAATCTCCCTCTTCTATTAGGATCACACTAGTGGCGTCCCTTTGGGTGGTGAGAACAGCAGCTGCTTTAGGCATTTTTCCTGGCTGAGTGTACCATACATGCTGCCTTGGGGCAGTCACCTGAGGGGTTGTGAGTACAGTCACCAGTTTTGTTATATACCAGAAAAGGAGACCCTTGTGGTATAGTCGTCGTTCCCTTCCATGTTAAGAGTGACTGCCAAGGCCCTCGTGCAGTAGGATGGTGGGCTCCTATGTTAGGCCGATCAGTTCCTCCATCTCCAGAGGGAAGAAGTAACCATTCCACCCCAGTGGGGTGACCCATGACAGGTTCCAGTAGATAGCTCTACTTCCTGGCGCCAGGTCTTGAGGAGTCCAGAGGACCATGCTGTTTTGTTCTGGTAACAATCTTGGTGGATACCCTTCCGGAGCCAGTGACATCACTCGTACCATTGTTGGAGGGTCACTTGGGGTTCCTAGTCTGGCATATGGCGCTAAAGCCCAAGTGGGAGCAGAATTTACCAACCTCAAATCCTCAGACAGCACCTTGCTCCATCCCACCAGGGAAACCCTGACCATAGGGTTCATATTTGTTGTTTGGGACACCATTCTTCCTTTCCACCAGGCCCATGGACTTTGGGTTATAGGGCAGGTGATAATGCCATTGTACCTCATTCTTGGCAGCCCATTCGTGCACATCGTGACCTGTAAAGTGTGCACCCTGCTCACTATCAATCCTTTGGAGTATTCCATACATAACACTTAATTTTTGTAATCCTTTTATTGTAGCAGCCGCGTTCGCTCTTTTACAAGGGAATGCCTGTGTCAAGCCAGTAACAGTGTGCACACAAAAACCAAACCAAACCCGTTGCCGTCGAGTTGATTCTGACTCATAGCCACTCTAAAGGACAACGTAGAACTGCCTCATAGGGCTTCCAGGGAGCGCCTGGTGGATTCCAACTGCCAACTTTTCGGTTAATGGCCGTAGCTCTTAACCACTACGCCACCAGGGTTTCCATGTCCACACAAATGAGAGCATATTTCACTCCTTCACTGAGGCGTAAGGGTACTATATAATCTACTTGCCAGTCTGTCACAGGCTATGGTCCCTTATGTATCTTCCCGGGATCTTGGGGCAGACGTCTTGGGCATTGGCATGAGCATATGGGGCAATTTCATACAACAACCACCAATCACTATACTTCACTATTATGCCTGCCTCTTTAGCTAATTTCCAACTATGGGCACTATGGTGTTCACTTTTCTCGTGAATTTAGTGGGCAGCTTCCCCTTTAGGATGCACTGTTCTAACTTGTGTTATAGCATCTGCTTCTTGGTTTCCCAGTGGGGAAAAAGGTGAATGGACTGCTACATGAAAGACAGGTTAGTGTCCGGGGTTTGGAGTTGATCCCAGATGTCCTGCCACAAGGCTTTCCTCCACAAAACTTTACCCATTATTGCCCATTGCTCTTTATACCATTGACCTATCCAGATAGTTAACCCACAGGCTACCGTCCAGCTCTCTGTACGCAGGGTTAAATTCTGATATTTGTGGGTGATGACTATTCAGCCATCCTGTAATTCGGCCCATTGGCTGCTTTGTTCTGAATTAGTTTCAAAATAATGGTATCTGTGGAGGCTTGAACAGCTACTGCCATCCACAGTGGTGGCATACCCCGGCAAGAGCCATCTGTGTACAGGGTGTCTGCTGGCAAAGGGCCTTACCCTACCCTCTCTTAGAAGAGACAGGAGGTGGCTGCAGTGGTGCACTAGCCTGTGCTGGGGGGGGGTGCATCTTGACATGTCACTGGGCTAAGTACAGCCTGTAATTCTTGGGACAATGGACTGGCAGAAAATGCACTGTGCTGAAGCAAGTATGCATGTCATTTGGTCAGTGTAGTTGTCTAGGCAATAGCTGATGACAGCTTGGAGAACAGCCCATTGACCCACCCATTTATGGGTAGCGCTGTGTGAAGGGTTACAGCTCATGTCTCTGTTAATAGCTCTACCTGGTGTAGAGCATTATAGGCCACCAACTATTGTCTCTCCATGGGAGTGTATTGATCTTCTGCCCCAGTCTACAGTTGGGACCAAAAACCTAGGGGGACTTTGGTTCCATCCTGATCTTGCCACAAAGCCCAGCCAAAGTTGTCCTTGGTGCTGCTTATGTCTAACTGGAAGAGTAACCCTTCAAATATTGTACCTAGCGGTTTCACTTGTGCAACCAACACCTTTGCCTTCTCAAAAGCTTGCTGCTGTTCATTACCCCAATCCCAAGAGGCACTCTTTTTTTTTTTACCAGTTGATAGAGTGGTCTCAACCACCGGGCCAAGTGGGGAATAAATACTCTCTAATACCCCAAAAGAGCACTGGTGTCACAGTGGTTAAAGAGCTCAGCTGCTAACCAAAAGAGTAGCAGTTCGAATCCAGCAACTGCTCCTTGAAAACCCTATGGGGGCAGTTCTACTTCTACTCTGTCTTGTAGGGTCACTATAGGGTTGTTATGATTCAGAATTGACTCAATTGCAACGAGTTTTGTTTGGTATTAATACCCCAAAGGACTAATGAAGGCCTGCACTTCTTTTGGCTTCCTAGGGGTTGGGTAAGCCTGTACCTTATCAACTATGGCTTCAGGCAACACATGAGTCTTACCTGACCAGACGACCCCTAGGAATTTTACCAATGTTCTTGGCCCCTGCACCTTTTGAAGATTCACAGCCTATCCTCCCCTTGTAGGTAGATGATTAGGGGAGCTAGAACCCCGTAACAGAGAAACATCTTCAGTAGTTAACATAATATTACAATGTAATGAAATCAATGGATAGTAGCAGGAAAGGGGAAAAGAGTCAGATTTCTAGCGACCATATCATGGCAAATGGTGGGAATACGTAGATACCTCTGCAGTAGCACCTAGAACATCCATTGCCGTCCCTCCCAGGTGAAGGCAAACTGGTCCTGAGCAGACGGGGCTGGAGGGATGCTAAAGAATGCATTAGCCAAGTCTAACACAGCATGATATGTGCCCAGGTCTCTACTAAGGGTTTCTAACAAGGAAGTTATGTTCGGGACTGCAGAACGTATAGGAGGGATCACCTTAAGCTCTCTGTAGTCCATAGTCATATGCCAAGACCCATCTGGTTTCTTCACAGGTCACACAGGGCTATTGAAAGCATTGTGGGTTTCCCAGAGAATGCCTGCCCTTTTCAATTTCAAAATGGTTTCACCAATTTCCTTATGTCCTCCAGGCAACTTATATTGCCTGATGTCTACTACTCTTTGTGGTGGGGGCAGGGTCACTGGTTCCCATGCCGCATTCCTCCTCAAGACTGCTTTTACCACCCTCAATCACAGTCAGAATTCTCCCACAGATGTGGTCAAAGTCGGTCACATGAGGAAATCCACCGCTAGAATGTATTCCAGTATTGGGGAAATACAAACCTGATATGGCTTAGGAGGAGTATGTCTTATTTGTAGGGTTAGGAGTACTTGACGTACTTGGATGGACTTTCTACTGTACCTGTCAATTGCTCAGGGGGGTTCCTGAAACTGTTCAGGTTTTCCAAAAGTAAGGGTGCATTCTGCCCCGTATCAATCAGAGCTCACACCCACTACTTGTTTGTTCCTGACCAATGTATTGTGACCTCTACATGGTACCTCCAGCACTCCTGCAGGGCCCTGACCTACAGGTGACCTCAGCCCCACCTCTAGTCCCTAGGGATTGATGGGGTCCACTTGGTGGCAAGGGGCACTTCCTCACAGGGGGAATAGGACCCAGAGGGAAGTATTGTTGCTCCGGCTTCAGATTCTTCAAAAAGCTGACTAAAACTGCATTTGGTTGCTTATCTATGTTTTCCACTGCCTTTCCAGCAGCCACTAAGTCCACCCACATCTGCTATTGGGTGGACTTCAAGGGGCCTTTGGACGGTCTTCTTGCAGGGTTTTCCGTCTTTCCTTTCTCTCTTCTCCACGGCTCACACCCCCTTCTCTCTAGCCCTCTCAGTTTCACCAAAGTAGGCCACAGCTTATCCTACCTGGTAGACCATCTGGCCCACTAAGGGACCAACTGTAGTCATTAGCATGCCATACCAGGAGGGCAGGGCTGCCTGTAGGGTCTTTGCTTTCATTCCTACAGTAAAGAGTTCATTGTCTGGTCCCCGGATGTGCTCGGCATAAATGGCGTGGCACCTACCTAGCTCCTGTATTAGCTGCTGTAACTTCTCCATGGAAGCTCACTTCCCAACCATACTGGGAAGATCCCTCTCATTTGACTATGCTTTTCTGCAATATAAGATGATCCAATCCTTGAAGGCATGTATGCCCTCTGTGTTATAAGCTGTGTGTAAATGCTCCAGAGGGTGGGGTGAGGTTATACTACTCATTTTTTCTGCCGTGGCTCCACTTAAAGAGACACGGTCTCCCCCAAAGTCCCAGATGTCTAAAGGCCCCTTGAAGTCCACCCAATAGCAGATGTGGGTGGACTTAGTGGCTTCTGGAAAGGCAGTGGAAAAGACAGGTAAGCAACCAAATGCAGTTTTAGTCAGCTTTTGGAAGAATCTGAAGCCAGAGCAACAATACCGCCCTCTGGGTCCCACTGCCCCCTGTGATGAAGTGCCCCTTGCCACCAAGGGGGAGATGCAGTGGTTTCCTTTCCTTTCTGCTGGAATTTCCCACACAATTCAATTAGCTCGGTGGGAGTGTCATGGAACTGGTGGGCGGGATTTCTTGTCTATAGTGTTTAGGCTTACATGTAGCTTTCATCCTATGGGTAACGAGTGGCTATGCCCAGAGGGGCTGCTCTGCAAAGCCAGACTCCTCCTCAACTATCAATTCCTCATCTGATTCGCTACTATATTCACTCTCCCAAGGATGCCACGTTTTTGTGTCCTAGTCAGCTTTCATCAACACTGCCTTAATCTTTGCCTTTGGTACTTTCATTCCCCCTATTTTTACAAACCTGCAGGTGAGTGTGTCTAGCTGCTCATCCTGTTCACAGACATGGCTGCTCAATATGTCAGTCGTGGCCACACACGACTGCTGCACATCCCTTGCCAACTGTAACTCTTCCTGCAAAGCTCTTAAGTGTGCTTCGGCAGTTAGGTGGGCTTCAGTGGCCAGCCAAACAGCCCAGAGCAGTGGTCACCCTATGGCTGCTACTGCTTTCCTAGCTTCCTTTCCACGCTTATAAAAGTGTGCATCTTCTCACAACTGTGCTATGGCACTTGGCATTTTCAGGGAATCCCCATACTCATGCAGTGGTCCGCATGCATCAAGCACAGGAGTCAGACCTCACCACATGGAGCTTGCTGGCCAACGCAGGATTTCCCTCACAGAGACCTCACTGCCATTCACCATTTCCTCAGTCTCCTAGCTGGCTCACCAGTTAGCCTGGCATGGACCTATAATGTGAAACTTGTCTCCAAAAATGGAAGATGCCAAGAGACTGAAGAAAGAGGCAGGCAACTCCAGGGTGGCAGCAAAGGAGTTTATTAGGGAGACTTACATATGAGGAAAGTCCTGGGTGGCTGCAGAACCAAGCAGATCTCCATGAACCGCAGTGGGAGGCCAGAGGGTTTATAGTGGTGGCAGACAATAGTGGCTACATGCCAGGACTTAGATAAAGGTGACTTAGCAAACTAGTGAACTAGCAGAATGCATGTTCGGCTTTGCAAAGCCTGTTTCCCCTTCAGCGTGGTATTTTAAATCTCTTCATATGCATGCTCAAGCTGGACAATGAATAAGGAGGGCTGAAGAATTGACACCTTTGAATTATGGTGTTGGCTAAGAATATTGAATACACCATGAACTGCCAGAAGAACAAACAAATCTATCTTGGAAGTAGTACAGCCAGAATGCTCCTTAGAAGCAAGGATGGTGAGACTTCCTCTCATATACTTTGTACCTGTTATCAGGATGGACCAGTCCTTGGAGAAGGACATCATGCTTCGTAAAGTAGAGGGACATCATAAAAGAGCAAAACCCTCAACGAGATGGACTCACGCAGTGGCTGCAACAATGGGTTCAAGCATAGCAATGATTGTGAGGATGGCACAGGACTGGGCAGTGTTTCGTTCTGTTGTACATGGTCACTATGAGTTGGATCCAACTCAATGGCACCTAACAACAACAACAGCAATTTGGTTTTATTCATAATAAACAGAATGGAGAAAACGCAAATGCCCATCTACCAGGAGAATTGATTAATCAGTTATGGTATATTCACACAATGTTATAGTACATAGTTATAAAAAGGACAAACTACTGCCATACCAATAACATGGATGAATCACAAGATTATCTTGAGTGAAAAAATGTGGACAAAAAAAGATAAAGTTCAAGAACAGGGAAAATGAATCTTTGGTGATAGAAATCAAAATAATACCTCTTTGGCAGAGGTTGAGGTAGTTATTGATTGAGAAGGGGCACAACTTGAGAAAGGATGGATTACCCAATAAGCAAGGCAAATACAGGTTTATTTGGGCTTACTTACTAATCTGTAGTGCACAATTTCAACCATGTGAAATTGTGGTGAAACTCTCAGTGAGCATTTTCAAAACCAGAGGAATGATGGTAGTCAGAAAAGCAGGATTGGGTCTGATGTGGGCAGTCACAGAAGGAGTAGCTGCACTTCTGGTCGGTATACAGTGTTCTTCTTATTCCCACTTGAAGGTACAGGAAATAAATAACTCTGATGACCACCCCCCCACAAGCTGGAGGACAGGGGTTAATACTGGCATAGCTCGGAGAGGCAGACAAGCTTATTCAGAGGCTTTTGGAAGCTTTCTGGGTCCTAGAACACTGCAGAGGGAACAGACTGAAGGAGCAGGCACCTTCCACATTTGCTCTTGCAGTGAGGAGCAGTTGGTCATTGTCACTCCCTCTTTATGAAGCAAGCCAAGGAGACTACTCTCACACTTGGCCCATCTCATGCATTCTTGGGTGTGTCCGCAGTTGGCAGTCCATTATCCATTTTCCATTCAAGGATGATGCAAGGGTAGGCGACCAACGCTGAGCTTTGAAGATGTGTGTGAGAGAGCCTTCCATTCTCAAGAGAGGTCATACTGAGAGCCTTGGGTGCTGCATCTGCTGGGCACCAAGGTTTCTGTGATGACTTTGAGGTTGTTCTACAATCATAGTACCAAACATGTGGAGACAGATCATTAAGTATGTCGTCACTGTGCAGGGCAGGCATTGTGTAGGATGGGCCTAAACAGAGACTTGCCAAATAGAGAGAGCAAGTCTGTGGCATAGCTAACACCAGAACTTCCTCTGCAGCCTTGCTTCTTAAGTGTGGCCCTGGACCAAAAACATTGCATCACCTGGAGCTTACTAGAAATGCAGTCTCAGGCCCATTCCAGACCTACTGAATTGCAACCCGTATTTTAACAAGAACTCAGTCATTTTAGGAACATCAAATTTTAAGAATCACTGCTCTATAGCACATTGATTTTTTTTTCCTTCTATACCACAGAGGAGCCCTGGTGGCATAGTGGTTAAGAGCTCGACTGCTAACCAAAAGGTTGGCAGTTCATCTCCAGCAGCTGCTCCTTGGAAACCCTATGGAGCAGTTCTACTCTGTCCTATAAGGTCAGTATGAGTTAGAATCGATTCAACGACAATGGGTTATACCACAGAGCCTACTAATGTTGCCCCAATAGAGAAAGGAAAAAAGTAAAGAATAAAAAAGTAATTACTCTTCCCCAACCAACCAGGAATCCTTTTAATTAATTTCACTTCCATGAAATGAATAGTTTTAAAGAGTATATCTACAAAACAAATTCCATTTTCTGATGATTATTTTATTTCCCCATTTTTTATTTTAATCAAAGACATACATCACTCCCCGTCAGAACTTCTGTTCAGCACAGCGTACCAAGTGTTTCTCCACTAAGTTGATAGAATTCCAGCAAAAAGACATGCTATTCGGTTAGCCTGCAGGGCCTTATCGGAGATAGAATTCCATTTAGGCATTTTGAAATACTGAATTGAAACCAGATTGTGGACCATTTGATCTCCGTTGCTCTTAGAGGAATCAGTCTGATGAAAACTGCTGATTTAACTAAGTGAAACTGGGAGAGGCTTAATCCGCCTGTCTCCTGGTAAGCTTGGGGCTGTGGTAAAGCTCTTAGTCATAGAAGAAAGTGGGCCCATGAAGCCCTCCAAGGATCAACTTTCACTTGGAACAGGGACAGGCAGGCATTCAGTGTCTCAAGTAGGGCAGGCCTTCGGAAGATTGCTTTTCCTTCCTTCTGCTTGCCACAGGGGCAGCTCTCCAGCTTCTGGGCCCCTGCTTGTGCAAGTATAGAAGGCACCAACCCTCACGTTCTCCGAAAGCTCTGTCTGGAACCTGAGGGACCTCAGTACTAGGACATTCATTGACTGATTCATTGATTAATTCAACACTTTTGGAACACTTAAGTTAGGCTAACAGGCCCTGGGTGAGAAAAAGAGTTAAGTGCTCTGCTACTAACCAGAAAGACGGCAGTTTGAATCCACCCAGAGGTGCCTCGGAAGAAAGTTCTGGCTATCTACTTCCGAAAGATCACAGCCATTAAAAGCCCTATGGAGCACCGTGAGTCAGAATTGACTTGATGGCAACTGGTAATGTTAAGCTAAGTGCTAGGGAGATATAGATCAGCTCAACCATTGGAGAGTGCTTCTGGGATGCAAATCACAAAGAATAGGACAGTTTTTAGGTCATTCTGCCCCCAGTTTGCCACACCCCCTTGTGACTCTTTTATGTATCTAGTCAGTGTCCAGTTATGAATATGCAAAAACCGACTTGACAGCAACTGTTTTTTTTGGTTTATAATACCCATGTAGAAAGTATAATGAAAATATTTAATTTATAATAACCACAGACAATATATAATAACTAAGACTAAATTTAATAATTATCTAGGATCCATAAGAAAAAAAACTATAAAATTTTAGAAAAACATTAAGTGAATAAAGAGGCACCGTGCGTTCCTTGATGAGAAGACTCAACATATATCAGTTTTCTCCTACTTATCTTTTAGGAGCCCTGGTGGCTCAGTGCTTAACAGTTCGGCTGATAACTAAAAGTTGACAGTTTGAATCCACCAGCGTCTCCTTGGAAACCCTATGGGGCAGTTCTACTATGTCCTAAAGGGTTGCTGTGAGTCAGAATCGACTTGATAGCAATGGGTGTTAAATCTTTTAACAGTTTCAATAATATTGCAATGGCACTAGGGAACTTTTGGGGTGATGGAAATGATCTAGGTCTTTAACTTGAGTGTAGTGGGGGCTACCCAACTGTATACATTTGTGAAAACTCATTGTAGTGTATAATTTAAAAGGGTGAATTTTAATGTATGTAAATGATACCTCAATAAACCTTACTTTTAAAAATTTCCATGACATCTTTTGGGAGCTCAGGAAAATGATTCTGAAACTCATTTGGAAGAATAAATGTGAAAAGTAGTTTCAGGAAAGATATAGGAAGATGGAAGAAATAAAAGCAAGGAAGAAGGGCTTGCCTTACCAATATTAAAATATATTACTAAGCCTAAGAAAAAAAAAAACTCCGTAAACAAACCACCATTGTTAATCACAGAAAACATTTTGGTGTGTATTTTTTTGTGTTTATATAAACTTTAAAAAATGGGACAAACTTTTACAGGTTATTTATTCACTAGAGTATATAATGAATACCTTTCCATATCATTAAATATTCATCAACAGCTCTATTTTAATGATTACATGGTACTCCATTTATTAATGTACCAGGGTTTATTTAACCTTCCCTTATAGTTGGACATTTAGGTTGTTTTCTACTATCTACTATTATAAAAACATTGCAGTGAACAACTCTCTAGATAAATTTTTGTGCATATGTGTGGTTTTTTCTTAAAAAATCAAGATGTTACTTTGATGACTAAGGTGATTCTGACCCAAGCTACAGTCTTTTCGATTGCTTCATATGCATGTGAAATTTGGATCATAAAAAAGGAAGACAGAAGAATTGATGTGTTAGAACTGTGCTGCTGGCAAAGAATATTGACTAAACTGGGGACTGCCAATAGAATGAACACATCAGCCTAAGACGAAATACAACCAGAATGTTCCATAGAAGCAAAGATGATGAGACTTGGACTTGCTTACTTTGGACACCTCTTGTTTTTGAGGATCTATTTTCTAAACCCGCCTAAATGAAAATGAATAATTTTGTAATATGAAACATTCATTACTAGGAAGAGCAGTCTAGTGCTGGGAAGACAAATGGTTTATCTCCCGTGTCGATTTCAGTCTAATAGTAGTTGCATCATGCAATGCAGTGCTAAGGAAGATGATGAAGCTGTGCCTAGGCTCAGATGGTGTGTGCTACGATCCATTAATGATGTCTGCAGAAGTCATTAAAGAAATAGCAGCTCCCTTGATCTAGTACTCTCCAGCCCTGAAACAGAATGCTAAAGTTGATTGTTGTTGCCTATTTGATTGCTTTTGATTCTGGGGGAGGCATGACAGGGCTCAAGGTCCTCATTCACTGCCTGGGGATGAAAAGGAAGGAAATACTCTGTCATGGGCGTTCACCCTGCACTTCAGACGTGGAGGAGGGTAAGACCACTAAGAGTTATGCAGCTGCTCACCACTCCCACCCACAAAGCAACATTTCACATTAATGCTCTGAGGATAAAGACCAACCTTTCATTCATGTGGCTCCCTCTTGTGCCTTAAATCACAGAATCAGAACATAACAGAGCTGAAGAGGACTCGAAGGATCATTTAATTCAATTCCTTTTTTACAGAGGAAGAAGCTGAAGCCCAGATATTTAAGAAATTTTTAATTTGTATAAAACCAAACCCATTGCCGTCCACTCGATTCCAACTCATAATGACCCTACAGGACAGAGTAGAACTGCCCCATAGGATCTCCAGGAAGCGGCTGGTAGATTCGAACTGCCAACCTTTGGTTAGCAACTGAGCTCTTAACCACTTCACCACCAGAGCTCCTTAATTCGTATAGGGAGAAATAATTTCTCCCAGAATCTTAAGGATGTCGTCAGGATTCTGAGCAGTAGGACAGCTTGGTGCACCTCATTCAGAGCAGGAAAGCAAAGTCTGCCCACAGTCATCTTGTTACCCTGGGCAAGCCATTCCCCACTGAGTCACAGTTTCCACATAAGTTAAGTGGGGATAATGCCACCTGCTCTGCCTATCCCATAGGATTGTTGTAAGGCTCAAGTGAGATAAAGAACATATGTCAAAATGGGGAAAACATTTGCAATATACACGAGAGACTACTAAAATCTTTCACATATGAATGTTCTTAAAATAAAAAAGATTAACGCCTCGAGAAAAATGGACAAAGGATATGAAGGCTATTCATAGAAGAACTATAAATGACCCTCATGCATATAAAATGAAGTTCAACTTCATGCATAATCAAAGATAAGAAAATTAAAACATCAGTCAATTATATTTTTCACCTATAAAATTGACAAAGTTTGAGCGAGGATATCAAGGGTTGCAAAGATGTTGGGAAATAAACCCTTACACAGCGCGTGTGGGGGTGTGCACATGTGCAGGTGTGTGTGTGTGTGTGTTTGCGTGCATGTGGGCGGGGATTGCAAATGGAGGTGATCCTTTAGGAGAGTAATATGTCTACATACCCTATCTTAGTTATCTAGTGCTGCTGTAACAGAAATACCACAAGTGAATGGCTTTAACAAACAAATTTATTTTCTCACAGTTTAGGAGGCTAGATGTCCAAATTCAGGGCATTGGCTCTAGGGGATGGCTTTCTCTCTGTCAGCTCTGAGGGAAGGTGCTTGTCTCTTCAGCTTCGATTTCCTGGTTCCATGAAGATCTCCATGTATTTTGGTATCTATCTTCCCCCATCTCTGCTTCTCTGGCTTGTTTGTTTAATCTCTTTTTATATCTCAAAAGAGATTGATTTAAGACACACCCTACACTAATCCTGTCTCATTAACATACAAAGACAACCCATTCCCAAATGGGATTATAACCACAGGCATAGACGTTAGGATTTACAACACATATTTTGGCGGGGCACAATTCAATCCATAACATGTACCAAAAGCATAAGATTCAGTAATCCTACTTTTACGAATTTATCCTAAATAAATTATCGGACAAATGCTTAAAGATATATATATACATATATATACATATAAAGGATATCGCCTTGATAATATAAGATATACAATTTAGATATATAAATGTAAAGTTTCTGACCTGGAAAGATGCTCACAATCCATCAAGTAAAAACAAACTTGGTTACAATTACATTTTTGGATGATATGATTTTTTTTTTTATAGTGAACGTGTGTTGCTTTAATAAAAATATGTAAATATCTCCCCATTTTTATTTTGAAAAGGCAAATATGAATAGGCATAGGAAAAATATTTTGAAGGGACATATAATATTAACGGCTGTTAGCTCTAGGTGGGGAGATAATTGTTTATCTTCTTTATTTCATGCTTTCCTGTAATTTACATTTTTATATGAATATTAATTTTATAATCAGAAAAAAAATACCTTGGGAAATGGAACATTTTCCAACAAAGTCTGATTGCTAAATCATTTTTTAAATTTACTCTTCTCCCCACCCTTTGGTATTTCCAGTTTCCTACAGAACCCATAATAGAATTTTCTAGAACTGATGACCCTGCTAAGGGATGAGTCCTTACCTTAGCCAGGGACCATCCCCAGTCCATTCCAGGGTTGGGAAAAGCCACTGAGATTTCACGGTTTAGGAAGAGAAGTGTTATGGGGCAAGAGAAACTCTTGCCACAAGGCAGCATGGCACATGAGCCCTCAAAACACCAGGCTGATGGGAAGTTACTCTGCATTCATAGACTGCTTAGCATGGTGAGAACCAGCACACCTTGGACCACCATTTGCTCTTGGGGGAATTTGTGAGGTCAGGTGTACAGGAATCGGTGAGGCTACGACAAACTGACAATGAAGTGACAACAGTAGGTCATGGCAGGGGAGAGTTGACAACCTACAGGCCCCTAGTGCCATTTGCTGCTGGATGGCAAAGTGCGTCACTTAGAGCTTACTCCAAGTGTAATGGGAAGGTTGGGGGTCAGGGTGAGGGTACCATGAAATGCAGAGAATGTTATTTTGGGGCCATCTGATGTGAGACTCTCTTAGACTGGAGTTGTCTTTGTAAGGAAATGCTTTACCTGGCGTAGAATCTAGGCCTCCAGGGTGGGTTTGCACTCAGGTTTCAGATGATAACAAAGCATAACTAAAAGAAAGGTATTTTCAGCTCCCTCGTTGGGGGGTAGTGAGAGGAATGGAGAAGGAGGGGACAGGATGGGTGAAATGGAGAAAGGTGGGGTATCCTCTTCTCCTCCCTCCCATCTTTAATAAGATTCAACAAACCATGGAATGCGTGTACGATTGGACTTCTTGGGGAAAGCAGTGAAGGATGTGAGTTTTGCATTTAAGCTGACATGTGGGTAAGCAAAGTAGCACTGAGGGTACCAGGGGTAGGGTGGCCTCCTGGCCTCATCTGGGTTACTTTTTGAACTCTGCATTTCTCCTTTCTAATAGCTATCACACAGGTATGTAACTCATCAAGTCACTGCGTAATTGTTCAATGTTATCACGTTCACCACCTTGTTCTTGTTACCTGGAATAAACCTGGGCACGTCCTGGAGGGGCCTTTTATTTCATGAGGATTCCACGCCATACAATTTTATACTCCCACCAGAAAAATAGGAGTGCATGTTTCATCACAGCTTGCCAACAATCGTTGCCTAGCATTTGACTTTTCTTCAATTCAGTAGGTGAGAAATTGTATCTCAGAGTGGTTTTAATATGCATTTCTCTCAAAATAAGTAAAGATGAGCATTTTTTCATATGTTGAAAAGCTATCTGTATAACTTTTTCTGTGAATTGTCTGCTTGTTTGACCATTTGTTTCTTTTTCTTCTTAACTTTTAAGAATTATTGATATATTGAGATTGGCCTTATGACTGACATAAATTGCAAATGTTTTCTCCCACTTTGTCAAGTCTCTTTTGACTTTATTTTTTCCATAATAGTTTTTAAAAATTGTTTTGAAGTTGAATTGATCCACTTTTTATTTTATTGCTTCTGAATTTAGTCACAGTGGGCTTTCTCCACTCCCAGATTATAAGGGAATTCAGTTATGTTTTTTCTTCTGGGTCACAACGATCCGATCCCAACCCACCACGGGATGGCGCAGGACTGGGTAGCATTTTGTCCTGTTGCGCATAAGGTCACCATGAGCGAGGCCAACTTGATGGTAACTAAAAATAATAATAAGAAGAATATGCATTTATTATGCTTTGAACTTAGCTGTAGGTTTGCAACTTTTTGTAACAGAAAGTTGAGAAACGTAAGTGGTGAATTAAAGGAAAGTTGTGGCCTCTCTCTGCTCGAATTTCATCTCGGGACTCCGGGCATTGGCGCCGGACCCTCACCCTCCACCCCAGAGCCAGCGAGCAGTCTTGGCTCAGAATAGTCAAGTTCCCGTTTCTCCAGTGACACCTAATCCCCTCGCAGAGGGACACGGAGAAGGCACTTGATCCAGGAGGCTCCCCGAGGTGACGCCATGCTCTGGCAGAGAGGCCGTCCTGAGAAGGCTGGCTCCCGAGGCAGCCCCGCACAGCACCCAGGCGGAGGGCGGGCAACAGCTCAGCGGAAGCGCGGGCATCTGGGCGGGAGCGTGGCAGCCGCCGCTCTGTCGCCTCCGGAGCTGGCGTGCATTCTTGAGACACAATACATTTTTTTTCCAGCTCATCCCAGGATAAATGCAGCTCTCTGCCCTGCTGTGGGGATTAGTGCTTGCTGTGTGATGGCTGAAAGAACAAGGGCTCCTCCTGTTCTCAAAAAGCCTGCTAATAATAGACTGATAAGTCATCTGTCCCCCTCTAATCAGAGGAGAAATTCCGAATGAGGAGAGTGTACAGTTGGCCTCAAAGAGGACTCTTTCAGCAGCAAGAGGGTCTCTCCTTTAAGATTCCTGCCTCTTTGCAATATGGAAATCTTTCTTTTTATTAATATTATATTTTTCCCTCTCCCCCTCCCAATCTCAATAGCTACCAATTGTGGAGCTGATTCCGACTCATGACGACCCATGTGTGTCAGAATGGAACTGTGCTCCACGTACAGAATCGTCATTAAGAAAACCAGCGGTACTATGCTGTAATAATACATGGAAACCTTCAGAGCGAGAAGAAAACAGATTTGTCAAAAACCTACAATGTGCCAAACAGAGCGCTAGGCAGGTGTGTCCAATATTTGAAGGTCCTATTGAGTCCTCATAGCTCGCCTATGAGCATTATTGTCCCCATTTTATAGATGAGAATACTGAGGCCCAGAGAAGTTGGGCACCATGCCCACCCTCACACAGTTTACAAGTGAGTGAGCTGGGATTCCCACCCAGGTCTGTCTGACACCAAAGTCCCATGCTCTTCCTGTACAGCCTGCGGCTGCTGTTATAGATCAAGTAGCATTTTCCCCTCTCCTAAAGATAATTTTCCAAATGATAATTTTCATTCTTCATATCTAGTTTTTAAACCGTTTTCAGTGTGGGGGTTGTTGCTATCACTTCCTGCTCTTCTGGAGAGCTGAGTTCCATCTCTAACTTGGATCTTCTTTCTATGGCCTTGGACAAGCTTCCAACTTCTCTTACCTTCCATTTCTTCATATGTAAGAGTGGGATGTTTAGGAAATGATCTCTAACACCTTCCAGCTGAACACGCTGTGAGTCCACGGTGTTCTCTTCTACGCTCACTTACATTCGTTTGCTGAAGATGAGAAGTTTGATGAAGAAAAGGGGAAAAGGATGTGTAAGTCTGGGAAAGCTGGGGTGAGAGACATCAGCATTTTAGAGTTTGTAGTGGGTGCAATAACACAGCATCAGCACCCTCTTACAAGGAACTCGGAGAAATCCTGGACAGAATAGTTCGTTCCAGTCTCCTGGAGGTCACTATGGATACAGTTATATAAATAGATGGGTAAACTGATGATTACAAAAAGGAAAAACAAAGCTGACACATGTTTTATTTACCACAGAGTACATCCCCACAACTCTCAACAACAACTTGCAAGCCCAAATCCCCACCAGTGGCCTGACCATTGCCCCAGACGTAGCCAGGACCCCTCACACTGACCACCCCTTGGCCCCATGGGCTCTGTTAACACTTCTTTATTCCCACCTGTCTGTGGTCTGCCTGTCCAGTGGTTTTCTTGACTGGGCCTCCTAAGGAGATGGCCAGCCAGTGGCACAAAGACGCATGCTGAAGTGTCAATAGGCAGGCAGGAGAGAGCCTCAAGGAGACCACTCCCTTCCAGCACATGGATGGATATTTTAGGCGTGACAGTGCTCTGTCTCTGGGCAGGAAGGGGCTTCAAGGATGGGCATTCCAATCCAAATTAGAAGAAGAGGGGTGGTGAGATGGGGCAATCCCATAGCTGGCCAGTGGGGCCAGCCAGTGGGTTAGCAAGCCCCTCCCAATTCACTCACTTGATAGCCACCTCCTTTGCCTGGATTCACACGACAGGCAATTATTAAATATGTGTTGAATCAATATGAAATCACTGAAATCGTCAAAAGGAGTCTGTACAGTCAATATGACTCATCACTTACAATACAAACTATCGCAGGGTAAGGCCTGTGTCTTCCATTTCTTTTGTATCTTCCCATCATGCTCTGTATAGGGGTCAGCATACAGCAGGTGTTTAATAAATGTTCCTTCATCATGCGGACTGGAGCCCCGCTTCCCCTTTCCTATCTCCTCCCCTCTTTGAGGAGCCTCCAATCTGGGTGGTGCACCGGTGCCCTGGGAACGAACGGGATAGCTCTCCATCCTCCAGTGGGAAATGCTGACATTTGCTTCTCTTGAAAACAAACAGCCACAGGGAGCCGCCCGGCCACCCTCCCAAAGATGTGGCCAGGAAAAAAGGAAAAAACAAAGAAACCAACAAAACAGAGTTGGAATGGGCAAAAGTTTCAAATCACCCTTGTTCCTCTCTTCAGGCTTTTCCCCCCAATCCTGATTTAGAAACTCCCCATTTGTTACCCCAACCCTCCCAGGCCCCCCGCCGAGGCCACAGCTGGCCTTTCCTAATTGGTGATACATCTTAATCACAATGGCTCCTTCCACAGTTGTTGCTGAGTGCTGGCTGGTGAACTGCTCCCTGTCATGAATTTACTTGTTGGTCCTACTGGTGCTTAGAAAGGATTAAGTTAATAATGATACTAATTGGACAGAAAGTCACATTGTTATAAAAAAAAGAAAAAGAAAAACTCCTGGCGTAAGTTTCACAATCACACGGTCTTGTCAAAACCCTGGTTGTGACAAAAGCTTACTCAAAACTCATACAGGAATTCAACGTTTTCATCTTTGGTGGTATCCATTTTCCATATGACGAGATTTCCAAGTACATTGCCGTATGGAGTGGGCTCTATTCCACATGAGGGTGGGGGGCTCACGGTGATGAAAAGTGCGATCCTGGCCTGCAGGATACAGTAGGGTGGGCTCCCCGTGCTGAAGAGGCCCCTTCACCTCAAGTGAAGATGCGCCAGCTCCAAGTTCAGAGAAAGGCATCTCAAACGCCCAACTTTCTACAATTGGACAAATGGTTATGGATTCTGCTCATTTCTATATATACTTTCCCCTTGGCAATGACAAAAAATAGGGAGGAAGGAGCTGGTTCTCAGCCTGTGGTGTCGGTCATTCCCTTTCCAAATATAGAGCAGGAATGAGCCGCAGGCGTGAGCAGCGGCCTATAAAAGCCCCAGGACGAGCTGCAGCCCCCTGTGGCTTGCTGGCTCTCTGTAGGCAGAGGTAAGTCACGCCCTCCTCCTGCAAGGCTGCTTGCAGTACCCCTGGTACCGACAGCTGAGTGCTCTAGGCAGGGCCCTGCCTGGCTCTGCAAGGTAGCATCTCATTTCTCTTCTAAGCTGTCGTACAACTGGAGTTCCTGGGTGGTGCAAACAGGTAACATGCTCGGCTGCTAACTGAAAGGCTGGAGGTTCAAGTCCACCCAGGGTCACTTCAGAAGACAGGCCCAGCAATCTACTTCTGAAAAATCAGCCACTGAAAACCCCATGGAGCACAGTTCTACTCTGACACACATGGGGGTGCCATGAGTCAGAGTCGACTCCATGGCAAGGTGTGAAGAGAGATCTCCTCAGGCCCAGATGCCCACATACCCTCTGCCTCCAGACCTCACCTGAAGCCAGTGCCTGTCCTTCAGGCTCTTTCCTCTTGTCTCCTCTCTCCTTGCCCTCTTCTTCGAGTGCCTTGTGGGGCAGGGTGCATTTGGACACTCCACAGGCATCTGCCTGTCTATGGTGGCCTGATGTCCTCCCTCTTGCCCCTCTGACTTGTGAAGTGGACAGTGGGCTCCTTCCCCTGCCCTCACCTTCCCTCCCTGGGCTTTATGCCCGTGAGGTGTGTTGTCCTGGTATAGGCAAATTAGCCAATCTCAGAAATTCTTCCATGTTCGAAGACAACAAGGAGATTGGATCCTGCATGGTGAGACAAGTGTTTTTTAACAGGGATTCCGTCCTTGTTGCCCGATTCTAAACTGGAGGCCTGCAAGCCAGGCAAGAACTAAGGAAGCTTCCATGGCAGGCTGGTAGGAGACAGATTTCAGGGCAGCTGGGGGCTTTTCCAACCTTAGCAGTTTACCTGTGGGTCATGTCCCATCTGCTCTTCCAACTGACCTCTTGTAAAACGATTTCAAAATTATCAGGATGCAGTGGTTAAGAGCTATGGCTGCTAACCAAAAGGTCAGCTGTTTGAATCCACCAGCTGCTCCCTGGAAACCCTGTGGAGCAGTTCTACTCTGTGCTGTAGGGTTGTTATGAGTTGGAATCGACTCGACACCAATGAGTTTGGTTTCCTGGGTTTTTTTTTTTTTAATCCTTTATCCCTATTAATAGAGGGCAGTGGTGATTCAGTGGTAGAACTCTCGCCTTCCAGGTGAGAGACCAAGGTTCGATTCCTAGCTAATGCATCTGATGTGTTGCCACACCCATCTGTTAGTGGAGGCTCGCGTGTTGCTATGATGCTAAACAGGTTTCACTGGAGCTTCCAGACTAAGATGGACTAGGATGAAAGGCCTGGTGATCTATTTGCAAAATCAGCCAATGAAAACCCTACGGATCACAACGGCCTGATCCAGTTGTGCGTGGCGTCACCATGAGTTGGGGCCAACTCAATGGCAGCTAACAACAACAACAACGACATCCTTATTAATGAACTTGTCACGAGCTGATTCAAACTGAACCAAACACTCCCAGGCATCCTGAGTTTTCTTTCTGCGTGTTTATTGCAGATTGGAATTTCCACAGTTCCTGTTGTCGTCTGCTGTCCTCCTGTGCGTGTGACTTCCAGGTGAGAATTCCGGCCTTGCCCCTTCGGCTGTGGGAAGTCTCCAGGTGACTGAAAGTTGCCAGTTTCTCCCTCTTCTCAATGGCTCTAGAGCACAGAGAACCAGAGAAGCTAGAGTGTTCAGACCGGGAAAGGTGCAGACGGAGAGGGACAGAGAGGAGGGAGCCCTCTTGGAGACTTTCCAAACGGTTGTGTGAGGTCAGACATAGCTTCTATTCTTGGCAACTGAAAAAAAGAAAAGGCTGGTTTCTTTGAGGAGGCAGCCACCTTGAATCAAAATGGTTCAAAAATTCTTTAGCTGTTTTCCATTTAGCATATTCTGTTTATTTATTTTTTGTATGATGTTTATTTTTAAATCTTCTCTCAGCAACCCCTGAGTTTTACAGAAGAGGAAAATGAGGTCCAGAAAGTGGCACTCACTTCTTTGGTCTTTTCCCCAACCCAGGCCTCAGATAACTGAGGAGCTTGGATGAAATGTGCTCACAGTACCACTAATTGCCATCTAGTCGATTCTGATTTATGGCAACCCCTTGTGTGTCAGAGTAGAACTATGCTCCATAGGGTTTCCTATGGCTGATCTCTTGGAAGTAGATCATTAAGCCTTTCTTCCAAGGCACCTCTGGGTGAATGTGAACCTCCACCCTTTCGGTTAGCAGCCAAGTGTGTTAACTGCATCACGCAGGGACTCCTTGCACAGAGTAATCACTCAATAATAGGGGCCAGTTTGATTTTCCCTGCACTTAAATCCTGTGAGTGGAGGGCCTCTGGGAAGGAGGACAGCTTCGTTCCTGGGACTTGGCCTTTGCGGGCTCTGCAGCCTAAGGGTGGCAAAGCAGATGCAGAGACAGGCCTGGGGCAGCCAGGTGCCAGCTCAGAGGCAGCTGAGCTCACCTGGCGTGCTTGCCTTCCAGCTGGCACCATGAGTAGCGACACTGAAATGGAAGTGTTCGGCATAGCCGCTCCGTTTCTCCGGAAGTCGGAGAAGGAGAGGATCGAGGCTCAGAACCAGCCCTTTGATGCCAAAACCTATTGCTTCGTGGTCGACTCCAAGGAAGAATATGCCAAGGGGAAAATTAAGAGTACGCAAGATGGGAAGGTCACGGTGGAAACCGAAGACAACAGGGTAAGCGTCGTCTCTCGCTCTGCAGGGTTGCCTTGTGTGTGCTACCTCCCCTCCCCTGCCCACTTCCAGATACTGGCCTCAGGCTACAGGTTGGGAGAAGAATCTGGTTGTAGGTGATCAAAGCAATTAGTGTGCAGGTGCTTTAGTCAATGTTCAAGCTGCTCCAGGTAGGTCAAGGGTACCAGCTCCATTCATCCAGAGGGTGTGGAGTTGGGGGTCTAATGCTAGGAGGAGGTGTTCTAGAACACTCTCCCTTGACAGCCTAGGTTTCCGCCAGTTCTTCCAGCTAAGGCCATCTAACCAAGGAAGCACGGAAAGCGTGTAAGGGGTCCTAATGGACCACAAGTTTAATGAAATAGCAGCCTTCCCATATCACAAAGGAGATGAGTATTGTACCAGGAGACACTCTGTCCCAGGCCAGAGGGGGAGTGCTGGGACCAATTCTAGACTTCACTACTTTCTGGACTCAAGACCATAAAAAATCTGGAAATGATCCAAGGAAAGTTAAAAAAAAAAAAAAGAGAGAGAGAGGAAAAAGAAGTTCTAAGAGAGAAGGGTAAAGGAAATAGCATCACTGGTTTGGGTGTGATGAGAGGCATTAAGGACTACCCTTCACTGCCTGGAGAAATGGCTCTCCCAGAACGTGGTTCTACGTATATTTCAGATAAAGTAGCTAAGAATGAGCTTACAGAGCAGCAGGAAAATGGAAGGCAGACATAATGAATGATAATCAAAGACAATATAAGAGACCATTCAGAAGAAGGGCCGATTGTATGGCATGGTTTAAGTGATCCCTGCTTGAAGGCAAGGAAAAGGCAGGCTTCCTCCCCACCTTGCCCACAGACCCAAAGGGAAATGCAATCATCTTCAGAGGAAGTCTCAGAGGGAGGAGAGAAGAGGAAAGTGGTGAGGGTGGGGCAGGGGAGGGGAAGACCAGCTTCGCACACCCAGGGCTACGGGGTCCTCCAGCCCCAGCAAGCCTGAGGACATTGGGGAGCGGGAGCTTTTCCTCAGAGAGAAGCGTTTGGATCCACTGCTCTGTTTCATCGAAACTTTCCCTGAACTGTAACACTTCCACTCACAGTGCAGTGAGGGGGTGAGGGGAGCATGCATGGGGAGGTGGGGGCCTGGACAGCTGCTTTCGGAGCACTCAGAATGTTGCCAACCCCGCTGGTGTCAGCCTGGGTGTCCCTGTCTTGGGAACGCCAATAGATGTGCCATTTCCTCTGAGTAGATAGAAAACTCCCCATTGGCTGCTGGAGCTGGATTTTGGTCCAGCCAGCACGACTGAGCTAAAAGGTTCCTGCTGGTTCCCTGCCATCCTCTCCCTCATCCTCCCACCAAAAAAACCAAAAAAACCAAACCCATTGCTGTTGAGTCGATTTCGACTCATAGCAACCCTATACGACAGAGTAGAACTGCCCCATAGAGTTTCCAAGGAGTGCCTGGTGGATTTGAACTGCCAACCTTTTGGTTAGCAGCCATAGCACTTAACCACTACGCCACCAGGGCTTCCCATCCTCCCGCAGAGAGCCTCTTTTCTCACTTTTGTCATCCTTCCCTCAACCTCAGGCCCTTGGAGAGGGGGAAAAAGGCCCGAGTAACAGAAACAAATCTCACTCTATCGCCACCAGTGCAAGCCACTCTTATCTTACAACCTTACCTTACCCACCCCGTGAACTGGGCATTTCCTCTAGGGTTGCCCCTCTGGACCATGTGTTGAGTCTCTTCCTGGATGACAGACATCTGCAGCAGAGAATATCAGTGAAGCGCTGTGCTTCTTCCCTTTCAGACCCTGGTGGTCAAACCCGAGGACGTGTATGCGATGAACCCCCCCAAGTTCGACAGGATCGAGGACATGGCCATGCTGACTCACCTGAATGAGCCAGCCGTGCTGTACAACCTCAAGGACCGTTACACCTCCTGGATGATCTACGTCAGTGCCGGCTTTCCCCGTGGTTTCTAGGACGTTGGATGGAGGGAGAGATGTTTGTGCGGGTGATGGGATTTCGACAGGTTCCTGCTTGGCTACGCTGTTGAAAATGACAGGGCAAACAGACAAACAGAAAAGGGGAGGAGAGTCAAAGAATGTAGAAGATGAGAGAGCAAGACATAAATGGGATAAAAAGAAGAGAGGTCGGAAAGAACTGAGAGAGGGGGGAAAAGTGAGGAGAGCAGAAAGGATGGGGGCCTAGGTTTGGGTATTGCATTATCACTTACGAGTTGTATGAGGTCACGCTACACCCCAATTTGACCCTCAGTGCCTCATCTATAAATAGAGATCATATTATCTTCCCTCCTCTTCAAGGCTATCATAAAGAAAAATTAGATAATAATAAAGGCAAAAGGTTTTATATATATATTTATACAT